>NC_056742.1:219562678-219697678 GCF_019279795.1 Protopterus annectens | reverse complement strand
GCCAGTACTGATATGCATGGGTGCATTGCTTCATGAGTGTATAGTGGTTGACTGTACGAGAATGCTATACAAGGCTAGGCAATGGGTATACCTTGGCATCAGGCCACATGACAGTGGTCTGCAGTGTGACTCAGGGGTGTAGAGTCTGGATTGGCCCACACAGGTGGGTATTGTATTCACCATCCAGTCACCTGGGTAACTATTGTGTGTGGCCATTGCTGTGCATTGCTTGCCATGTATGTGTTCTTTGTTCTTTGGTCCATGACATGGACAGTGTCTGGGATGTGCACACATCCCACATGCATGTACAGTGACATATTGAACTGTACCTGGGATGCCTGGCTTATGTTGTGTACACAGATTGTTATCATCAGATGTGCCAGTCCTGGCCTCATGTGGCAGGAACTGGCAATGGACAGCAGGTTGACCCTGCACCTACATTGATAGTATGATACAGGTATTCCCTGCTGCCAGTGACATCTGTCCATACAGGGCATGTGTTTAAGGCATGGTATGTCCTTTGTGGGTCACATTTGATGGCACCACAGGTGTTGAAAGTGTCCAATGGGAAACATAGTGAAGGCGCACTGTCCGCATATATGTGCCTAGTGCAATGATGGACAGGGTACCATGCCCACTGTAGTCCACTACAATCACACCATGGTTACTACCTGTGGGCAGTATGCAGGGTACTACCAACATAGTGGTTGTTGCCTAGGCAAGTGGTTTGTGTATGACATATGGGTTGAGAGCATTCTCTGGGTAAAACAAGGATTGCTAACTTTATTCACCAGGCCTTGATGTCACATGTAGGGGTATGGATTGGCTCCACAGCCTCTCTGCTATTTCACATCTGTTATCATTGTAACATGGACATTGTGACATATAATAGGGCTTTCATATAAGAAATTTTCAAATTCCACTGCACAATGAGTCCAGTTGTTACACACTCACAACCACCTCCACATAGGATACAAATGACAAACACACACCTTCCATGTCTGGGATTAGAACTCCTACCTAAATAGTTTACTACACTAGAGCATTACACAGTTCTAGAATGCGCCACAGAGGTTACTGGAGTATTCTTTCCCCAAAGGTGTATTTCAGAGTGAATTACATCAGCAGCACTGCCAAAGTAGGACATTTGATCTGTAGTGAGTGTGACTAGCTTAAAAAGCATTTTTCCCTACACAGACATAGAAGCACACACACAAACATCCACACTTGCCATGTGTGGGAATAGAACCCCTACCAGGGTACTATATCATAGTGCAGCATTATGCTGTTATAGGATGCACCCTGGAGATTACTGGGCTTCATTTTTCCCAAATGTGTATTTCACAGTGGATGACATCAGCAGCCTTGACAAAGTAGGGCATTTGATCTGTAGTGAGTGTGACTAGCCTAAAATGCATTGCTCCTTACACAAACAAAGACACACACACAAACATCCACACTCGCCATTTGTGGGAACAGAACCCCTACCAATGTATTATATTACACTATGGAATTACACACAGGACACAACACATAGGCTATTGAGCTACCCCTTTCCCAAAGGTGTATTTCACAGTGAATGACATCAGCAGCCTTGCCAAAGTAGGGCATTTGAATTACAGTGAGTGTGACTAGCCTAAAAAGGCAGAGCTCCCTACACAGAGGGAGACACACACTCACAATGTCTGGGAATAAAACTCCTACCTAACTAGTTTATTACACTGCAGCATTATACAGTTATAGGACACACCAAAGAGATTATTGGGCTGCACCTTTCCCAAAGTGACATTTACACATCATGTGGTTGTAGCAATTTGGCTACATGGTGGGTGGGACAGACCTCATGATGGATGGCTCTTTGTCACAGTCACTCTCTTACACACATCTATGTATGTCTACTTTTGGCTTATTATAGTGTGTTGACCTTGGATATATGTCTGTATTCCTATCCAATGTGAGTGCAAAGCATAACTGGTGCATACTGAGGAGTGTGTGCACTAACATCTGCAACTGTCAGATATGTGTGGTCCACTGTTGTTTGCAGACATGGCCTTCATTTGTTTACGTGTGTAAGCATGATCAGTATGCCCTTCTGTATTGAATGTGTGGATCCATTCCAGGTAGTTTGTACTCCAGTGCAGACCTTTGTGTTGTACACCTACAGGTAGCAAACTGTTTCTGCAGGGTATCCATAGATCATTTGGCAATATGCAAGGGATAGTGTGTACTCTAGGTGACTGTGTCTGTGCTGCTTCCCTTGCATGGTACTGGTGTTAGCAGAGATATTCAGACATGTATACTGTTATAAAGCACAAACGTAGTCCAAGTCCAAAAACCAGCTCTTTATTTCGGATCTGATACCTCGGCCTTTCGCCTTCAAAGGTGATCCTTTGAAGGCGAAAGGCCGAGGTACCAGATCCGAAATAAAGAGCTGGTTTTTGGACTTGGACTACGTTTGTGCTTTATTGTTTTTGAACTGTTTGCTGTATGTATACTGTTATACACTGTGATGTTTTATGTCCTCAAGTACTATCAGGTGGTCATTCTTGCTCACAGTGATGTCCTGGGGAACAAGGGTGAATGCAGCTGTGTATTGTGGGCAGATGCCTTCATATTCATGGTAAGTTAAAGCATTCTGGAGGGGGAGCGGCATACACTTGCTGCTGGGTCTGTGTATCCAGTTCAGCACCTTGGTACAGTACTGGCAGAGGATCCCATACCTGTACATCCATCGACATGACAGTATGGCCTTATCTTGCTGTGGTAATACCTCGCAACTGTACAGATTCACACAGGTTACTCAGAGGCAGGGACCATGAGTCAGGACATTACCCCTATTGTGGTGGACAGGCAGGTTTGTAGCCACCCATTTATGTGTTTGCAGTCAGGGATAGTGTGAGCACACAGCTGTGTGTAAGACCTTGCACATTCCATGCTGCCCATACATTCACCCCCTCTATTATTCTATCCTCTTCCATACATTATGCATACATTCCCTGATATTTTCCGTAAGATTATCACCTCATCACAGCTATGTTTTGGTGTTGGTCCACAGTTCATTCAGTGGGATATGATGGACATGTTACTGTGGTTTGTACACATGGCCTTATATATGGCTTATGTGGAGTGTGTTATGTTGTTATTTGGGTGTCCATGACATAACATGCATTGTCAGTACGTGTGGGATACAGGCCTTTAGCAGAGGCCTGTAGGCCATTTGGTGGTGATGCAAGCCATCTGTGGCAGGCTGTTGCATTCTGTCAGTCCTACAGTCTCAGGGCGCCATACAGTATATTCCCCTGGGGTGACAGCCTAGGTGTGCTACGTGTTCATGCCAATACTTTCTGTCAGTATTGATCAGGTGGTGTGGATGCTGGCAGGGTGCTACTTACAGCTAGGGACACACCTGCATGGGACACTTGCACTGCATACTGCATTCTTTCACTATTGCCATATACAGGTGGGGGTAATATTGTATCCATTCCCAACAGAAGGGATATTACCTGAGAGGTACCTGTGTGTGTGGTGTTTGGGTGAGCTGGGTGCATGTGTGCTATGGACACTACTTCCATCTGATGCACAGATATGCATGGGGCATTCCAGCTATACTGCCATGTGCAGGTACATCAGCTGTTTCCCAATACATCAGTCCTACCATCTTTGTGATCTGCAAGTGTTCAGGCAGACAACACCAATATTCCCTACTACAGGCCAAGATAATGTGATGCATACCTGTATGTACAATTACAAGGTTGTATACATTTCACAGTTACACATTATATACTGTATGTCTGGGGTACTTTCCTCTGTGCACTGCTTGTATATCTAGCCTAACAGCCATGCCATGTCGATCTTTCAGATGGTGACACATATTACCACCAAATACTTACAATGGCTTACTGCTAGCATGTTATACTCGTGGGAATTGTCTTTGGCACTGCTGTTGTGAGGACTTGGCCCTGTCATCAGCAGTAGTGGGCAATGGACACCAGGTCATACCTCAACATGCAGACATACTAACCACTAGCACACAATATGAAACACACACCAACCTAACACACATACCTGCATATTGTACAAATGCTACAATCTATCCTGCTACCTTGGCCACTTCTGGGCATCTGTGCTCCACTGGTATTATACCTACACATATATGTTGTTACAATTCTACATCAGATTGGGGGGGCACACCTGACTGTTACTACATGTCTGCATAGGATATGGGGGGGGCACACCTGACTGTTTCGACATTGCTACACAGGATTGACCTAGATATCAGTTTCTGACTTCCTACCCTTCAGAACTAACATCCCACTGCCTGACCTGATTTAGTCTGTCTGTGTAGGCCTGGGGGGTAGGTTACCCATAGACATGATTCAGAGGCCTTGGCACAGCCTTTGTTTGTGTTTGTCTATACCTGTCCTGCTGGATGAGACTGTTGTAGGGTATGTGAATCTCCCTGACTGGCATGTGTGTGTCACATGGGCACACATGTGGCCCAGTACATTTTCTGAAGTGGGTTTTGTCACCATGTGTAGTAATGGCTACTATGGTGACACCAGTACTTGTTACAGATCTCATGCTGCCACCATAGGTGTCTACTATCTGCTGGCATCCCATTCAGCCACCAGATTCCCTTGCATGCTCACATCCATACCATAGATACAAATAACAACACATACTACTCCAATCAGCAATTGGTAAGGAGATTGACTTACCTTGTGGGTGTGCCAGTATTGATGATGGTGCTGGGGGCTGCCTATGTCGGATGCACATAGTACACTCACTATACATGGTTGAGCAAAGGTAGTGTCATGTTTGGCATCCCTTTTACAGTATGTGTGAGTCAGAGAGGGGTTTCATTCCCTGGGACCCTACTGTGTCAGTGTATGTGCTATGGGTTGCATCCTTGCCAAGGCCTTGGCATACTGGGCACACGTATCTGCCTACTGGGGCAGGCTCAGGTTGTTCCTCCTCTGCGTCACTCTGTGCAGGCCTTACCACTGGTTGGGGGGCTGTGTGGCCTTGCCCCGTGCTGTTCCTGCTGCAGCTGTTTCCACAGGATCATATTGTGTAGCATGGCACATACGATAACAATTTGGGTACATGTAGCTAGTGAATACTGCAAGGCTCCAACGGATGCATCCAGGCACCGGAACCATGAGATGAGCATCCCAAACACATGCGCTATTATGATTCTGGTCTGTGCATGTGCCTCATTATAAACCAACAAGTTCACCACCAGGACTAGTAGACACAAAATTTATTTCCAGGTTAAGGGCTCTCAGGTCCAGGATATATGAACATTTATATGATATTAAGAATTCAAAAGAAACTAATGCCTTATTCAGGCATAGTAAAATATGTATTATTTTTTCTGGATTCAAGTTTGGGATATTGGATACAATAGAAATGAACCCCAGGGGTTGTAATTGGAAAAACACTTTAAACAAAAGGGAATTGATGTGGCAGCTTTGTTTGGCAGCTAATTTATGTCCAGGAATAAATGATTTTATATCTATCTTGCCTGCTTTAAAAGAAAGAGCAGAAAGTGTTTGATTTTAAAATGTGATTTTTTCATAGAAATGTTTTTATTGGATTGTTCGGTTTTTACAATGTATGCCTTTTAGGGTATAAATTTTTTCAAGGGATTTTTGTTTCATTGGTGGGATTTTAACCTATCCTGTGTTACTGTAACATATTTAAATCCACATGACTGTTTGTATATTCTTCTGATGAAGTAAATTTTACTTTGATGAAAGCGCTTAACCTGGAAATAAATTTTGCATCTACTAGTCCTGCTGGTGAACTTGTTGGTTTTTAGTTTCTTTTTTCACCAGTTCGCTACATTTATTTTGTTTTTGTGTGCCTCATTATGGCATACTTGTTAGGGTGTGTGTGCATTTCTGATGGGTATCATCAGCCATGCCTCCAGTGCATAACCAGCATCCCCCACTAGGTGACCGTAAGGGATGTCCCCATTGGAAAATCTCTGGTACAGCTGTGTCAGATGCCAGATGTGGGAATCGGGATAGCTTCCAGGGCAGCCAGCACACACATTCATTATAATGCCCTGGGCATCGCACACAACCTGGCAGTTGATGGAGGGGAAGCCTTGTGGTTGATGTACACACTACCCCACTAACCAGGTGGTGCTGTGATGCATATGTGCATGCAGTCAATAGCACCCACCACCTCAGGGTATTCTGCCATTTGGTGGAAGAGGCGCATATTGCTGGCCAACACCTCACAGGTGTTGAGGAAATATACATGCTCACTGCCATGTGCTGACATGGCATCCAGGAACTGGTGGAATACTCTGGATGCTGATGCCTGTGAGATCCCCATAATATCCCCAGTTGGGCTTTTGGAGGTTCCTGTGGCTAGTATTCCTAGGCCTGCACATACCTTGGTATCCACTGGGATGGGTTCCCCTCTGTTAGTTCTGTGTGCCAGGTGTGGCTGGCACAGCTCAACAATTTGCTGTAGGAGGTTTCTGTCCACCCTATAGCACTTCACTATCTCCAGCTCATGTAGCCCCTGGTAGGTTACCCTGGGTCTGTACACTCTTCTTCATCTTCTCACTGTGGGTTTGTTCGACAGCATTCTCATCCTCACCACCCTCAGCCTGTTCCACAAGTTGTTGTTTTTGTTTGTTAAAAGGTCCCCACTTGTATACACTGGTGGTGTAGGGTATGTGGGAAAAAACAGAGGGAAAAGTTTTTTCATAGTTTATAATTGTATTCTGGGCTGTGCTGGTCTGCTGCCTATGTAACTGGCTGATTCTGATACATTCCACCTGCCAGCTGTGCTAGTTCTCCTAGATTACCTTCCTACTACTGTTTTCCCTTCCCATTGCCTTCTTGTTTAAGCCCGGGGGTGCGCCGCACAAACACAGTGCTCAAATTTGCACAAAGCTGCTATTTCCTGGTTTACTTTTTTATTTTTTCTTTAAACCCAGTGCACGGTGTGCACACCCGCTTAGGCAATGTAAGGAGTACTAGGCAGCCTCAGACACACCCCCTTGCTTAGCTGTCCTAAGCTAAGGGCAAACCCAAGCCACAGGGCTCCAATCCTCTTACAGTATGCCTGACACCCCCTATGATGTCAGCTAACTCCTAGGCTTGTACCAAAGCTATTCCTGCTCTTACACTGTTGGGTGCTGACTAGCATGCAGGAAAAATCTGGGATTTAGTATCATTCCCCTTATTTACATAGGATTGCCTGCTGATGCATAGTTACAGGTCCCACACTGAGCCTCCCCTCTTAGCAACCGCTATTCATTGGCCATGTTGTCTTCTGCCTGCCATTGAGTATAATGGCAAAATAGTGATTTTGGTTAGAATGCTTATTTTAGGTATTTTTTCCTATTTTTTGCCTGATCCCATTTGCTCGCCGCTGCCCTACTCTTAAATAGCTGAGATCGGCTAAAAAAGAAAAAGTTAATTTTTTTTTTATTTTTGCATCTGCTTTCCATGCCAATGGCCTTATACTTTGCGATTGGCATGCTTTCTACATAATATCCACACTTTATTTGGAGCTGTCATGGCTTCATTTTGTAGTTTGCAAAAATGTACTCCGTTACTGGCAGAGTACATTTCTGCAGATTACACTAGTCCTGCATGGCCAGTTTACAGCTTCCTGGATTTCTCCTGCAAATGGGGTAATTTGCATACAGGGGCTGAGTCCATGCAGAACAACTGCAGCAGCGCTCATGCATGTCCCTACAGCTTATTCCTGGATCGCACAGCAGAAATGTTGCCTGCTGGAGCTCCTGCACAAGTCCTGCACACCATGCAGGGCTTGCTGAATCTGGAGGACTGTTTTCTGAGGGGTTGTTGGGTATATTGAGTCATTCTAAGTTACTTCATGTCTGGTATAAATCTAGAACTTTGTAATAATTTTGTATTAATCTAAAACTATGAAACTTGTTTTATCCCTGAAATTGAAGGAAAGGAATTTAGAAACTTGTAACAATTATTGTAAACCTGTAATAGCATTGAAATCTATATAAGACATGTAAATAATTGTACTAGTTTATTTTTCTTTCTTTCTGTGCCTCTGCTGAAAAATGATACTTTCCCAGCTGGACTTCCTGGTAAACAAAGACACACAATTAAATAAATATTACTCAAATAATATACCCTTTTATTTAGATTTTCTATATGTATTTATTGCAGAGGACAGGAAGAAATGTAAACAGATGATCCGGTGTGGCACCCCCTAACGGGAGCAGCCGAAAGAAGAGGAAGAAGAAGAAGATTTGTATTTAAGTTTTGCTGTCAGAATAGCCTTTGGTTTATTTTAATAGGTAATCTAGAAATGTGTGAAATATAAACATTTGCAGGTAATTAGTCATAAGAAACTTGTCGTTTACATTTTGCATGTCCACTTTAGCATACATAGCCTAAAAATTCTAAGCCTACTTAAAATAATGGCATTGCCATATAACTAGATTTCTTACTTATATAGGTATGCACCACTTAGTGTCCTTCCTCAAAATGTCCAACTCCATTTATGTCCATACTATACAAGCAGATGTAAATGTGATCGGCCGTTGTGCAGGCAGATGTTAAGTGAAGTCCAATACAAAATATAGGGTATTCTCTAAACATCAGTGCCAATTACTGTTCAAATATGCTATTTTTTGCTGTATCATAATGCTCAGGATATGAATGACAATTGGATTGAGGAATTATATAAGGTACCCATTTCAGAAACTAGAATGCTGGCATTTTTGTGATAAATTTAAATAATACACTGGCTGCTAAACCAATAAAAATAATATCAAATATTTTCCACCCACTGGCTCTGTGGTGTAGAAGGATGAAACTCTTAATGTGAGATGAAGACTTGACTTCAAAAGCAGCTCATGCAATGAAAGAGGTGGAGTAGAGAGGATGAGAGAGAGTGCCCATTGATGGCTCATCCTGGTGGTATAGGGTGGTGGGGATAGTTTTGTTTCACCAAATGGATGACAACTATAAGGAGCACTGAGTGTTACCCCCACAGAGTACTGCCATATTATTCCATAGCAGGCATCACTAGTGGAACTTAAGAATCTGATGTACAGTGCGGGAGCTCCAAGGAGTAGAGTAGTCCACTTCATTGGATTACAAACTTTCTCACTTCCTACTAACTTACTTTTGCCACAGGGAAAGCAAATTGGCAGATTAGGATATCCAGGCCATAAATAAAGGTTAGGGTTGTATTGCCTAACCTGGATATGGCCAACTTTCTCCCTGATAGAATGAATGGGGTAATTGGACATAAGTAGCTGAGCCATCATGCATGTCTGGGATAGGAGGAAAAAGATAGATAACTTTTAACACAGATAGAGTGTTTTTGTATTTTTATAGTTTCTTGGCATATTTTGCTGACATAATAAGAATCATATTAAATAACTTTTTATCACTAGCAAAATGTTTATGCGTTTGTTTCATTGCTGTATTAAATACATGCTCAAAGTTTCTTAAAATTGATTGCTAAAAAATTAAAAATAATAAAAAAAAACTTTTATCGTGCATACTGTTTTTACATGTATATTCAGAGTAATCACTAACATGCTAAGTAGTTCAAAAAGGAAAAAAGAAGCAATTATATTCTGAATTTCAGTATCAGCAAATATAATTGCAATTTTTGGTGATCGCTATTTTTCAGTTCTGCACTTCTGCAAACGACCTGTTTAATAGGAGGTTACTATGCTATCGAACTGGAGTTCATTTCAAGCTTAGCCATTTCATCCCAAAGTAATAACATAGATACGCTAGTCAATACCTAGGATTGCATTTAGTGATGACTGCACATGTCCAGGAGGGTTGTGGGTGCTATCCCTGGTAAGACTTTATGGTGCTCCATCCACTCATCCAGGCTCCATTTGAACAGTGTCATATAGGAGTTCTGCTTCACATGAATTGACAGCCTATTCTAAAGATGCAGCAGCATGTTCTGTTCAAGTCACTGGCCATATTCAGGGTCCATGGAATGGGTAGCTCTAGTCCTGTTTGATTTATGGATGTGCAGCAGATTCATTAGGTTTGGGCCAGAGATTGCTCTGTAAGTCATGCATAAGTCTCCCCTCAGAAGCCTATATGATACAGAGAATAGTAACAGGGAATTTAGTTGGTCTGTGGAAGGCACAAACTGGAGTCCATTGATCTTATTTGTAAGAAACCTCTGAGGTCTCTCCAATTGCTGTAGGTGCTTTGTATGCTACATGGCAAAAGAGCATTATACTCAGTTATGGGCCTGATTAGGGATGAGTATAGAGGGATTAAAACATCCTTTGCCTTTGCTAATCAAGTGTGTAATGTAGAAGGCCTTCCTTACTACAGTAGACACATGGCGGTCAAAGTTAAGGTCACAGTCTACTTGTGATCCCAGATCCCTTACCACTTCATCTATTTGCATTCTATTTGAGACCATGACTAAGACACCAGTCACTAGTCTGCATAAGACCCTCCTGAAGTATACTGATATAATTTGGGGATACAATAATTGCACCCAGTTTACAGTCATCGGTAAACTTGGTCAGCCACAGCCTCTTAGTTTTGGCATGTACTTCTCAGAAGACTATACCAAACAGTAGGGGGCCCAGCACTAACCATTGTGGCACCCTGCTGGTGACAGGTCTGCTGGTTGATGTGGAGTCACCCACTTTGATAGTAAGTGACCGGTTTGTGAGCCAGTTGGCAACCCATTTTACAACAAAAGGGGTTTACATTCAGTTTGCTAAGTTTATCATTAATGCCTGTGTGTGGGATTGTGTCAATGGCCTTTGCCAAGTCGAGGTATGTTGTGTGCACAGATTTGCCCTTGTCACTGGCCCTGGTCACATTTTTGAAGAAATCCACCAGGTTTAACAGACAGGATCTACCCTTGGTGAAGCCAAATTGGGTTGGATCAAGGGTTTGGAGGTTGCCTATGTCTTTATTTATGATGTCCATTATGATACATTCCATGGCCTTACAGATGAGGCTGGTCAGACTTATGGATCTATAATTCATTGGGTCTGTTGCTAAGCAATCTTTGTGGAGGGGAATAACTGTTGCTGCTCTCCATTCCACAGGAACAAAGCCTGTGGATAGGCTATGATTGAATAGTGTATTTAATGGTGATGCTAGTTCATGTTTTAGTTTGTTTAAAAGACAGCCTGGCATGCTGTTTGGTACCATAAAGGTTGTGTTTTCTGCCTTAGACAAGGCTTTAATGACCTGCTGTTTGGATATGTAGGGCAAGGTGACCAATGGTCCTAGTTTTTCCAGGACAGTCCCAGTTTGGAAGTCTCTGTCCCAGAATCTCAAACATTGTCTTTGGGACACAGAAATGTCCCAGTTTAGACCACTCAGTCTGAATGGTGACTTAGCTTCCCAGGGAGGCCAATCCCTCTTCTTTCCCATCCTAAGCAGCTCTGGGGACTTTTCGATTTTTTGGGGATGCTGTTGGGTATGGGGTAAGGGCGGATGCCTTCACCCTGGCAGGATCCTTCCAGGCCCTGCCACCATCAGTCAGTCATTCCCTCAAAGACTTCTGTCATGAGGGGTTCTGCTTGACCCCACTCACCCAGGCAGGAGCTCTCCAGGCTCTACACCCATCTGCCTGGTACTCCTGTACTGATTTCTATCAGGGCCAAACCCTATCCTCCTCCCCTTCAACTTGGCCAAGAGACCTTTCCCAGCCACACACCCCCCCCCATGTCAGGGGACTCTGCCTCCTGCATGACTCCTGCAGACTAACATATCATGTCAGATCGATCATGCCATTGGACTCCATCAGGGGAGCTTCCTTCCAATCCCCTCTGCTGCTCTGGACCTCCCCTCAGCTGCTGATGGGCAGATTCACTCTCATGAAGGCTTCAGAATCCCCCTGCTTTCCCATCCAGAGCAGTTCTGGGGAAACTAGATGTCTTTTCCCCAGCAGGAGCTCTCCAGGCCCCTATGCCATCCATGCTGGTGCTTCATCAAGGACTTCTATCATGGGGAGCTCCGCCTGACCCCACTCACCCATGCAGGCACTCTGCAGGCCCCACCACTGTCCGCCAGTTTCTCCCTGAAGGACTTCCATCATGGGGGGCTGTGCCTGACTCCACTCACCCAGGCAGGAGCTCTCCAGATCCTTCTGCTTTCCACCCTAGTGCTCCCTTAAGGACTTCCATTGTGAGAGCGCTGCCTGACCCCCCCCCCCAACCCAGGCAGGAGCTCACCCAGCCCTGCCACTTTCTGCCTCTCTCCCCCTTTCAGACTCCCATCCCAGAGGGGGCATGGCCTGTACTTCCTCACCCTGGCAAGAGTTGTACTGTACCAGTCACTTTCCACCTCTCTCTCTCCCTTCCAGACTTCCATCAAGATTGACCCCCTCTGGAGTTCCACTTCTACCCAGGAGAGAAAGCTCTTTTCCAGGGTTACATATCTCCTAACTGCTGCCAAATCATGCTGGGTCATGCATGCTCTTGGAGCCTCTCAGGGGATTTTCCCAGCCTCATGGAACTCTGCTGGGCCATGAAGCCTCAGACAGTCCCTCATCCAGATTTGCATGACACTGGCTCTCCACTTTGTTTTGCACCTAGGGCTTTCAAACTCACTGGGAAGATGGCCCTGTGACCCCCATCTCTGCACTTTTTACGGCACACCTCAGTCTCTCACCCCCATGGTGCCAGGGGTCAACAAATGTGCATCACTTCAAGCCTCCTGGCATGTGGCCTCTTGCCTCCTTGGTGGTTCTATTCACAGAGTGGCATACCACCAACGACTGAAGAAGGATGGGAGACCAACCTAACTTCCTCAGTGCAAGATGACATAGCTGACCTATCTCCGCTCCCATGGGGGCTGGGAGAATGGGATTGCAGACCTGGCATTCCAGGATGACCCGCAAGTGTCCCAGTTTAGGTCCTGTGACAAAATGGTCACCTTGATGTAGGGTGAGAAGGAAGTTGAGGGCAAGGTTTGTGATAAGTGTGGAGAGGATAGGGGAGTGAAATTTTCACCAAATCTGTCTGCTAGCAGGTTTGCTATCTCTGCAGGATCAGTGTGTAATACCATTAGTTACTAGTTTGACCTATACTTGGGTCCTACATTTTAGGCTATGTACGTAGCTGTAAAAAGCCTTATGGTTATCCTTGGATGTGATTGCTAGGAATTCTTTCAAAGTTACCCTTAGATGATTTGACAAGTTGTCTTATTTGCCTGTTGAGACTGAGGAAGGTTGCGGTGGTGCATTTATTTGTCATGTTATGAAGACTCAAACTTCTATGTTTCTTCCTGTTATTGAGGTTTGAACAACTTGTTTTAGGGCATTTGAGTTAACAAAGTCAAGGAACTTTTTCACATGTGAGTTAGGGCTAAATTAGGTTTCCCAGTTGATGGTAGGATAGCTGAAATCCCCCATGACCTGAGTGGTTGGCAATATTTAGATTGACTCTAGTTTGGTCATGTAGGCCTCATACACATCATGATTCATGGAGCGGATCTATAACTAGCTATGACATGAATGGGGGTCTTACCCACAGTAATCAGAACTTGGAGTAACTCCATGGAGTTGTCCAGTCTAACTAGACGGGAGGGGAATTTATCTATAATTTATGTAGAAACACCACCTCCTTTGGTTCTAACGCATTCATCTGGCAGTCTGAAGGTGCGAAAGGCATTGTAGCCTTGCAAGGCAGGGCTACTCTCTGAAGCCTTCAGCCAGGCTTCTGTGACTGTTCAGATACCTATATCTTCTATTGATAGAAGTGCTTCCAGGGTGTGCAGTTTTTTGTTTAAGCTCCTAACTTTTAGCAGCATAACCCTTATTTTGTTATGATTGGTAATTTTCACATCTGCAATTTTATTTTTGAGACCTTGCCTAAAAAAGGCATTATGGGGGAAGCAAGGGCCTTTGCCAGAAGACCCTAATGGTGCCAGGTGCAAACCGTCTCCAGAAAAGCAGTGAGGTTTGTCGACCATGTCATCCCAGGCTGACAGAAACTGGATCCCCTTATGAATGACAGCAAAAATTAAGCCAATTATTGAAATCTATAATTTTTTATTTTATACTGTGGCATCATTCTAGGTAAGGGTAATATCCTGCTCAAGCCAAGGGACATATCTGCCTTTAACACAT
This sequence comes from Protopterus annectens, assembly GCF_019279795.1. NCBI lineage: Eukaryota > Metazoa > Chordata > Ceratodontiformes > Protopteridae > Protopterus > Protopterus annectens. The sequence goes on along the minus strand of NC_056742.1, from coordinate 219,683,578 downwards.
ACTCATACACCTCAGTCATGTCTCTCTTCATATAGTCCAATGAGGTACATCTCAGGTTGTTCACTCCAACATGAACTATGATGGAGTCATAATGGTACTTGTTGCTGAGAGACCTGAGTGCATGTGTGATCTGATGAATCGTGGCGCTGGACAGGCACCTGACTGTGACTTTCTCCTTATCAAACCTGCAGAGTCAGACATCTGTGATGTAATTTCACTTCCCTAACTAGGTGAGATCCAAATGCTGCAAATATGTCATCCAAGCAACTATTAGGAGATTTTTATTATGTACTCATGAGCATATATACAAGGGTCAAATTAGCAGACATTCAGTTCATAATTGATGCTATCCCCTCCCCCCACCTCCCTTCAAAGCAAGCATGACTGTCAGTCCATGGTGCACATTGGGGAATGGAGATTGGTTATACAGCCAAGGACAAATACCCTTAACCCTCCTTTTGGAAGGGTGAGCAGGTATCACAACATTTTTCCCCCACTGCAACTCACTCTTCTAGACTCTCAGTTGTTCATCAAACCAATACTGCTTCCTGTAGTCCTTTTGTTTGTTTCACTTAACCTCTACTTAATTATTGTATAAGTGTCGGTTATTTAATTAGATAGTCATTTTGGGTCACCCATTAAAAGGGCCATTTGTGTTTAGTGGGCTGACCTGATGACAAAAATCAATGAAATAAATAAAAATAAAATAAATGTGGGACAACCAGGTCATACTAGATTATCAGTCTGTGCCAGAGAAGTGGCTAAGTAAAGCATTATCGGATTTGGAAAGTGGAAGAATTTTCCACAAAGTAGTCACTTGGCCTATAACCTCAAGACACAACAGCTCAGATGGGATAGCAGCATAATAGACCTTGGTACATTCACAGAAAAAAAGCTGTGATGAGCAGGTCGCCACAATGGTCTGAAAAGGTTTTAGTTCTTTAAACTTACTTATTGTAGTGGAGGCCCACAGAATATGTAAAAATTATCCCTTATGGAAATGCCAGTGTTTAATTACATGGCTTCTGAGCAGTGACTTTTTACTTTTTCTTTTTTAAGTTTATGCTGATGATTTCAGGTCAATAAAGACAAATCCCACTAACTGCAGCGATGTCACATTTTACCACTTTTTGAGCTCATCTGTACAATATAAGTGGATTGTTTGGCCATACATGAGAAACAAAGAGCTTGTAAACAAGTTTGATGTTCAAAAATAAAAAAAGATCCAGACCAAAAGGTAAAAGGTCAAAAAGACTATCCATTTTGTAACAGCTACAGGAAATATTTTACAAAGTTAGAGTCTTCATTCTGCAATTCTTTAAAACTCATGCAGTGGAGACCATTGGGATATATATAAATGACCTATTAAGGGCATTCCAGTGTTTTAGTTACATGATGTTTGAATACCCCTGACTTTTTATTTTTACTTTTTAAGTCTTTTACTGGTGCACTCAGGTCTATAATGCCAAATCCCACTAGCTGTAGATATGCCATATTTCACCCTTTTCCTGAGCATGTCAGTATATCACAAGTGGATTAAATAGAAAGTTTTCAAACATTCATCAGTTCACATGTATGTACTAGGCTAATGACCACAAGGGCCATTTTAACCTAGCCATGCATCCCAAATTTCTGACAAGTTCTGGTACCCTTGATAAGTGTAAACAGGAGCTTGGCAGATGAACTATTTACAGGTTGCCTGTGTCCATTAGAGACATAAGTGCCAAATCAGGGATAAACTTTCTGTTCCCCTTCCAATTGTCCAAGTTACACTTAAATAGGGTTATGGAGGAATTCTTCTACATATGGATTGGGAGCTTGTTCCAGAGAAGGGTTAGCCTCTGAGATACACAGTTGTCTCTCCGGCAGATCCTGTTTATATCACAGGTGTGGTTTAAGTCATTAGAATGGATATTTCTAGTGCTGTTTGTTTTGTGGATATGCAGGAGGTCCATCAAGGTGGGGTCTGATATTGCCTTGTATGATCGGCACAGATATTCACTCAACAACCTGTAGCAGAGTGAATACAGGGATAAGGCCCTGAGGCAGTCTGCATGGCATATAGGTTCATTGGTTAGTACTAGGCTAACTGCCATTGTGAGACATTTTAAGCCTAACCAGTTATCCCTTGTGAGACTCAAACCCTGCATCTCGTGTGTGTATGGCAGACACCTTAACCATTAGTCCACCCTCCCAACTAATATGTTACTTATCCTACATATTTACTGCACTGTTTTAGTGAGAAATCTCTGTGGACATTCAACTTGCTGGATGTGCTTAGTTAGGTACATATCAAAGTGGGCATTGTACTCAATGATAGGTCTGATGAATGCCAAATATTGTGTAAAAATGACCTCCTTAGACATAGATTCCATACCTTTGTTTATAAGTTGCACAACACAGAGGGACTTCTGCACTACTGTTCACGTCATGGTCAATGGCTAAATTCATTTCTATGTTTGTCCCAAAATCCCTGACTACTGTGTCAACTCTTAGGGGTGTGTTTTCAATATGATAGTTAGCAGGGGCGGATGACTCTTCAGAATATACTATTACGCATTTCATGGCATTTAGTTTTAACCCACAAGTTATTTTTTTGTGTCAGCCTTTCCTGAAAAACATTTGTTTTTGTGGGTGATTCTGTGACTGCTTCTAATTTGCAAACATCTGCAAAGTTCATCAGCCATAATTGGGCTTGACTTCCGAGAAGTAAATGCCAAAAAGAAGTAGTCCAGGGGCTGATTCCTCAGGGACTCTGCTTGTGACTGGACATTTTGTAGATATGGACTACCCAGTTCTAACTTTCTGGGTTCTGTCTGTGAGCCATCTGGCTGTCCACCAGGTGACATAGGGGGTTTACTTAACCTCTTGAGTTTGTCAGTAATGAGAATCAGGGCATCGTGCCAAATGCCTTGGCCACATCAAGTTATGCAGTGTCAACTATTTTGCTCTCATCCATTGCTGTGGTGACTTTCTCAATGAAGTCTACCAGGTTGAGTAGGCGTAACCCACAAATTAGGTTGGGTCCAGTGTCTGGAGGTTTTCTATGTCATTATTGATCATTTCAATGATGATAATTCCTTCCATGGCTTTGCATATGAGACTAGTGAGACTTCTAGGTCTATAGTTTCTAGGGTCTGTACATGTCCCTACCTTTGTGCAAATGGATAACTGTTGCTGGTCTCCATTCATGAGGAATGAAGCCTGTTTGGAAGCTACAGTTAAATAGCAATTCCAGAGGGCCTGAAAGGTCATGTTTCATGCTATTTAGAAGACATACTGGGATACTGTCTGGGACCACTGATGCAGAGTCCTTTGCCTTAGCGAGAGCATTGTTGACCTTTTCCCTAATGATAGTAGGGTAGTTATATTTGATGGTATTTCATGAGGGAGGTTGAAGGGGAAAGAGCAGTCTTACTAGAGAAAATGTTACACTGATGGTGAGGGATGCAGCACTCTCCAATATTAGTGAGGACCATATCTGTACGTTTACACCCCTGGAGGGTGTACTGACTACCTGGTCCAGGGAGTTTGTGCTTACAAAATCCAGGAATCCATGTGCCAGCACATTTAGTATCATATATGATTCCCATTTAACAGTGGGTTAACAAAGTCGCGCAAGAATATGGTATTGGGTTGGATGGTGAATGTTTCCAATAATTTTAAATACATGGTATGGGTTTCCTGGGTAATAAAGGGTGGCATATAGCTTACAAGGAAGTGTTACTGGATTTTTCCTGTGGTGATTCAAACATTGTTAAGCTTAAGTGCATTGTCCTGTTTGACTAGCCTTGAGGTATATTTATTTTTTATGTAAATCGAGCCACCTCACCCTTTAGTCCCTGTTTGTGTTGTAGCTGATCCAAACATGCTGAAGGCATAATAGCTTTGTACTGCTGATGTACTCTCTGCAGTGTTAATCCATGTATCAGAGTCTGCACAGACATCAGCACTCTCTAGGGTGAGGACAGAGTGTAGAGAATGGTGTTTTATCTTTAGAGTCAAAACACTGAGCAGTAACATCTTTAGCTTTCCTTGGTTTTAATTAGCTATGCCAGAAGTACTCTCAGTTTGGCATTGCCTAAAAAAAGCACTATAGGGGGAGGACAATGTTTTAGCTAATAATCAAAAGCCTGGAGGGGAGAGATGCATACTATCCCTGGCAAAGCAACATAGTCTGTTGTCCATCTCCTGTGCTGACAAATATTGCACCACCTTAGAATGACACAAAAAAATGACCAAATTATTAAAGTTAGTCATCTTTTGTTCATATTGTGACATCATCCTTGGAGAAAGTAAAATGCTGCTCATTGCTAGGCTCATACCCAGCCTGAGATATATATTCTGAGAGCTGATGATGTCTCTCTTCATATATACTAGGGACGTACATCTCAGGTCATTTATACCCTCATGGCCTATGACTGAGTCACACTGTTACTTCTGGTCCAGTTACCTGAGAGTTTGCATAATGTGGCAGATCCTGGTCCCTGATAAGCAACTGACAGTAACTTTCTCCTTACTCAGCCTGATGAGAATTGCATCATTGTGTCTTACAATGGAATCTCCAATGATCAGAATGTTGGATTTTGTTGTGGGTTGCCTTATGGACTTAAAAGTAGAGGCTCCATGAGATGTAGCTGTATAAGTTGATGGGGGTGGTTGTTTTGATAGAATACATTTAGGGCTGCTGAGGGCACCTGTTATGTGTACTTCATCTAGGAGGCCTTTGGGGCTTAGAAAAGTTACATTTAAGTGTCTCAGCATATGTGGGTCTATGTGTCTGCTTTGAACTGTGAGTGACGGGTGCAGCATGTGTACTTCTGACAACATGATTGACATTAAGAGTTCTTTTATGTCAAAGCTTTGCCTCCCATGACATTTTTAAATTCATCTCTCACATACCATATTAGTTTGTTTGAGAATTAACTGATTGTCAGTAAATATGAGGCAATTGCTGCATTACCTCAGGATGCCCACATCCAAAAACTTGGCAAACAATATAATGGGAAAGTTCATATTTGTGGCAACACCCTTTTTTATTGATTAGATGTTTGCAGTGAGAATATAAAGCAGTGTCAGGAGAATCTGATTTGCAGCTCTGGGGGAAACCCTTGTCACTGCAAACTAGTAACCCTGTATGCAGCTACGTACTAGTGCAATTTCAAGAGTGCCTTTACAGGAAAAATGTCAACTCAAGGTGTCTTTGTCTATGCAAAACACTGCCAAATGCTCGAGGGGAAACCAGTAAGAACATGATGATTTATTGATGAAGTGTTTAGGGGGATATTTTGAAATTAGGTTAGAGAGCTGCTAATCAAGAAGTGCTTACAGAAAGAATTAACTTCATCAAGAATGATGAAAAGTGAGGATTCACCTGACTGGCTACTGCCTGGCTATTGCTAGTGCTGGTCTCACAGCAGCTTCATGCTTCTGTGATATAATGCTCCTTTGTTTCTTCTCTCACCAGAAGTAAAAAGGAAGTGCCAATCCCAAGATGAGAAGCAGGCCACAAGCTCTTTGGTGATCAACAGCCTTTCCCAGATGATGCAGGTGTCTGTAGGCTTGTTGTAGCCTTTTAATGTTAATGCCTTGAATAGGAAGCAAATCAGTTAAGAATGTCCAACACAGACACTCACTGCCCAGTCAGAAACAGTCAGGAATGAATGCACTCTATATGTCTTCTCTCACTAGAAGCAAAATATAATCACAACTTGCAAGTTGGCATCTATGAAGCGGTTATCAGGCTTTCTTGTGATCAGCAGTTTCCAGGATATAATGTCCCTATGCCCCTTTTCTCACCACGAACAAAACAAAAGCACTAATTTCCAGATGACTACTGACAGGCAGAATGCGGGCTCTCCAATAATTGGTGCTCTTGGACTAGATGTTGCAGATTTTAAAGGTAAGATGGAAAAATAATTTAATATCCTAAGAGTTGCAGTGTACACTAAGATATGAAAGAGGGGGCAACTTAAGCTTTAGTAAGTTGAACGTGCAGCCACTAATTTTTGAAAAAGAAAGCTAGATTGGATGGGGATAGGCACTCTGCATTCTGGCTCTAAGGAGTACATTGTGATGGCAAATTAATTTAAATAGCTGAGGAGGAGTGATTTCACAAAATTATAATTTTGTGCTTACAATAGCCAATGAAAGAGGAAAGGAAAGGAAAGAAACTGTTACCAAATTAACATAAGAGGTGGGCTATTCAAAAGACAGTTGAGTTTAAAAACACAACAGCACCAGGTTGATTACACCGTGATGCATAGGGAGTTGGCTACCAGTGACTAACTTGAAGATATGAAACATTGAGTCAATTTCCATTTGTTGGGATTATTCTATAGATTACTTTACTCAATGATAGATGTGTCAGTATAAAAGTAAAAGTACACGGCGGTTCTAAAAATGCATGATAGACTGGACAGTTGGACAGAGTTAATAAAAGGAAAAAGATCATGGTTAATGTTTAGGAAGTCACTTATTATGTGTAATTAAAAACATATTCCTGAATTTTCAAACCATTAACTGCTAAATTGTAAGGAAAAATATTTTGAATTAATTCTTCCTAACCACACCCTTGGTAACAAAAAAATCAGTTTTCAAGTATCTTGAGGAGTTTACAGGAAGCATCTTGAAAATGAACATATATAAAATCTGTCTAGATTGTACTGTGGGAATGGTCAGTCATATGTACAAATGCAGCCTGCATTGCAGCCTTTATTGGGAGCAATTTACTGCTTATCTCCTTCACCTCTGAAGTAAATTCTCACTACAAAGAAAACACTGGCAGACATTTACCATGTTAAAAAGGTAATTATATGAATATATTGGAATGCTTATTTCCCAACACAAAATAATTATGATCAGGCTTCTTGAAGCTTACATGTCATAAGCTTTGCAGGAGCTTAGCTACCAGTGATCCTGTGTACTATTTCACATATCAACACAAATTCTACAGTGTTAAAGGTAATGATCCATGCTACTAAAACACATTTTCCAAACTACTAGGGAGTTCATGTTTTTTTTTTTTTTTTTTTTTTTTTTTTTTTGAAAAGTCGTTATTCCAGTTTTCTATTACAGCTGTCAGTGCTATTTTAGATGTCACTAGTTATGTTCACATGCAGATATCATTGTTACTCTGTTTCTTTCGAGGAATGCTAAGTACAGTATAAATATTTTTGTTATACTTGCTTTTTTTATTCTGTATGTTTAACAGGCAGTAAGATCTATTCATTAGAGACGTTATTTACAATAAATATCATTTCTTTCTTTATTGCTGAAATGTCATTTCCATGTAGTCAGCCATAAGCACATTTATTAAATCCAAATAGTAGATATTTTCAATTTCACTATCAATAATAGCGATTTCTTTAAACAATTAAACGACTGTTTGCAGAAAGGTAAATATGTAAAAAAATGGATTACATAAATTAAATACAGCAGCAAAAGATATATGCTTGTAAAAATAATAAGTAATACCCATTTACTTATAACTTTCTTAGACACTGTATTTATAAACATCCCAGAAATTAAGTACCACCATCAGTCTCAGAATTTCACTTCCTTTTCATTTATCTGAGTTGTTTTAATTTCAGCAAAAAATACATTTTACCTTGGACAGACATAGACTAGGCAGAAGCCTATGACCACATTGTCCCTTGAGTGCATCTGACAGTGAAATCTGGGTTAAGCAGATTTATCAGTCAACTTGGGATAGTATTGAAATAACTACATGGTTAATATAAGAAAATCCTGCATAATTTGAACTTGGTTGTTTTCCCAAATGGCTTTCAGAATATTGCAGTTTTACATTTCACTACTTTAATCACTAAGCTTATTATGCTACAGTGTATTTTAATTTCTAATCAATCCCTCACAAAATATCACTAAAAATGCTTAGAAACGTGCTAGATATCTAGCAACAGCACATATCCCAAAATGTACTTGTTTCTAAAACATTAAATGCACATATATTCTTGTATGTAAATTACAATCACAAACACACACACACATATATATGTATATGTGTGTGTGTGTGTGTGTGTGTGTGTGTGTGTGTGTGTGTGTACACACACATATATATATATATATATATATATATATATATATATATATATATATATATATATTTATATATTTATGTGTGTGTGTGTGTGTATATATATATATATATATATATATATATATATATATATATATATATATATATATATATATAAATAATGCAAGGATAAAATGAAAGATACTCTGCAAAAACATTTGAAGAGATGAAGTGACCTATTCTTATTATATGTTACAATAGCCTCTAACTATCTGGAAACTAGAAGTAATTTTGTTTACGGTACAGGCTCATGGATTCAAAAAGACAATGGTCATTTTGCAACTTCCAGAAGAAAACATCTAGGATTCTTCAATGTCATGTTTCATAGGTTAAATAATTTACTGCATCCTGATTTTGAACCCATTGTGTGTGGATGAGTGATTAATAAAAAATCATTGAGACCTTGAAGGAAACTCTTCCTGTAAAAGTGGAGTGCTGTTAAAAAATAGAGTAATACAGGCGGAATGGGGGGAGGAAAAGGAAAACTTACAGGAAGCAGAAAGGTTGATGGCAGGACAGTGGGGTAACAAAGTCATAAACTAAGCGAAAGTACATTCTGTGCAGCAAGTGTGAGCTCTTCGAGAAGCTTTGAAATACTCAGAGATTAACCTGCTGCACAAGAGCTTTTGGTAACGGATTGGAAAGGTGGGAATATCACAAATAGGTATGTTTGATATAAATAGCTATTACTGTTGTAAAAGTAAAAAAGAAAGCCGTAAGATAGCAAATCAATGGAAGAAACATCATGAAATGGTAAATAATGGTGGCGGATCAACAACTAAGCAAAAAAATATATAAATAAGTCGACAAGGGGGTGAAGTGAGGACAAAATCACAGGAGAGAAAAAAAGCTGTTCTGAAGTGGGAAGAGCTAACATTGTTGTCATGGAATGTAAATGGGTTTACTTGCCAACATAAATTGGGAAAAGTGATTACCTGCACAGTGGGAAGTGAGGCACAATTAATATCACTGCAAGAAATGTTTTTGATTAGACAGGAAGATAAGCAGTAGTTAAGGATAAGTGGTTCAAAAGGCTTGTATGCAGGAGGGAGTAGGAGACTAATAATATTAATAAAGAAGGGAAAAAATATGAAACAGAGGAAGATATACTGGAAAATATTAGGGTTCAACCAAACACCTTGATAATGGGCAATTTCAACTACCCCACCATTAACTGGGAAAACTAGTCATGTTCCAACTCCTTCACTCAACGCTTCCTGGAATTCATAAATTACAATGCCCTGGATCAATTTATCCACACCACCACCAGGGGCAACAATATCCTAGATGTAGTCATTGCCAACATGAGTGACCAGTGTTCTACACCTGAAATCAACTCCTCGTTGGTCAGATCCGACCATAAACTAATCACCCTAGATATCAACATCCCACCCCCGCTCCCCCCATTAAGGAAACCACGGTAAACAATTTCTCTAAAGCTAACTTCATGCTTCTTAAGACAGAAGTGGTGAAATTCATGACATCCATGCAGATGGACAATACAGTTACGACTGCTGAATCCTACAAAAAAGCACTCGATAAGCACTTACACGAGGGCATGGATTGTGCTATCTCAAACAGAACCAAGACACTATCCTCCAAAAAAGGAAGCCAATCTGTTGGTCCCCTGCCATAAACAAACTCTACAGCAGAAGGAAGAAACTGTTGCAAAAGAGAGTAAAATCCCATAAGTGGAGGAGCTCCCTGGTCAGCTTCAGTAAGAAGCTGAGATTCCTTATAAGATCCTCCAAAGCTAGCTATGAAAACAAAATCACCACTGATTCTAGGGACAGCCACAAAGCATTCTATAGCTATGTCAAGAATCTCAATAGCAACACCCAGATCTGCTCGGGGTTACAGCACAATGGCAGAAAATTACAGAACCAAGTGATATTGGCAACATCCTGGCAGATAGGTTCAGTGTTAATTTTACCCTCCTCTCACCCCCTAAAGGGCCCATATCTATACAGGAAGAATGCAGAGTCCCTGTAACCACAACTACACAGGTAAAAGCTGCACTCTCTAAAGCCAAAAACACAGCATCCATGGGACCGGACAACATCCCAGGCTGTGTTTTACATGGATTTCAGAATTAAATGGCTCCCCACCTAAGCACCATGTTCAATCATAGCCTCACATCAGGCTTTGTGCCCACTGAATGCACACAACAACAGTTATCCCACTCCACAAAGGGGGAGCCACCACTGATCCCGGGAACTATCGCCCTATTAGCCTGATGAGTCTGGTCTGTAAGCCCATAGAATGTATCATCATGGAACTCCTAAACAAAGACATTAGTAACCTCCAAACTCTGGACTCCACCCAGTTTGGGTTTGTGAAAGGCAGATCATGCATCCTGAACCTGATTGACTTCTTTGAGGCAGTCACCAAAGCCATAGGCGAAGGTAAGGTGGTTCACACAGCCTATCTTGACCTCGCCAAGGCTTTCAACACCATCTCCCTTTCTGGAATTATAGCTAAACTCACTAAACTAGATATAAATCCCTACATCACAAGATGGGTTGCCAACTGGCTCACTGACAGAACCTGCACTGTAAAAGTTGCAGACTCCAAATTTGACTTCAAACCAGTGACAAGTGGAGTACCAAAGGGTTCAGTCCTGGGACCTCTCCTGTTTTGTATCTACTTCTCTGAAGTACAGGCTAACACAGAAGGCCTTTTGCTAATGCAGTTCGCAGATGACTGCAAACTAGGAGCCATAGTCGAATCCCCAAATGATGGGGGCATCCTACAGAAGGGCCACACTGAGACAGATCCCTGGTGTCAGAGCCATGCCACAAGTTCAATGCTAAAAAGTGCATTGTCATCGTCTTTGGTAAAAACTCTGTACTCATGCACTACCACATAAGCAGCAGTCTACTTAACGGCAAATGTGTGATAAGAGACCTTGGGACCCAGGTGGACAGTAGTCTCTCCTTTGATTATCACATTGCCACAGTAGTCAGGAAATCCTTCTATGAGGCACACTTCATTACAAAATGGTTCTCATCCAGGAAAAAGGAGGTCATCATTGCCCTCTACTCGACACTCATTAGACCCATTATAGAGTACAACGTCCCTTTTGAATGTACCTCACAAGACATCTGCAGCAGCTGGAAAGGCCACAGAAGTACCTCACAAAGATGATTGCTGGCCTCAAACAGATGCCCTACACTGACCATCTCAAAAAACTCCAACTTTACTCAGTACCATATCGCCCACTCCGAGGTGATCTCTGCCTAACATATAAAGCTATGTCAAACCTAGAGCTGTTGGACATGCTACACCTAAATAAATCCCAATCCCTCCAAGCTACACACTCTAGGGACCTAAACCTTATCACCACAATAAACAGGATATGCTGGAGGGATAGATTCCTGTCCCAGAGACTTACCATACTCTGGAACAAGCTACCCATCTATGCCAAGTAAAGTTCCTCATTAGCACTCTTCAAGAAAAATCTTGATGAGTGGATGGGAAATAGGAAATACACCCTGGGGATCACTTCTGTGACTCTGCTCGACAGGGACACAGGAAAATAACTTTCTTGGGTGGCGTAAGCCAGGGAATCTTGTTGGCTAGGCTTATGTAGGCCCTTGGGCTGATAGCCTAGCACCTACCTATGAACCTATGACTCTATAAGACAAATATGATGCAGCTGGGAGTCCAACAGTCCCTGGGCCTCCCCAGTGGTGCTGGTGCCAAAGAAGGATGGCAGCACCAGGTTCTGTGTGGACTACAGGAAATTAAATAGTCACACAGAGTCAGATGCTCACCCCATGCCTAGGACAGATGAGGCCCAAGAGCAGCTGGGTGGGGCTAAGTATCTTACAACCATTGATCTTACCAAGGGTTACTGGCAGGGGCCCTTGACTCCCAGTGCTAGAGAAAAGTCAGCCTTTGTGACTCCTTTTGGCTTGTATGAGTTCACAAAGATGCCCTTTGGGATGAAGAATGCCCCAGCAACTTTCCAGAGGCTGATAGATAATATCCTAGCAGGAGCAGAAGGGTTTGCTCTTGCTTACCTAGATAATATTGCCATCTACAGCCATTCCTGGCCAGAGCACCTTCAGCATGTCAGGGAGGTGCTGGGCAGACTACAGAGGGCAGGTTTGACCATTAAGCCAAGCAAATGTCAGGTGGGTAAATGTCAGGAGGTCTCCTACCTAGGACATAGAGTGGGGAGTGGTAAGATAAGGCCAGAGCCTGCCAAAGTGGAAGCTATTCAGGCATGGCCTGCACCTGTTACTAAAATGCAGGTAAGGGCATTTTTAGGGACAGCAGGGTACTACAGAATGTTCATCCCCAGTTATAGTACCATAGCTGCTCCCCTCACAGCCCTGACAAGGAAGAACAGGCCAGATAAGGTAATGTGGACCCCAGCATGTGATCAGGGATTCCAGAAGCTTAAAGAAGCTTTGGGAGGGCCCCCTGTGTTAGTCAGTCCAGATTACAGGAAAGTATTTGTTGTGCAGGTGGATGCTTCAAACCATGGGGTGGGGGCTGTACTTAGCCAGATTTCTTCAGAGGCAGAAGAGCACCCAGTGGTTTATCTCAGTTGTAGGCTCCAGCCCAGGGAGGAATGCTATGCAGCTGTAGAAAAGGAATGTCTAGCCATAGTGTGGGCACTGCAGAAACTTCAGCTTTTTCTGTATGGAAGGAAATTCACTGTTATGACAGATCACAACCCTCTAGCATGGTTAAACAGAGCCAGTCAGCAAAATGCCAGGTTGCTAAGATGGAGCCTGGGGTTGCAAGCATATGATATGTCAGTGCAGCACCACAGTGGGCGTAGAAATGCCAATGCAGATGGGATCTCTAGACAGGGAATGGGGTGAGGTACATTCAGATAGACCTAACCCTCTCAAGTGGTGTTTGTCAAGGGTCACTTGAAAAACTAGCTTGAGTTCTCTGGGGGGGGAGAGGGGATGTGAAGACTGTTAGAGAAGTGTGAAGGTTGCCAAACTAGCCAGATAGAATTGTGCAGATAATTCTATCATTTGCAAATATGAATGTAAACTACAGGCTTGTTGTCTTAAATGTAAATAAATGCTGTTACAAAAATGTGGCAACAGTGCTCTCTACTGACCCTTTCATGTAGACAGTGGTGCTGAAATGTCTAGATGAAGACATTCTTTCTGTTGTTTTAAGCAAGAGTTAAATTGCTAGATTTAAACATGCAAATTTATTTTTATTGCTCTGTTCTTGACCAGCTGCAAGATAACAAAAGGGAGATGTTAAGAAAGTAAATGTAGTTAATCTGTCAGCCTGGGAACACCAGGAAAGTGTAAAAGATGATGTAATGTTTATCAGAACTGCAATAGAAATTTAAACAGAGAGAATCAGAAGGCATTAGGCATTTTTGTCTGACTAGCCAACTCATCAGCACTGCCTATTGTGTTAAGTAAGTTATCTTAGACGTGTGTTTTCTTATAGAAACAGATAGCACTATAAAGATTAGACTAAGTGTTTTTCTGTGATGTCAGAACTGTACTACTGATTTATTTTAAGTATTTCTGTGTGATCTTTGAACTCTTTTGACTAGCACTGTGTAGTAGAAAGCATTGTCCTGTGGTTTTAATTATTTATTATTAAATATTTTAAAACCTTTTAACTGTGGCTGTTTTGTGTAGAGATAAGTTAAGCTCTATGAGTACATTGCATGTATATAAGGATCCTGTATCAGGTTACTCTAATAAGCCTTAAGACTATTTAGTCACACATATCAACTTGATAATAATATTGCACAATAATAATTGGACACGCTTTTAAGGGCCTTTGGGTAGCTGATAATATTAGTTGGGTGGTGGCAAGTGATTACTACCGTATAGTCTGGGTAAAAGGGCACAGATGGAGAACCTGTGCCAGCTTTCCCCCAGAAGTGTCTGTGTGGTTGTATAAACTCTTATCTCAAAGAGTGTGTGTGTGCCAGCTACTTGGGCAGGGACACGAAGCACTGGTTGGACAGAGAGGGTGCTGGAGATTTTAGCTTGCGCAGCTAGGCTGAGATCTGGACCCTATAGCTGTGCCAGTGGGTAGTCTTATTGGGGACCTGGGGAGCAAGGGAGCGACTAGCCCCGGACTGACTGTGATCTCTGTGTGCTCTTAAGGGAAATTTGCACTTTACTGTGTGCATTTGTTATCCTTTCCTCATATATGAGATGCCCTCTCTGGTGTTAGTGGTGAGGATTGAGGCTCCTTGATTGCTGGGCCAGGGCATGGGCATTACAAAATCTATCATTCAACATCCACTCTATCATTCAACATTCTACATTTGACACTTCATCCAAAACACAAAATTTAAAATCAATTTCACATGCGCTGTTTTTATAATGTTTGCCTAATGCATTTTTATCATCTTTGATGCTGACAGCATACTTATGCTTGTATATTCTTCTATTTATTTCCCTTGTGGCATGTCCCACATAGAATGATTTGCACGACCAGCATACTGCTAAGTAGACTATAAATCTTGATTTACAGGTATACCTTCCTTTCAACTGAATACCATAGATAATGTAGAATGTAAGTTTAATGCAGAAGAAGAACTTAGATTCATAGATTCTTACTAAGCTAACTGCCCTTGTGAGCAATTTTAAGCTTAGCCAATTATCTCTTGTGAGACTCAAACCCCGCACCTTATGTTTGTAAGGCAAACACCTTAACCATTAGGCCACTATAGGGTGAAAAGAGTGGCAGGTTAGGATAAATGCCTTCTGTCCACTTGGGTTGAATGATAAGAGCGGGTTTTGTAGTCTTCCTAAAAAGGAAAAGGTTACATCATTAATTATGCAGTTAGGTGTTTTGAATTGCTATTAAAAGCATGGAAGTTTTTAGTCACATTATTCAGTCTGAAGAAGTCCAGTGTGCATGAAAGCATTTACTGTTTGATGTGAAAATCTTGTTATTAAAAGAGAATTTTGCATTTAGGCTTATTTCTCCGGTTTTGTTGTTTCTGTTTTTGTTTTCCAGTATTGAGTGTGTTTTGGGGCATACTATCAAGGTCCCATGGAAGCTGTGTTCTTTGCCTTGGATAGGGCCTGTAACACTTGATCTACAGAGATGTGATGTGCAGGACAAGTATCAGGAATGCTGAAAGGGCCTTTGTGGGGACAGGTGGGTGAAGTTTGAGCTATACCTATCTACTAGCATGTTGGCTATGTCCACAGGATCAGTGTAAGTGATATTGGTATGTACTAATTCATAACAAACCTGGGATTTGCCATGGAGGTTCCTGATGTAACTGAAGAAGGCTTTGTGGTTTCCCTTTGTTTTAAAGGCTAGTTTTGGTGCATAATTGGCTTTAGATGTTTTCACTACTGATTTAATTTGCTTGGTGAGGTTAAGGAGGGAGTTCCTCCAATTTGGAATGTGTTCCTTTTTACTCTTGGACAACAGTTTTTTCCTTTTGTTGTAAAGCCTGTTGATAGAAGATGTCCACCAAACAGGTTTGTGTTTCCTTGAGGAGTAGATTTTAGTTCATTTGGGTATGGCTGAGTCGATGCAGTTGTACAGGTGGTTGTATACTGCATTGGTGTACTGTTCAGCATAGTTGTCTGCATCCTCTGAGGGGTGCAGTGGTGTGAAGCTAGAGATACCCTCCCTTAGGAGGTTGTAGTCAGCTTTTGAGAAGTTTTTTAGCTTGATTACAGCTGGGGGGTGGGTAGGATCGAAACTTCGAATGAGTCAGTCTGATGATCTGATTTCACCAGGGAAGAACATACTATGGGAGTGGTACAGCGGTCACCCATGTTAGTGAGAACCAAGTCTACATTGTTGTCTCCCCTTGTGGGTGATGAGATGAGCTGGTCTAGTGCATTAGACTTGATGAAGTCAAAGAATCATTGAGTTAGTGCATTAGTGCAGGAGTAGTTCACCCAGTCTCTGGTGGGGTAATTGAAGTAATCAGGATCGTGGTGTTAGGGAGTACCCTGATGGAGTCAAGTAGATCCAGGTAAGAGGAGTGGGTGCACTGAGTCATGGAAGGGGGTCTATAGATGGCTATAACTTAGATGGGTGTCTTGCCAACTGTCAGTTGCACCTGGAGTAGTTCCACTCAGTCATGCTGGTAAACCAGTCTGGAGGTGTGCCTGTCTTTAATGAAGATAAAGACTCTACCACCCTTAGTCTTGCCAACCTCATTTTGGGGTCAGAATGTGTGGAATGAGGTATAGCCTGGTAAGGCAGGGTTGCTCTCTGAAGCCCTCAACTAAGTTTCCATGACTGCACAGACATCAGCATCTTCCAGTGGAAAGAGAGCCTCCAGTGAGTGCAGTTTCAGGTTAAGGCTCTGGGCGTTAAGCAGCACAACCTTCAATTTATTTTTTGACAGATCATTTATGTTGGAAGATTTGTCTTTGGGACATTGCCTAAAAAAGGCACAATGGGGGAGGCAACAGCCTTGGCCAGGATCCAAAATCCCAGTGGTGACATTTGGAGACCATCTCTGGCAAAGCATCGAGGCCTATCAACCATGTCATCCCAGGCAGACAGATACTGGATCCCCTTGGAATGACACCAGAAACTAAGCCAGTTGTTAAAGTCAATTATTTTTTCTTGGTATTGTGGTAACATTCTTGGTGAAGGCAGGATGCTACTTAGGGCTATGTTTATGGGTCTACGTTAAATCACTGAATGGTTGAAAAAGTGAAACATGATTTATCGAGCCCATGTAAGAGAAAGCTTACAATCTTGAATGCCTAGAACAGCATTTTTTTTCAAGGCTAAAAAAATCACTGTTCCACATAAAAAAAAAAAAAAAAAAAAAAAAAAAAAAAAAAAACCATAAAGTGGGGGGCTTCGCACCCCCCACAACCCCCTACTTAAATATACCTACTCTGAGATCACACTACAGTCGTGAAAACAGCAAAGTAATGGAAGTGGCCAAGCAATTTCTTTCCCAGGGAAAGAATTTGCTTATATGCTGTTTCGCTATTTTGCCCTTTCGTGCTTTCAAGTTTGATCAAGATGCATTTGAAAGAATGCATCTTCGATCCTTTAATAGGAGCCCTAGGGACATACCTGCCTGGGACACACACTCTGAGAGTTCAATCATGTCTCTCTTCATATCGTCCAGGGAAATATGTCTCAAGTCATTCACACCGACATGGACAATGACAGAGTCATACTTGTACTTGTGGAGAGACTTAAGTGCGTGCATGATGTGACAGATTCGGGCACCAGACAGACCACTGACTGTGACCTCCTCCTTGTCTAGCCTGGTGGGGGGGACATCAGTGTGCCTCACAACTGAGTCACCAATGACTAGCATGTTTGGTTTACCATCATGCCTTGTGAGCTGTAAAGGTTTATTGTTTGCCTTATGGACTATGTTTGTGAGACACTGGTGTGTTGTCTGCTGTATGTGATGTGTTTGCTGTTGTGTGTGGAATGTTTGTGAGTGTGTTTTGGAGGTCTTTGCTGTTTACATAAGTTTTTATACAGGACCTCTACATAGATGAGTGTCTATCATGCTTGGCTATGTGATGTGAGAAGTGTGGTGTTTGTATTGGCAATCTCCTCTTTGTCAGGAGTACTGACTGTGGCATGTGAGAGCATGGACTCCAGGTTACTGATGTACATGCATTTCTCGCAATTAGAAGAATTATGTGCTAGGAGAAGAGAGCTGTCAGTAAACATGAGGCAGTTGCTACACTATCTCAGTATGCCCATGTCAACCAGGCTGGTAGGAGAAACTGATGCGAATTGCCAGACGTAGGGTTCCAAATATTTGGGCAGACCTATGGAGAGTGGGTTTTGACAAGGGTTTATCCACAAGAGTGTAGACCACAAAAATCTTCTTAAATGCAAAGTAACCTGCCTGAAGCATAAGTGTTAAAACAAAAACTAAGATGCTTAGAATAAGAGATAAATTTAATTAGGTTAGTAACAAGCAGTAATAAATGCAGAAGAAAAAAAGCGTTTGAACACTTAAGAGCACACAGCAAAAATAAGGTAATTAAGTAAGAAGAACACAATTACAGTTACAGAGAAAATAAACCTCAGGCAATCAGATCAACAAAGAGGTGTTGGACAATAGCTCCATCTAGAAAGATCAGAGTAAAATCAAACTGTGAAACCTGGCTCACTAAGCAAACATGTACAATTATGCATCAGAGGATACTGCCTGGAAAACCTGGGTCAAAAATAAACCCCCTCCCCTACTCTAAAACTACAAAGAACATAGAAATATGTGTAAAAAACTAATAATTAAAGACAAAAAATATTTTTTTACTTCCAACCAATGCGGCCCACATACCAACCCCAAGAAATTCTGGTCCACCGTTAACACAATTCTCTACCTCAGTACCCCTCCCACCCCCAACCCCTTCCACTCAATACTGCCACTGAAACAGCTGCTGTATTAAACAACTACTTCATAGAAATAGTCCAAAAACTAACTCAACACAGTCCCAATGCCTCTTCTTTCACTTTACCTGCCAGTCTTCCTTACTCTAATTCCTTTTCCCTACAACCTGTTGCCACCGCTGTTATCAAATTCCAACTAATCAAACTCAAACCTTGTTCTCCCTCTGTAGACAACTTACCCCCCACTTCCTTAAAATTGCTGCCAACTCTATAGCCTACCAAGTCTCTATCCTCATTAATCGTTCCATTACCAAGTCTGTTGTCCCAGAATTATGGAATTTCTTTTACACAATCCCTCTCCATAAAGGTGGTAACTCCACCAACCTCTCAATCTATCATCCCATTGCTATACTATCCCCTCTTTCCAAAGTACTAGAAAAATGTGTTCATTCTCAGTTATACCTGCTTAATAATAATCTCTTAACCCCCACCCAACACAGCTTTAGACCCCACCACAGCACATCTACTGCTCTGCTCTCTTTCACACAAACCGTAGCTGACAACAACCTACTTCTTTCCTGTCTATTCCTTGAGCTCTCAAAGGCTTTTGATACTGTCTCCCACTTTAAACTGTTAACTAAACTCACTGGCCATCACCTCTCTGCCCACTCATTAGCCTGGTTCTCTAGTTATTTATCCAATAGACTTCAATCTATATACTGGCAAACTGTCACCTCCCCATTCCTGCCTGTCTACACTGGTGTTCCCCGAGGCTCTATTTTGAGTCCCGTCTTGTTCAATATCTTCATTAACAACTTACACTCTGCTACTAACCTCTTGACACTCTTACAATATGATAATGATTCCACCCTTGTTACCACTGCCCGCAATATCCCTGAACTCCTCTCTCTTACCCAAAACAGTTTCTCTTCCATTGAAACCTGGCTCACTGATAATCAACTAATCTTAAATCCTAAGAAAACTAAACTTCTTATTTTCCTTCCTAAAACTCTAGCACAACATAAATCCTCTTTCTCCATCACCTTTCTTGACAACACCATCATCAGACCGGAATCACATACTAAATTACTTGGTGTCACCATCAAAGATGAACTAAAATTTGATATACATATCAATCAATGCATAAAGAAAACCCTCCAGAAACGTGGCCTTCTGTATTGTAATCATACATTTCTTTCTTCCTCCTCAAAACCCCTCCTAGCTACATCTCTACTCTTACCCTGTTTTCTGTATGCTCCTCCTGTCCTTACTAACCTCCAGTCATCTCTTCTCAGAAAACTAGAACAAACCTGCAATAAAATAGCTAGGTTTGCCTCCAATCTCCCATATAAATCCCATCACTGCCTTGTCCTTAAGTCTTTACAATGGTCTAAATTCCCCAAACAACTGCTCCTTCCTCAACTGCATATAACACACTCTATTATCTATAACCCCACCTCCTGCCCCTCTATCTGTAATATTGTAGCACCATACAACCCAAGACATCATCTTTGTACATCTGACAAACATCTTCTGGATACCTATAAACCCACAAAAAATATTGGGAAGTCACTATACAAATAATCAGTAGCCCTCTCCTGGAACTCCCTCCCACATAATATAAGATGTGTCACTCATAAGTCCCAGTTCAAACCTGAACTTAAATACTATCTTTTCAACACCTGGTCCTGCCCTTGTCAAACCTCAACTTGATACTAGCTACCCTCCTCCTAAATCTGTTTTTCTTCTGTCATATCTTTCTCATTCCCCTGCATTTTTCTCGTCTCCAGCGAAGTAATACCTCTACACACCGACACCCACTTTCTTCTGAATAATCCTTTGCAGCCAGACTAACTTGGTGTTAGTATATAGATTTACACTGAAACCTGTACAAAACTGAAAAATGCAATCATTTTACCCTGATGTATATTTTTTCTTGTTATTTACCATTTTGTGAGGTATTTTTTTTCTTCTTGTTATTTGCCATTTGTGATGTAAATTTTTGTCTTGAATAATTGTAATTTTAACCTGAGTTTTTCTCCTCGGGTCTTCACTAAAAACGGGCCTTTGGATCAGCTGGACCAACAAGGTTAACAAATAACAATAAATAAATAAATAGCACCTTAGGTGGGCTGAAACTACAGAAAGCAAAGCAACTCTCATCTGAAACTAGGTACTGAACTAACCTGGGAAGCAAACAATGCAGACAGAATATAGAGGCCAGAGCCCAGAAATAAACAATGAAGCAAATATATAAATGCAGTACAGTGCAAATCAAGTGCAAAAAAGTATGCTTATCGGTTTGGTATATTAGACAGTTACAGAATCCAACACAGCCAGATAGTTAGCTCTGCTATATTAGCTCTGCACAATTTCATAGAATGTAAGTCTATATACTAGAAGTACAACAGAGAAAATAAACCTCAGGCAATCAGATAAACACAGAGGTGTTGGGCAATAGCTAACACCTTAGGTGGGCTGACTCTATAGAAAGTAAAACAACCTGCACCTGAAACTAGCTACTGACCCACCCTGAGAAGCAAACAAAGTAGATAGAATACAGAGGACAGCGGCCAGCAATAAACAATGATGCAAATTTATAAATGCAGTGCAGTGCAAATCAAGTGCAAAAAAGCATGCTTATTTTTTTAATTTATTCAAATCTTTTGGGTTTCTAATACAATGACAGGATTGGACCCCATTCCTAAGTTAAAGTATGATTAAAGTTCATAAAATACTGGCCAAGGCACTTGCTACCCCCATAGTGCCTTTTTTAGACAAGGCTCAAAAGACAAACCTGTAAATTGCACAAGTAACAAAAAACTGAGGGTAATGTTACTCAATGTCAGAAGTCTAAACCTCAAAATGCACTCACTCAAGGCACTCCTCAGTATGGAGAAAATCGATATATGTGCAGTAACAGAAACCTGTTTAAGGCTTCAGAGAGCACCCCAGCACTACCAGGATATAACTCATACCATACATTTTGGCCACAGAACCCAAACCAAAATACAAAAGGCAGGGGCGTATCCATATTCCTCAAGGATAACTACACCTCCAGGTTAGTGGCACAGCACGATGCTTCAGAGATCATCCACGTGCAACTAACAATGGGCAAAACTGCAATTCAAATTGTAGCTTGCTACAGATCACCCACCATGTCCCAGGTCCCCCATTCCGTGTTTCTGGAAACACTAGGAAAGATAAAGGTCCTACCAAATACCCTAATATTGGGTGATTTCAATTACCCAAACATTAACTGGGAGAACTACTCAAGTACTAACTCCCTTGCCCAACATTTCCTAGAATTTATAAACTCAAACACCCTGGTTCAACTGGTCAACACTCCCACCAGAGGTGACAACATATTGGACCTGGTCATCACCAACATGTGCGACCGGTGTTCCACACCAAAAGGTCAACCCCTCACTGGTTAGATCTGACCATAAACAAATCACTTTGGATATCCACATTCCGCCCCCAACCCCAGACAAGGAAACCACTGTGAAAAACTTTTCAAAAGCAAACTTCACGTTACTTAAGACCAAGGTGGAAAGTTTCAAAGCCCCCATGCTGAAGGATAATGCTGTACAAGCCGCAAAATCCTTTACTAATGCATTTTACGGGCACCTACAAGAATGCATGGATCATGCCATCCCAAGCAAAACCAAGACTCACTCCTCCAAGAAAAGGAAATCAGTCTGGTGGACTCCTACCATAAACAAGCTATACAATAGAAGGAGGAAATTAGTACAGAAAAGAGTAAAATCCCAAGAAGAGAAGACATCCCTGATCAGTATCAGCAAGAAACTACAATCCCTCATAAAATCATCCAAGGCGATCTTTGAAAGAAAAATTGCCAAGGACACCAAAGATAACCATAAGGCATTCTTTAGCTATGTCAACAATCTAAAGCAGTTGTACTTTCAGTTCCTCATCTGATGAGCTATTCAGTTTTAAATCACCAACAAAGAGAAGATGAAAAGTCTTTACTCTTTGTTGTTTTCTAGGAGCCAGATTACAGCAATGGCCTAAGCTGTTAAGTAAACAGTTTAACGGGCTAAGGGCAAGGTAGAATAGCAGCGGTGAAAGAGAGTCACCCTGAAATATCTGTTTTTGAATTTCTATCCCTGGGATAATAATTTGTCTTTTATCATGGCTTAATTGCAAAGTGGTCTGCCACTGTTTCAGGTCACTGTAATGTAGTCTATCAGTATAGGGTGTATCTTATACATTTTTAAGCACTCTTTTATCCATGAATGTGGGATACTATAAAATGCCTTTTTGTAGTCAATCCATGCCATACTTAGATTCTATTCCTTTTTACAGTTCTCCACTATTACTTTATTTAACAACAAATGATCATTGTTCCATATGACTTTCTTTTATTGCTCTTTTGTTCTACTGCCATAATTGAGTTTTCTTCTAAATGACTATAAATTTTGTCAGCATCAATTCCCATGTATAGCTTATAAGTCGTCGGAAGGCAAGTTATTGGTCTATAATTTTTAGGGTAGCTTGTAGGTTAACTCTTAAGTAGGAGCATTGTTTTTTCCTGTTGTTAGCCAGTTTGCTGTCTGTTCAGGGTGAGCATATAAATAGTTCTTGATCATGGCTAAATCCTCATGCAAAGATGTTGATACTTGTAACCAAAATTTAGGTACTGCATCTGGGCCTGGAATTTTCCAATTAGAGGCTTTTCTTAACTTTGTTTTAGTCTCTCTGTCTGTTACTTCTTCCCATTTTATATCCTGTATCTTTAAACTTCTTATTCTTTTTTTTACTTCTTCTATCCATTTAGCATCTTTGTTATGTTCCACAGGACTTTCATAGGTATTTCTCTAAAATGTATCTATTTCTTCTTTTTTTTTTTTTTGGTTGTCTTTCAATTCCTTTTACCTTGTTTCCCAATTCTCTATAAAACTTTTTGGGTCATCAATAAATTGCTTATTTTGTACTTTTTCTTTATATTTATAGGTTCATAGGTGTGTACTAGGCTAATGGCCCTAGGGTATTTACAAGCCTAGCCATAAGATTACCCTGGCATCATGCCACCCAGCCTTAGTTCCCAGTGCCTCTGTCGAGTAGAGCCACTTGAGTTATCCCCAGAGTGATTTTTTTATTTCCCATCCACTCATCAAGATTCCTCTTGAAGAGGGTCAGCGAGGTGCTCTGCTTGACATGTATGGGAAGTCTATTCCATAGCATGGACAGTCTCTGGGTTATGAACCTATCCCTCCAGCATATTCTGTTGATTGTCGTAAGTCAAGCAGAGATTGCCTCTAAGTAGGCAACATGAGACAGAGAATAGTTGGAGTTTTTTGAGTCTGTCCATATAGGACAAGTGTTTAAGGCCTAGGATCCTCTTTGTGAGGTACTTTTGTGGCCTCTCCAGTTGTTGCAGGCGTCTTGTGAGGTACATGCCAAATGGGGCATTGTACTCGATGATTGGCCTAATGAGGGAAGAGTAGAGGGAGACAATGACCTCCTTCTTCCTGGATGCAAAACCCTTAGTAATGAGATGTGCCACATAGAAGGAATTTCTGACCACAGTGGCAATGTGGTGATCAAAAGACAGGTTGCTGTCTATCTGTGTTCCCAGATCTCATTTGTATTCAGTGGACTACCATCAATGTGGTAATTCATGGGAACTGGGTTTTTCCCAAAGGGGATGACAACACATTTTTTGGCATTGAGCTTAAGGCCATGGTTCTGACACCAGTCATTGGTCTCAGTGAGGCCATTCTGTAGGATGTCAACATCACTTGGGGAGTTAATAATAGCTCTTATTATCTGCATATTTTCTAGGTTTTTCCACCTGTGCTTAGATTTCTAGTTTATTTGCAATAGTGTATGATAGATCCTGGTCTGTTGTAATAATGCACATTGCTTTTATGACGTCTATCTTTCTTAGTATCTTTGTTGATCTGCTCCCTCTTCTATATTCTTCTAACATTGACACTTCTTGTCTTAATTGCTTTACAGTTTTCTCTATTCGATACTTCCATTATAGTATTCGATTTCTCCCCTTCCTTTCCCTCACTACTATGTGTTCTTGTGGTAGAACTTTATCAGTTATTAATTTAGCTGCACAGTTATATATTCTGTTTACGTGTTATATTGCATGGGTCACTATGGAGAGTCTTAATTACTGTGTTCATTTGTTTTATCAAACTTCTGACTCTTTGGGTTTTATTGACCTTCTGCTGTCTATTTTTTCATTAATCTTAATATGTCTGTCTATGTCTATTAAATCAAGCAACTCTTCTCTTAGTTCATTTTTTTCTAAACTGAGGGTACATTTTTTGTTATCTATTTTATGCGGCCAGTGCTGGCATTTTATAGAAAGTTGTATAGCATCTTCCTGTGGCATATTCTCTTCAATTTCATCCTATGCTATCCGTTGCTCTGTCATATGGGAACTCACTGGCCTATCACTCCTCAACATTGACTGCATCAGAGTTTCCACAGTTTCCTGTTCCTTCCCTTGCTGTCTAGTGTCAAGTGAATGCTTATCCTGGTTTCCTGTGGAAGGCTTTGAAATAACTTCATGTGGCACCTGACCAATTGCTTCCTGTTCCACTGGTTTCCCCCTTAATTTGGATATCCATTGCTCTATCCTGTTATAGTGCTTTCTGAAATCACTTTGGTATATCAGACGGGCATATTGTCCAACAAAGCCAGGTCGTTAGCTCAGCTGTATTACCTCCTTAAAATTTCACAGAATGTAAGACTTTGTACTGGAGGTACAACAGAGGAAATAAACCTCAGGCAATCAGATAAACACAGAGGTGTTGGCCAATAGCTAACACCTTAGGTGGGCTGACTCTACAGAAAGCAAAACAACCCCCACCTGAAACTAGCTACTGAACTACCCTGAGAAGCAAACAATGCAGGCAGAATAGAGAGGACAGAGGCCAGCAATAAACAATGAAGCAGATATATAAATGCAGTGCAGTGTAAATCCTGTACAAAAAAGTATACTTATCAGTTTGCTATATCAATCGGTTATAGAGTCCAATGCAGCCAGGTAGCTAGGTCTGCTATATTAGCTCTGCACAATTTCACAAATGTAAGACTTTGAACTAGAGGTACAACAGAGAAAATAGACCTCAGGCAATCAGATAAACACAGAGGTGTTGGGCTAACACCTTAGGTAGGCTGACTCTACAGAAAGCAAAACAAATCCCACCTGAAACTAGCTACTGCACTACCCTAAGAATCAAGCAATGCAGACAGAATACAGAGGCCAGAGCCCAGCAATGAACAATGAAGCAAATAGATAAATGCAGTGCAGTGCAAATCCTGTACAAAAAAGTATACTTATCAGTTTGATGTATCAGATGTCCCACAATAAGCATTGTACTACTGTCCTAGACACTTCCTCTCTGTCCTTCACTGCCTGGGAATCTGTGCCTCACAGAAGCTCTGGTTACAATGCTGTTTTGTATACCTTACTTTTCAGCTTCTTTGGCATTTTTGTGTCACACACTACCACTGACAATGTGTTCCAGTTGGCTGCACAGCCTCTGTTTCCAGCTTTTATGTCAGCATTCAAATGTCCTTTCTCCTCAGTTATATCTCCGAATTACTTGTAGCTGTCAACATATTTCACTGTTTTCCTTCTCTGTCAATTTTCAGCTTCTTCCGATTTCACTTATTAGCTGTCATGACCACACTGTCTCATCAGTACTCATTTTTCTGATCTTTGCCTTTAGTTTCACATTTATGTCCTCTATTACTTGTTGATGTTCTGCTTGAAATCTGCTTATAGTGCCACATCACACCCACACAGCAATTTTTTATCTATTCCATTCAACCTGTTTTTTAATATAGTCCATCACTTGAATGAACAGGAGTAAAGTCAGAGCTGAAAGCTTATGGAACACAACTCTCATTGGCAAAACCTACATGAGTCTAAACACTGTTCAAAATTGTGTTATTGGGTCCTTGTAGATAACCTGCCTAATACAACCTTTACTTTGGTGACATAGTATCAGTGCAGTACCAACAAAGTGAATTTTCTTGCGGCCTTGTTATATGCTTTCTCTATGTCTAAGAATGCCCAGTTGAACTGTTTCCTCATCTTGTACTTCTTCTCAATTGGTCTCATTGCAAACATCATCTCAGATTTCCAGCAACCTGCTCTAAATCTGAACATCTCATATCCCATCTCACTTCCTACCACACTGTGCATTCATATGTTAATCATCATCTACATCACTTTCATGTAGCATGTTAGGCGTTTGATTCATCTGCACTGCCAACAGTTGCAAATGTCCCATTTAATCTTGTACACTGACAATAGGATTCTTATTCTCCAGCTATTTGTAATGAGTAATCTCAGTAGCTGTGACTTCATCGGACGTTGCTGCTTTTCCTGACTTAATTTTCTTTAGTGTTGTGTTGCTTCTGCTAGTGTGTGCTCTTTTTCTTTCATCTTTGGTTTTGCATGGACCAGTACAGCTGCTGTGGGTTTTTTTCTTATTTTACAAACTTCTTGGAGTACTTCCTCCATCTGTCTTTGATGCTTTTTGAACTAGTGTGCAGGTTGCTGCTAGCATCTCTGAATGGTACCTGATGACCATTTACTTCATCTTTCTGTTATTACCTTGCAAATTGACACAGCTTCTTTGTGCTGTGTGCAGCTTCACTTTCCAGAAGTTGGTAGTTGCTGTGATGCTTTGTCCTTTGCCACTGTTACTGTTCTGTTAGCCTCTTTGTTAGCTGATCAGTATTTCTCATTAGTCTGGTCCATTTTATCTATCTCTCATATTTTCCTGCACTCCCTTCATTTGCTAACCTTTTTGACTTCCTCTCTCTACATCCATTAGCTTTCTCTTAAAATACCTTGTTTCCATGCCTAGATTAGCCACGGGTCTATTCTACAGTCTTCACACATGCTGTTTTGAGCAGCTGTCATTCTTCTTTGGCTCCACTCATTTCCTATTCTTCCTGAGGTGCTAGTGCCCTGGATATTTCTCTGAACTTCTGTGCAGTTACTTCTATAAACTTCCTAGTCATGATCCTATTAGGATTGTATAAAGGGCCAAGAATTCACAGCTCAAAAATTGTGAATTTTTAGACTGCTATTGTACTTGGCAAACTTTAACTTCAGTTTTACCCAATGTATTGCATTTAGTTAAGTTAGATCATACATATAAATTACAAGAGTCACCAGAATATGCAATGGAATATTTAAACCTCTAACAGAAAAAAAAATGAAATAGTCCTTAAATCAAAATAATACTCCAATTCCTCTTTAAATTTTAGTCATATTTTTAGTGGCAGCTAATGACTTCAAAGCATGGGGGCCTTTTCCTCAATCCTTTTATTGCAACCTAACAAGCTAAAACTCAGCCATAATAAGTGTGAGGAAAGTAACTGATTTAAGCATGGAACCTTGGAACCATTATGTTCCAGAGGACATAGAATATGGATGTTTTGAAGTGCATCACAGAGTTTTTTTTTTTATTTTAAGGAAAAACATGTTGTACACTAACAAAATAGTAGTTCCCAATAAACTGAGATGGCAAATCCTATATGTTCCTATATGGGAACAATATCTGCCTCCTTTCACTTCCAAAAATGATCATTACCTTCTGTGTACCCCTCTGTTGTTAGATTAGAATGAAAAAAGCACAAACATCCACAGCACATATTATATAGCTCAGGGTTTGCTGGAGGAAACCAGAGCACCTGAGTAAAACACATATGGAAGCAGAGTTGACATATAGATTCCGCTCAAATGGAATCATAGCCAAAAGCTCAAAGACAGAACCATGCTCTGTGCCAAGACAATGATACTCATTGTGTGACTGTGTTAATGATCAGTTTCTTTCAGACTTAACCTGCCCAGACTAACATGCATAGTCATGCGCATGTAAAATGCTGTGATAGAAGGAAGACAAATATGGTAAACTTGCTACTATCAGGTGCAATGCATTCCATCCCCTCATACAGTCATTTTCATCACTGACAAACCCCATACTCATTAATTGCAGCCACTTTTTTAAATACTTACATATCAATAGCCACGGTAAAGTATTTCATCTGGCTTCTTTCAAAGGTATTCTAGTTCTGCAAACTTAGAATATTAACAACTTAACTTGATCAAATGACAACAGGGATAGTAATTTGTACTGACTAACAGCTCTCATATCCAGCAGTTAATGCCAGATTTATTGACTCTGTCCCTCAGATATTAAATTGTAATAAAGTAAAAAAGTAACAACTGTCAGCTACAATAACTTAGTTTAACCCCCCCCCCAACAACACACATATATGTCTGATTGGGATCAAATTGATATATTTCAGGTTGCTGCAGTCAGAACTATATATTGTGCAACCCACTGCAAATCCCATACACATACCTATATACACTCATACATGCACAGTCTTTCTCTCACACACACACACACACACACACACACACACACACACACACACACACACACACACACACACACACAAACACACACACACACACACACACACCTGACTATAAACTCCCCACACACACACACACACACACACACACACACACACACACACAAACACACACACACACACACACACACCTGACTATAAACTCCCATCACTACTATGAATGTGACAGCACACCTCTGATGCTTTATTGTAATCAAATGAATAAATACATAAATAAATAACTGCCCCGTTGGACTATATTATCTCAGCTGACTGCATCAGAATAAAGTGTGTAACCCAATGGAAACACACCTGCACATACCCCTCAACCTCTCTCAAAAATCAAGTAGGGAGTTTAAAAAAATAATGGGGGGCAACCAACATCAAGGACAGTCCCTTATGGTTCTATTGTGCTCCTGATGAGAGAAGGGGCAGAGGCCCATTCGCTTATTTCTGAAGACTGCTGCCATATCTTCAAGTTATTTGTTGCATTTTTCAAAATTTTTTAATATAAAGTATATTTGGATTTCCTCAGTTAAGCTCCTGCCAGTGTGCTTTGAAATTGCCTTTACTGTATTTGTAACTCATTGTTGATGTAGATTGAGACACCTCCACCTTTACAGTAGTTTTGGTGTGAAAATTACCTGTCTTCTCTAAATGCTGCTTTCTAAACTGTTTGCATGTAAATTGCCTTACTGTAGGGCAGTCTTAACTAGAGTATAGTTTGTTTTGTTGATGGTATGCATATAAGGGCTCATTTCAGCTGTGTTTTTACATTAGATCATCCATCTTGTGAAAAAAGGTGTTTGCCTGGTCTGTGTGAGTTGGAAAGCATTCCAGAAGAGCTAACGGTGTAGTTGTTTATTAGGCAGAGGACTCAAGGTAAATTTTGGTCTCTTTTCTGTTGCTAAAAGTTATGACCATTTGTGTGGAGGTGCTCACTGCACAGTGGCAGTTGGTAGGGCTCTGTACAGACATAAATGCTTTAACAGCAAAGTTTGCCTCTATAACAAATATCAGGACTTTAACCTGTAATTTAGTGAGGTACTGCATGGAGCTAAGCTTAGAGCAGCTAACTTGCTTGTCTAAAAGTAATAAAACCACATCCTAGCACCATTTGACTTCAGCTCCTAGACCTAGAGACTACCCTTGTAGACTCCTGTATAGCCCAGTCCTCAAACTATAAAAAAACTACACTAATACAAGCCCAGACTACATGGAAATGTAATTTCCAAATGTCTCCATAACCATAATTAGCTTGGCAGATACGGGCATTTTGAGATGATTCAGCAATTGTTTCATGTTGAAGGACAACCCTTTATTCCTTAAAGAAACTAACACAGCATGAAAAAGATGCATATATACAATTTTCTTCGAAGCAAAAATCTTGCTTACAAACAAAGTTGTCAAGAACACACACACACACACACACACACACACACACACACACACACACACACACACACACACACACACACACACACACACTCTACATCCACAACACATATACCATACACATAGACGATCTTACTTTGAGACACTTAAAAACAATCTTACCAAACCATATGGATGTTGTAAGTCTACAAACTGCAATGCCTATCCTTAGCAATCTCTAAAGTACACACCAAAAGCAAAACACCACACATATGGCTACATCCAATGGACCCCCAAGAATGAAGCCCATAAGGCAAGCAAACACTTTAACCAGGATGCTTATCATAGTGGACTCTATTGCATGACACACAGATGCTCCACTTACCAGACTGGACAAGGAGAACATAATGATTAGTTGATTATTTGGAGCCAGGTTCCACTAGTGACATATGCATGCAAGGCAATTCACCACAGATACCAGTATGATTCTGTCATTGTCCATGTGGTTGTAAATGATCTGAGATGCACCTTACTGGACTGTATGAAGACGGACATCATGGATCTCTCTGAGTATGCGTCACAGACAGGCATGTGCCTTATATTCACCAAAGACGATGGCAAAATATGAAAAAAAAAATATTGGTCTCAGAAAACTGACTTAGTTTCTGGTGTCATTCCAGAGGGGATTCAATATTTGTCAGCTTGGCAGGACATGGTTAACAGACCACATTGTTTTGCCAAGGATGGTCTTCTCCTGTCCCCCTTGGGCTGCTGGACATCAGCTAAATCTTTATTCAGTCCCTTAGTGCCTTTTTTAAGGAATGCTAAATTGACAAAATTACAAACATAGCAAATAAAACCGAAGGATCCTAAATGTGTTACTGATCAGTGCTTAGTGCTAAGAGTCTTAATAATATACTCCATACTCTATAAGCTCTCCTCACTGTGGATAATATAGACATCTGTGCTGTTACCAAGACATGGTATAAAACTGCAGAAAGTACTCTGACAGTGAAATGTTTCATTGCCTTCCAAACATTTAGACCAAGAGCCACACAGACAGGGACTAAAGTCGGTAGTGCCTCAGTCTACATTAGCAACAGGTATACCTCTAGTCTGGTTAAACAGAATGATAACCTGGAGTTCATCCATG
This sequence comes from Protopterus annectens, assembly GCF_019279795.1. Classification (NCBI taxonomy): domain Eukaryota; kingdom Metazoa; phylum Chordata; order Ceratodontiformes; family Protopteridae; genus Protopterus; species Protopterus annectens. The sequence goes on along the minus strand of NC_056742.1, from coordinate 219,652,217 downwards.
TTCGAATCACCATAGATAAAGTCCCTTACCACATCCTAGCAAACTATAGTTCACCATCTGTGCCACATGAATACCATAACTAATAGCTAGACCTGCTGGAGGCACTTATCACCAAATCAAATACCCGATTCATAGGAGACTTCAACTACCATTATATAGATTGGGAAACATACTCTGCCTCCAACCTGCAGACATGACATTTCTAGGACTTTATTAACAAAAACACCCTTGACCAGATATTGCATACTCCAACCACAGGTTCAAACATACTAGACCTAGTACTCCCCAATATGGGAGAGTGCTGCATACCCCCAGGACATGTCCTCACTGGTGAAGTCGTATCGCAAAGCAGTCTCCTTTGAAAATAAAAATCAACTCAGAAAACCCAATAAAACCTGTAACAGTTAGGAACTATTCTAAAGCAAACTATATCCTGTTAAGTGACAGTGTGTCAAAATTCAGTGCCCATCTGAAAACTGAATTCACAGCAACCTATGCAGAATTGTTCACATAAACCCTGTACAGCCTTTAAATAGCTGCACAGGAGTTGTTGTAACTACCAGAAGTAAGCCCAAAGCCCAAAGCAAAAAATACAGTATTTAAATTGATTTTAACAATGTGGAAGGAATATTAACTGAACTGGAAGTTTTGACTCTGTTCTTCAGTTAGTGCTGCTTGAATTTTATTATTTGTTAGTAATTGCAGGTGTGGGGGTAGCCACATTCTTTGATTTCCTGTCCTTGCCTATTTAAGTGGTACAGTGTGAAATATTTTCTGCTTAAAAACCTCAGCTTTGGCCGGCTAAGAACTTGTTGTATTCAACTGGACGTATAAGAGAATTTAAGTACCTTTATCTGCACTTTATTTTTTCAAAAAAATACAGTATTTAAATTGATTTTAACTGTGTGGAAGGAATATTAACTGAACTGGAAGTTTTGACTCTGCTCTTCAATTAGTTCCACCCACCCTCCCTGTTTTTGTTTTGGTGTTAATCTTAGTGGCCTGGCAACTGCCCACCCCTCTTGTAAATTTGTGTTTGGATACTCCTTCTGGGCCCATCTCATTTGCTCACTCAACTGAGTGCAGTGAGATCATATTCTGATTTCAGGCACTCCTACTGTGTACAAAGAGAGCATCTGGGAAACAGAAAAAAAAAAAATTAAAGTTGTTTCCTGCCTTTCCTGTTAAGTGGTATAGACTATTTGTAGGCTTCTGAGCCCCCAAGCCCTTCTGTGTTGGAGGGAAGCCTTCTAGCTTAGTTTTTTTTTCTTATAACTAGCCAGTTTTCTAGTTTCAGCACTCAAATCTGTTTCTTTGATCTCAGCACTTGTTCAGAAAAAAAAAAAAAAAATCATATGCTTTTACTGTACTTGTGTTTCTACCTACTTTTTTTTTACTTTTGCATCATCTTAAAAGTACTCAGTTGTATTTATTACTGCTTGGTGTAACTCATTCTAAGCCTTTTGGTTTAAACACTTGAGCTTCAGACCAGTTGTTTTGCACTGAGAGGGTTTGTGGTCTGCACTGTAGTGGCAGAACAGGTAACTTACATCCTTCTAGGTTGGGAACTGATGATTGAGGGCTCAGTGTCTGTTATTCTAAAAGTGTATTAATTCTCGTTTAAGCACTTGGGCTTTCAGGCCAGTTATTTTACATTAAGAGGGTTCATGTTCTGCACTCTTGTGGGAGGAGAGGCTGGACTCTGCCCTTCTGAGCTGGGAATTTCTGGTTAAAGGCTTATAGTGCATGCATATCTGAACTGCTTCTTACTGAAGTTGGTGCGCCTTGTTTGCTGTGGCATAGACTGGATTCGGGCCTGCTGGATCTAGCTTTGTTTGTGTAACTTGAGCACTAATCCAGGCATTCTCTAAAGTATTCAATTGTATTTATTACTGCTTGATAGTAACTTGATTAAAGTGTAGCTATCATTCTAAGTCTTTTGGATTAAGCACTTGGGCTTCAGACCAGTTGTTTTACATTAGGAAGGTTTGTGGCATGCACTGTGGTGGCAGGACAGGTAGCTTTCATCCTTCTACGTTGGGAACTGCTGACTGAGAGCCCAGTGTCTGTTATTCTTAAAGTGTATTAGTTCTGGTTTAAGCACTTGGGCTTCAGGCCAGTTATTTTACATTAAGAAGGTTTGTGGTCTGCACTCTAGTGGGAGAAGAGGCTGGACTCTGCCCTTCTGAGCTGGGAATTTCTGGTTAAAGGTTTATAGTGCCTGAATATTTGAACTGTATCTTACTGAAATTGGTACACCTTGTTTGCTGTAGCATAGACTAGATCCAGGCCTGCTGAATCTAGCTTTGTTTATATGCTTGTTGTTTGTTTGCTTGTTATTTCCCTGGAACGCTAATTCCACCTAATACGCAGCTTCTCAGCGCTTCTGTGGATCACTAGTGATATCTGCATTGCTTACTGTTCTTATTTCCTTGTTTCACTTGAAAGAAAGTTACTGTTTGTTGTTTTTGCATTTAAGTTACCTGTAACACATTGCACTTAAGCTACCTGGCACTTGCTCAATAAAGCAATTATATAAGTCAGCACTAAAAATTAAAAGCACTACACCCTCACTCCCCACTGGCCCTTGTTTTCAATTATTAAGGAATTCCAAATATTATTCTAGCATGTCCAAAGGTCAGTTGTCAATCTCCTCTCCGGTCCAGCTGGTGAATCTGGGAATCTTGAGGCAATGTTACAACTGCCTCATGTACACAGACAACCCTCTCCTCCTCCCAACAAATTCCAACCCATGTGAGAGATGCAACCATATAGCCAAACTGGAGGCTAAGCTCTCTCAACTCAGTACTGGCATAACCAGTCAGGAGGAGAAGGAAACCACACTCACTACAATTCCAGTCTCACATAGACCTACCACGACAGCAAACAAAACACATAATCACACAAAAACATACTCGGAGGCTCTAAATAAAGATCTGCCTAAGCAGCAGAGACCTCCAAAGCAGACATCCAAGCAACCGCTACCCCAAAACAAAACACGTGCAACACATATCTCACAAAGCCAGTGTGCCGAACAGTCACAGCCCTTAAGACTAAACAACACACCTGATACACTTGTAATAGGTGACTCTATCATCAGGCACACTGATGTCCTGCTCACCAGGCTGAACAAGGAGAGGGTCACGGTGAGCAGCCTGTCGGGCGCTAGGATCCGCCACATAACACAAGCACTCAGGTCACTCCAAGGCAAGTACAAATATGACTCAGTCATTGTCCATGCTGGTGTGAATGACCTGAGACGTACCTCCCTGTACTACATGAAAAGAGACATAAAGGAGCTCTCTGAGCATGTAGCCCAGGCCGGTATGACCCTGACCTTGAGTAGCATCTTACCCTCACCAAGAATGTTGCCACAATATGAAGACAAGATGATCAATTTCAACAATTGGCTTAAGTACTGGTGTCATTCAAAGGGGATCCAATGCCTGTCAGCTTGGGATGATATGCTCGACAAGCCACGATGCTTCGCTAGGGATGGCTTGCACCTGTCACCCCTGGGCTTTCGGACATTGGCAAAGGCTCTTGCTACCCCCATAGTGCCTTTTTTAGGCAAGGCTCAAAAGACAAACCCACCTCCATAGATATCACAAGGGATAAGAAACTAAGAGTAATGCTACTCAACGCCAGAAGTCTAAACCTCAAGATGCACGCACTCAAAACTCTCCTCAGCATGGAGAACATCGATATCTGTGCAGTAACAGAAACCTGGTTCAGGGCTCCCGAGAGCACCCCAGCACTACCAGGTTATACCTCATACCATGCTTTTCAGCCCCAAAACTTGGATCGAACCACAAAAGGAGGGGGAGTATCGATATTCATCAAAGATACCCACACCTCCAGGTTGGTGGCAAAGCACGAAGCATCAGAGACTATCCATGTGCAACTAACAGTGGGTAAAACTGCCTTCCAGTTTATAGCCTCTACAGACCACCCTCCCAAACCCAGGAACCCCACTCGGCCTTCCTGAGAACACTGGAAAATATGAAGGTATCTCTAAACACCATTATATTGGGCGACTTCAACTACCCAAACATAGACTGGGAGCATTACTCTAGCTCCAACACCCTAGCCCAAAGATTCCTAGAATTTATAAACTCAAATGCTATGGAACAACTTGTTACCACTCCCACAAGAGGGGAAAACATACTGGACCTGATCATCACCAACATGGGGACTCTATGCTCCAGACCAGAAGTGTATCCCTCACTGGTAAGATCAGACCATAAACTAATCTCACTGGATATTCACATCCCGACCCCACCCCCTGCCCAGAAAACCACAGTGAAAAACTTCTCTAAAGCAAATTTCACACTCCTCAAAACCGAGGTGGAATCCTTCAAAGCCCCCGGGCCTGTGGAAAATACAGCCCAGACCGCAGAATCCTTTATAAACGTATTCTATGAACACCTTCAGGAATGCATGGATCATGCGATCCCAAATAAAACCAAGACCCAATCCTCCAAAGGCAGGCGTCCTGTCTGGTGGACCCCAGCCATAAACAAACTATACAATAGAAGGAGGAAGCTACTAAATGATAGAGCAAAATCCCAAAAAGGGAAGGCATCACTGATCAGTATTAGCAAAAAACTACGGGCACTCATAAAATTGTCTAAGGCCAGCTTCGAGAGAAAAATTGCACAGGACACTAAGGATAATCACAAGGCTTTCTTTAGTTATGTTAGGAACCTGGGTGGTAATTCCCAGATATGCTCAGAATTAGTCCAAAATGACAAAAAATACACTGAACCCACAGACATTGCCAACATCCTAGCTGACAGGTTCAGCGCAAACTCCCCCCCCCCACCAAAAGGGCAAATATCTATCCCAGCAGAGTGCTGCCCCCCTGACATCTCAGATGCTCAGGTAAGAGCAAATCCTCTCCAAAGCAAAAACACAGCATCAATGGGACCAGACAGTGTCCCGGGCTGCGTCCTACATGAACTCCAAGAAGAGCTAAACCCAAACATAAAACTACTGTTCAATCTCAGCCTTACTACAGGATATGTGCCCAAAGAGTGGCGTACAGCAACAGTGGTCCCTCTCCATAAAGGTGGTGCCTCAACGGATCCTGGAAACTATCGCCCCATAAGCCTGACTAGCTTGGTCTGCAAAGCTATGGAAAGGATCATCATGGACCTCATAAATAAAGATATTGGGGACCTACAGACACTGGATCCTACCCAGTTTGGGTTTGTTAAGGGCAGATCCTGCCTCTTAAACCTGGTTGATTTCTTTGAAACAGTCACCAAGGCCATTGACGAGGGGAAGGTGGTCCACACAGCCTACCTGGACCTCGCAAAAGTCTTCGAAACAATACCCCACTCGGGCATTATAGATAAGCTCACCAGCTTAAATATAAACCCCTATGTCACTAGATGGATTGCAAACTGGCTCAAGGACAGAACCCACATGGTTAGAATTGCTGGAGCCATGTCAGACTCCAAACCAGTTACAAGTGGTGTCCCACAAGGCTCAGTCCTGGGACCTCTCTTGTTCGGTATATTTCTCGGAGGTACAGGCCAACACGGAAGGACTGTGGCTGACCAAGTTCGCAGATGACTGCAAACTGGGCGCCATAATCGACTCTCCAGCCGACACAAGCATCCTCCAAAAGGGCCTCATAGAAACAGACAACTGGTGCCAGAGCCATGGCCTCAAGCTAAATGCCAAAAGTGTATAGTCATCCCCTTTGGCAAAAACAAAGTGCCCACAAATTACCACATAGGTGGTAATCCATTAAGTACAGGAGAAGTAATTAGGGACCTGGGGACCCAAGTTGATAGCAATCTCTCATTTGACAACCACGTGGCCAAAGTGGTTAGAAAAACATTTTATATAGCCCACCTAATCATGAAGGGATTCACATCTAGATCAGGGAGGTCATCGTGCCTCTTTACTCATCCCTCATCAGGCCCATAATTGAGTACAATGCCCTTTTGGGATGTACCTTACCAGACACCTGCAGCAACTGGAAAGACCCCAAAAGTACCTCACCAAGAGGATCAAAGGGCTCAAACAGATGCCATATGCTGCCCGGTTAATGAAACTCCAGCTCTACTCAGTGGCATACCGCCTGTTCAGAGGCGATCTGTGCCTGACGTATAAAGCCATGTCCAACCCGGAATTAATGGACATGCTGCACCTCAGAAAATCCAAATCCCATTGAGCTACGCGCTCGAGAGACTTGAACTTCAGCACTGAAATAAATAGGACATGCTGGAGGGACAGATTCATAACCCAGAGGCTGCCTTCACTCTGGAATAAAATCCCAGTCCAGGTTTTGCAGAGTCCCTCATTGACTCTATTCAAGAGGAATCTTGATGAGTGGATGGGAGATCATAGGTTTACCCCGGGTATCACTTCTGTGTCACTGTTAGACAAAGGCACAGTATACTAACCTCGAAAAAGGGCATAGCAAAATAAATTTAAAATGGGTGGCGAAAGCCAAACACATTCTGGCTAGGCTTATAGATGCCCTAGGGCAGATAGCCTAGTATGAACCTATGAACCTATGAACCTAAATATTAAAAACAAACCAGACTGGTGGAATCCTAACCGAAACAGGTATATAACAACAGGAAAAAAATCATGACCAAAATCAAAAGAGCAACTATCATAATGACAACAGCTCACTAATTAAACTAAGCAGGAAATAAGCAGTACTAATTAAATGCACAAGGCTATTTACAGCATCAAGATAGCCTCTCAGGCTAAAGACAACCACAAGGCCTTCTACAGTTATGTCCAATACATTAAAGGTAGCACACATCAGTGTGCTGAACTGGTGGTAAATGGCACCGCCTTCACTAAGCAGAGTGACATAGCTAATCTTCTGGCTGATTTAGCGCTAACTTCACCCCAACTCCAGCCTGTCTCCACCCATGAAATCCCTATTAGCATACCCATCTACTCACTAGGGAAAAAATGCAACCTCAATGGATCCTGACAATATCCCAGTTTGCCTCCTAATTAGCTTGTGACATGATCTATCAGGAACACTTGTGTTACTTTCAACTACAACCTCAAAGCAGGCTATGTAGCATTTGAATGGAAACCTGCAATGATTATCCCTTTTCACAAGGGTGGACAATCAACTGACCCCAGAAACAATAGACCCATTAGTCTGACTAGACCAATATGAAAAGCCACAAAACAAATTATCTTGAAAATGATCAGCAATGACATTGGAAACCTACAGACACTTGACCCTTCTTGTTTGTTTTTTTACAAAGGATGGTCATGCCTACTTACCTGGTAGAATTCTTTGAGAGGGTCACCAAAGCAATGGATGGGGTAAAATAGTCCATACTGCATACTCCATTCAGTTATTGTTGACAAGCTCATCAAACTAGGCATAACTCCCCACATACTGGCTCTCAGATATGACTCAAAAAGTCAGGATTGGTGAGACAGCCTTCAACAACAGACTGTACACCAGTGGAGTATCACAAGATACAGTGCTGGGCCTGCTTCTGTTTGGCATCTACTTATTTAAGGTAAAGGCTTATGTCAAGGTACTCTGGATCACCAAGTTTGCAGATGACTGCAAATTGGGAGCTGTCACAGTCTGCCCCAATGATAGTAACATCCTGCAAGAAGGTCTAGCATAGATAAAAGACTGGTGCCAAAGCCACAGATTAAAACTCAGTTTCAAGAAGGACACTCTAGTTCCTTTTGGGAAAAAGTCCACCAAGGTTAATTACTTCCTTGATAAAATTCAACTAAGAACTGACATAGTAGCTAAGGGATCTGGGAACATATGTAGACTGTAATCTGGCCTTTGAATGACATGTAGCCAAGGTAGTAAGAAAATCATTCTATGTTGCCCAATTTATAAATAAGGCTATGGTACCCAGATCCAAGAAAGTTATAGTACCACTTTACTCAGTCCTTATCAGACCCATCATTAAGCACAATGCCTCCTTCAGTATGTACCTGATCAGGAATATGCAACAGTTGGAATGTTGCAGAGGTTCCACACCAAGATAATCCAAGGTATTAACACTTTGATCTTTATAGATTGCTTTAAAGTCCCGTGTCTATACTCATTCTCCTACAGGTTACTGAGAGGTGATCTATACCTGGCATATAGGGCATCCTCAGATCCATCTTTGATGGACCATTTGCACATCCACAAAAGAACAGCATCAGAAACACTGGAGCCAATGACTTAAACTTTGCTTGCAACATAAATGAAACATGCTGGTGAGACAGATACGTGACTGAAAGGATTTCTACACTCTTGAATAGGCTACCCATCCATATGACGCAGAGTCCATCCCTAATCCTTTGCAAATGAAACCTTGATCATTGCATGGTAAATCAAAAATTCACCCCTGGTCTGGCCCCTATGTCTCTGATAGACAGAGGCCAACAGCAAACATTCCTTAATTGATATACCACCACTAAACCTTTAGCAGCCTCTTAACTATCATGCCCCCTCCAAATAGGTGCCCATGTTACATGGAAACAGAATCGAGTTGGGTTGCTCGGCTAGGCATATAAGGCCCTGGTGGATATTAACCTAGTATATATTATATATATATATATATATATATATATATATATATATATATATATATATATATATATATATATATGAACCTCTATTTATTTATTTACTTTTGCCTTCTGTTTACTGGGATGTTCTGATTGGGTACTCAGGTCGATTTTCAATGGAGACCCTGGGAGTAAAGCTCCATTAAAGTTACAAAAGTATCAGAAAAAATTCCAGGCAAAAAAAAACATTTTTTGTAAAAGTAGGAATGGGGTTTTAGAATCATGCAGTCGGTAACACAATCAAGACAGGTCAATACAATTTTATTTCTGTAGGCTTGTTATACAGTAATATACAAGTTGCATTTACATTTATAGCAATATACAAATTTCATTTAAAAAGGAGTGATGGATAGGATTTATTTGCCTTTACAGAATAAGCTAGGACAGCTGAAAAGTTAGGGGTTGGTGATATCTGCAGATCTGAGAGATAGAGAGAAAGAGAGAGAGCGAGAGATAGAGAGAGGTTGTCAGGATGTGAACGAGAACACAGCCAGGAGGACTTTAGGTGATGTTTTAGATTATGTTTAAAGCTAGACACACAACTATCCTGTTTTTGTGGGAAAAGAAGGGAACTCTACTGTCTATATTTACATATGCTTATAAGTTACTAAAATAACAGGCTTTGCATTACCATGTTTTTTTGAATTTTGAGAAGTCTGAAAGTTAAATGTCAATGTCTGTCATTATTTATTGACTGAAACCCTTACTGATTTGCCAGACATTAATGTTAGTAGGAACAAGCCAAAATATACAGGAAAATCAGAGATATTCTATAAATTCACACACACACACACACACACACACACACACACACACACACACATACACACACACACACACACACACACACACACACACACACACACACACACACACACACACAAGGCTATCAATTATATTCTTTGGTGTGACTGTAAATGTACACCTCAGAAGTTTGATTGTGACCAAATGAGTACATGCATTCTTGTGTGGCAATTATTTATGCATTTGTCATATCTGCTTACAGCTGTTAGAAGGCAACATGCAACCCATTGCAACCTCACCCCTCACATTACTCTGTTATGTCAAGAATAAAGCAGAAAGTTAAAACATAATATGGGCAAGGATCACATTTATGGTAAGATAATCCTTGCATTAGCATGATTTTTTGAAAGCTGTTAAGTCTGAAACTCAGGCTTCTGTCATTATTTAGTGATTGAGGTTCTCACTGATTTGTTAGAAAAATGAATTATATTGGTCAGGCTAAAATATATGGGAAAACCAGACAAATTTGGCAAAATCAGACTTTTGAGAGCATCTATCTCCCCCAAATTGAAACATACATATAATGCACATGCACACACACACACACCCACACACAGACACACACACATACTACCGCACAGATATGACCACTATTTACAGCCATTGATGTGACTGTGACTGTCCATGTCTGCAGTTTCATTGTGATCAAATTTGTGAATAAATATATAAATAACTGCAATACAGTAATGCATCATCTTGGCTCACTGATTCCAGCATACACTCTTGAAGTCACTGCAAGAGCCATCTCTCTTAACCTATTAGCCCAAGAAATCTGGACAAAGCCTTAAATAATAGGGGTCAAAGGGTTCAAAATATGGATAATTTTAGTATTGTTCTTATAAACTTAGAGGGTTGATAAATAACAGGTTTTGCATTAGCATGAATTTTCTGAAGGGTTTGAAGTCTGAAACTCAAAGATCTGTTATTATTTCCAACTTCAGTTTTTAATAATGTGCCAGAAAATCAAACATTTTTAGAATGGAGACACAAAAATATGAGACATAAACCTGGGGAGATGAGAAATATGCTGCAACAGCTTGACACCTCCCAAGTCTGAAGTTCAAGAATAAATGACAGAAATAAAACAAAGAAGCAAAATCAGAAACAGATGTTGTCATTATATACTTAGAAAACTCTGTAGAGTAACATACTTTGCATTAGTATGCTATTTCTGATATCTGTTGTCTAAACCTCAAATGTCTGTCATTATTTCGTGATTACCTTCCTCATTGATTTGCAATAAATAAATAAATAAATAAATAACATATACTATACCAGGAATAGACCAAAATATGAAGCAAAACCATAGCCATTCTATTAAATCAGGTACAGATGAGAGCAACTTAGACAAACACACATATACACATACACACAAAACAAACAGTATGATTATCAATTAGAGCCACTTATAGTTAAAAATCCTACCAGGCCAAACCCTTTAAGCATTCATATTTCTCTTCTACACCAAAAGATCTTCACCTGTCCACAGACATATTTAGTTATCATTCTCATGTCCTACTCACCTTTACCTTACTATTTTCTGAAATCCTGTGTATAAGCATATGCATGTATGATTTCACTATTTTTTAAATGCCCTACCTACCCACTTTTCTTCCCTGGCCTCTATACTTGTTGGTTATATTTGAGGGGAGCTACCATACGGGAGCATCACCAACAAGCACCCCCCTTCCAGGACAGACATGCATGCCCATCCCTCACTGCTGCTCTGTCAGTCACCCAAGCTGCTAATTTAATGTTGATTGTCTGGGCCATAGTCTAGGCTTTATCCCTCTATGCCACCACTAGAACATCTCAAGGAGTCATTAATAATTATTTTCCTTAATTAAGCCAGCAAATCCTCATCTTAGGACTTCTGTACTGTTTCCATACATTGCTCTGTAATAAAAATATTTGAAAAGCTAATATCTAGTCAGGTCTTTTGATAATATCAAAATGTCTGTAATACTAATACACTGTTTATTACAAACAAAGCTTTCAGGTAAAAAAACCCTTCATCAGTGTATAACAAAAGTTAGCATTCAGGCATTAACCAAAATGTTTCACTGATGCCAGGCATTAACCAAAATGTTTCACTGAAACTAGTATTAAAGCACATGCAAATGTGCTTGCAATAGTTGTTTTTTACTTTAAGTTTTTAATTGAATCTTAATTGGTTGTTAAACAATTAATTTTTGGGCTGTGTGTGATTATATAAGCTGACTGTTTTAACTTTTGTTATACACTGATGAAAGATTTTTTTACCTGAAAGTTTTGTTTGTAATAAACATTTTTTTTTTCTGCTATCCAGTCTTTCGGCCTTCGTTTGTATTCCAGTACGTGGACTGTGATTTCACTTTATATCTTGCTTGTTATACTATAATACTAATACACCCCAGTATGGGTTCAGGCTAGCTTACAGCATAACCACAAGCATTTAAACAGTTTGCGATAATTTTTTCCTTACCATGGAAAAATGCTATTGTTAGTAATGGTGAATATATTTACTGACATGTTAGAGGCATTGACACCGCAGATCACTGAACATTATTCAGTAAACTGCATAGTTAAATTTCAGCAGTGATGTCATTAATCAGTTTTGATCTACCTGGAACTTAGATCCTTCAAATTAAGTCAGATACCGTTTCCTCAGACCAAGAAGTATTTATCTGAGGTGTGCACTGTGCTTGATTCCCATACTTTATTCTTTGTGCATTAATAAAATTACCATGTTGCTTTATCCCATCACCATCATCCTTTGTGCAGATGACATTATTTTACACAAATCTGGCTCTTTAACTAAAAACGTCAGTAAACTCTTACAAAAACCTTTGAGGAGGATTGTTATTTTCAGACCTGATTTATTCCTGCACATAATGTACCTAATTTTGGAGGCATGCCCCTGTTTTCAGGCTTGATTTATTGAGTCACGCAGCTTTATGACCCCCCCCCCATCACACATGAATTAGGACCTGTCTAGAATGCAGAAAAAAACATACTACATAAGTAACATGCTAGTGACATCAAAAATGTAAAGAAAGAAGATGATCATCTTATATCTCCCTTTGTCAGAAGAAATATAAATAAACTTGTCTGGTAAAATTTTGCGGTAATGTTCATTAAAGTCTACATATTTTACAATTTCTCTTTAATAGTGATCTTATATTTTTCCAAAATTAGTTTTGTAAATGTTTTTCCGAGTAGTTCCCCACATTCCTTCTGGAAGTGAGACGAGTTATATGCTAGTTGGTGTTCAAGTTTTATGCTAATTATATTTACAGGATTTTGGCTGAATGTAATTACTTTTTAAGAACCTTTGCACTTATTTTCTATGTCTGCTGTTCAGAAGTATGTAACTGACTACAAACTAATCTTCTGACTCTAAACACTGCTAAGACTGCATTCATGATATTTTACACCCACCTAAAGCTCTTTAAATACAAGCCATTTCTTTTTTATCTTGACTTAAATATTCCCAACTATACCAGGCTACAAGGCACAAATACTTGGGTCTCAATCTTGACCTCGGTATAACCTTCAAGGTACTTATCAAAGAAGTCATCAGCAAATTCAAAACCCAACTTAAAGACTGCTAAATTAGTTCCAATTACCTAATCCATAAGTCTGGTAAGTCAGCTGCAATCACCTAATCCCTAAGTCCCTTATAGTCTTACAGTAATCATTCTAATATCACATATTGAATATGCTATTGCTGTTATCACACTGCATTGTTCCAAAAATACCTATATGCTTTGAACCTTCACCAACAGAATCTGTGGATCAATCTGTCTATCTATCTATCTATCTATCTATCTATCTATCTATCTATTTATCTATCTATATGTCGGTCTATACCTATATTTCCACAAGATGAGCATTAATGCAAGCAGTTTGCTTCCTTTTATAGTTTGTTCCATCCTCATCCTTCCTATCTTTGACTTTAAATTGCTTTACAATTATTTCTGCACCTCACAGGGAGCTAACCTCAGAGTCATATTACCCACATGCCTTTTATGAACACAGAATGACAGTACTCTTACACTGTAAAACATATATTTCATATTGGAGAAACAATCTTTTCCAGATTTGCTCCTGCTACCCTGCCTGAAATCCTCTCAGTGGAAGAAATATCTACCCTCGTTTTAGACAGCAACTCAAGAAATGCATTAAATAGTCCTATAGATACAGGCACTTAGATAATTGGTAGCAGGATAGATATTTGTTGAGGATAGTTTTCCTGTTTATCCCCGGGATTCATGAACCTTGCGCCAGGCGCCCGCATAGCGTCGGCGTTATAAAGCCAAATATGGCCACCGAGCAATTCAGGTATGAACCAATCCCACGTGCACTACTGGCGTGCGCCGGACCTGCGCCGCCCCCGGCGTAGGTATGCTAAACACACTGTGTGCGGTATTGCACCATGCAAATGAAGGCAAATATCGATCCACGGCGGCGCAGGCATAAGCGTAAAGCACGGCAATGTAAACCAAGAAAAACGGTTTACATTTACCCAAACATGACCAAGGAGTAATGGAAGGCTGTCAACGTCAGGTATCATACAGGTGCAATATGCCAATGGCGAAAGGCACCGAGAATGTCCAAAGAAAACATGCACAAAATGTAAATAATGACATAAATGTTATGTACGCAGAAACCACAGCAGAACCCCCGGATATGTGCACAGAAGGTGCAAAACAATGAAATAATATGACAATGTCCTAAAAGAGCAGTATAATACACATCAGCTGCACAGCCACCACACACCACAGTTTGTATGGAAAGCCTCAACCCCAGCGCAAGGGTTGTCAAGGAGTGGCGGCAGTGTTCGGTGCCGTAACCATGTATTAGCAGTCAATGCCATGCAAATGAGGCAGATAATAGTGAATCGCCAAACCGCGCGGTGTAAGTATGGAGCAAAGCGAGCGGTAGTATACCGAGGAGTGGCCTACACGGAATACATGTCAATCGCAGAGGGGTGTGCCACTGTAGGAGGAAGCACATTGGAGGCCAGCAAACATGGGCTGTACAATGCACATCACAGCAGCAGGAAATAGATGCGCTGAGAGTACATAATGCGCGCACAGATGCATGTGCACGAGGATGACTACGTTCCCCAACCCAGTCATGTGACGGCCTCCCCGTCAACAACCACGGATATAGGAAGGTAATGCGGAGAATATGAGGAAATGCGGAAGCAGTGTAATTGGAGCCGTAATGAGCAATCAACACCAATCAATCCAGGAAGGGCAAACGGCGGCAGCTGATAACTCTGCATGCAGACTCCCGCAAAACGGGAAAGGGGAGGCATAGGAATGCAAAGATAGTAGGGGATGTAGTAGAAATGCAAAGAGCAAAGAACCGAAATAGCACAGCCAAGTACAGAGGTAGCATAACGGCGGCAGACAAAATGCATCATATGCCATGTGCCTGCAGGATGCACTGCAGGCAATAGTAGGTGCAACGTGCAGAAACAGTAATGTAAGATGCAAAGCTAAGCCAATGCAGGCAACTGTAATGTAACACTAAAGGCAATACCGTTGCAGTTGCAACGGTAAAACACTGAAGATAATCCACAGATATGGCTGCACAGACACACCCAATGACATCACCGGGTATACAGCACAACAGTATAAAGTGTGAATGCACACAACACACAGCGCGATTTCCCAAACGTCGCACCGCAGGGTGTAAACACACGGGGAACTTTTAATATGTATATGTTGGGTGCCGCCGTGGCCGTGATGCCTAGGTATGTGTCAGAGACAGACGGAGTTGCGGAGGAGGGTGCCGACAACTACCGTAGGCCTCATAGGAGAAGGAGAGTGTTCAGACCAAGGGTGACCTACCAGGGGCTGCAAGACCTGGAGATAGTAGAGCGCTACAGGGTGGACAGGGACACGTTACAGCAAATAGTGGAGCTGTGCCGGCCACGCCTGAGAACAAGAGACAACAGAGGGGAGCCCATCCCAGTGGACACAAAGGTATGTGAGCTTGCGAATACTGGCTACAGGTACCTTTCAAAGGCCAACCGGGGATATAATGGGCATCTCACAGGCATCAGCATCCAGGGTACTACACCAGTTCCTGGATGCCATGTTACGACATGCCCATGAGTATATAAACTTCCCCAGATCTCAGGAGGAGTTGGCTAGCAATATGTGCCACTTCCACCGTGTGGCACAATACCCGGAGGTACTGGGTGCGATAGACTGTACGCACATAGAAATCAAGTCACCGCCCGGGGAGCAGGGTAGACGCTACATAAACTGCAAGGGATACCCCTCCATCAATTGCCAGGTCGTGTGCAATGCGCAGGGCATTATCATGGATGTGTGTGCTGGCAGCCCTGGAAGCTACCACGACTCCCATATCTGGCATGCCTCACAGCTGTATCAGGTATTTGCCAGGGGGGACATCACACAAGGTCACCTTGTGGGGATGCTGGCTATGCACTGGAGCCGTGGATGATGACACCCATCAGAAATGCACACACACACATGCAAGAACGCCATAATGAGGCACACGCACAAACCAGAATAATCATAGAGCGTGTGTTTGGGATGTTGAAATCACAGTTCCGGTGCTTGGATACATCCGGTGGAGCCTTGCAGTACTCTCCAGGCACATGTGCCCACATATTCATAGTATGTTGTATGCTACACAATATGATTCTGCGGAAACAGCTGCTGCAGGGACATAATGGTGTAGGGCCACCAAGCCCGCCACAACTGCCAAGGCAAGCACAGGCAGAGGGCGTTCAGCACCATGAACACACTGTGCCAGCCCCAGTAGGTAGACGGAGGCGTACCCAATATGCCTATGCCTTGGCAAAGAGGGAACGTATAGCACATACTCTGACAGCGTAGGCCCCATGGACTGACACCTCCCTACCTGCACACACAGTGAAATGGACGCCACACAAACATGTCTGCCCGTAATGTGTACCGTATGGGCGGATGTATGTGTGACTCCAACATAGGCACCACCCAAACACTGCACACCCAATAGCCAGCGGAGCATGGAACGCTAACACCTCAACCGCACGCCGGTCCTACAGCAGACGGCGTAGCCGTATGCTTCCAATGTCGGCGCAAGTTGACCACATATGTACTTATGTGCATACACAGATATGGAGATAGATATCATCAAAAAACGTAATGTTCATTAAAGTCTACATATTTTACAATTTCTCTTTAATAGTGATCTTATATTTTTCCAAAATTAGTTTTGTAAATGTTTTTCCGAGTAGTTCCCCACATTCCTTCTGGAAGTGAGACGAGTTATATGCTAGTTGGTGTTCAAGTTTTATGCTAATTATATTTACAGGATTTTGGCTGAATGTAATTACTTTTAAGAACCTTTGCACTTATTTTCTATGTCTGCTGTTCAGAAGTATGTAACTGACTACAAACTAATCTTCTGACTCTAAACACTGCTAAGACTGCATTCATGATATTTTACACCCACCTAAAGCTCTTTAAATACAAGCCATTTCTTTTTTATCTTGACTTAAATATTCCCAACTATACCAGGCTACAAGGCACAAATACTTGGGTCTCAATCTTGACCTCGGTATAACCTTCAAGGTACTTATCAAAGAAGTCATCAGCAAATTCAAACCCAACTTAAAGACTGCTAAATTAGTTCCAATTACCTAATCCATAAGTCTGGTAAGTCAGCTGCAATCACCTAATCCCTAAGTCCCTTATAGTCTTACAGTAATCATTCTAATATCACATATTGAATATGCTATTGCTGTTATCACACTGCATTGTTCCAAAAATACCTATATGCTTTGAACCTTCACCAACAGAATCTGTGGATCAATCTGTCTATCTATCTATCTATCTATCTATCTATCTATCTATCTATTTATCTATCTATATGTCGGTCTATACCTATATTTCCACAAGATGAGCATTAATGCAAGCAGTTTGCTTCCTTTATAGTTTGTTCCATCCTCATCCTTCCTATCTTTGACTTTAAATTGCTTTACAATTATTTCTGCACCTCACAGGGAGCTAACCTCAGAGTCATATTACCCACATGCCTTTTATGAACACAGAATGACAGTACTCTTACACTGTAAAACATATATTTCATATTGGAGAAACAATCTTTCCAGATTTGCTCCTGCTACCCTGCCTGAAATCCTCTCAGTGGAAGAAATATCTACCCTCGTTTTAGACAGCAACTCAAGAAATGCATTAAATAGTCCTATAGATACAGGCACTTAGATAATTGGTAGCAGGATAGATATTTGTTGAGGATAGTTTTCCTGTTTATCCCCGGGATTCATGAACCTTGCGCCAGGCGCCCGCATAGCGTCGGCGTTATAAAGCCAAATATGGCCACCGAGCAATTCAGGTATGAACCAATCCCACGTGCACTACCGGCGTGCGCCGGACCTGCGCCGCCCCCGGCGTAGGTATGCTAAACACACTGTGTGCGGTATTGCACCATGCAAATGAAGGCAAATATCGATCCACGAAGTGGCGCAGGCATAGCGTAAGGGCACGGCAATGTAAACCAAGAAAAACGGTTTACATTTACCCAAACATGACCAAGGAGTAATGGAAGGCTGTCAACGTCAGGTATCATACAGGTGCAATATGCCAATGGCGAAGGCACCGAGAATGTCCAAAGAAAACATGCACAAAATGTAAATAATGACATAAATGTTATGCGCAGAAACCACAGCAGAACCCCGGATATGTGCACAGAAGGTGCAAAACAATGAAATAATATGACAATGTCCTAAAAGAGCAGTATAATACACATCAGCTGCACAGCCACCACACACCACAGTTTGTATGGAAAGCCTCAACCCCAGCGCAAGGGTTGTCAAGGAGTGGCGGCAGTGTTCGGTGCCGTAACCATGTATTAGCAGTCAATGCCATGCAAATGAGGCAGATAATAGTGAATCGCCAAACCGGCGCCGGTGTAAGTATGGAGCAAACGGCGCAGCGGTAGTATACCGAGGAGTGGCCTACACGGAATACATGTCAATCGCAGAGGGTGTGCCACTGTAGGAGGAAGCACATTGAGGCCAGCAAACATGGGCTGTACAATGCACATCACAGCAGCAGAGGAAATAGATGCGCTGAGAGTACATAATGCGCGACAGATGCATGTGCACGAGGATGACTACGTTCCCCAACCCAGTCATGTGGACGGCCTCCCGTCAACAACCACGGATATAGGAAGGTAATGCGGAGAATATGAGGAAATGCGGAAGCAGTGTAATTGGAGCCGTAATGAGCAATCAACACCAATCAATCCAGGAAGGGCAAGCGGCAGCTGATAACTCTGCATGCAGACTCCGCAAAGCGGAAAGGGAGGCATAGGAATGCAAAGATAGTAGGGGATGTAGTAGAAATGCAAAGAGCAAAGAACCGAAATAGCACAGCCAAGTACAGAGGTAGCATAACGGCGCGGCAGACAAAATGCATCATATGCCATGTGCCTGCAGGATGCACTGCAGGCAATAGTAGGTGCAACGTGCAGAAACAGTAATGTAAGATGCAAAGCTAAGCCAATGCAGGCAACTGTAATGTAACACTAAAGGCAATACCGTTGCAGTTGCAACGGTAAAACACTGAAGATAATCCACAGATATGGCTGCACAGACACACCCAATGACATCACCGGGTATACAGCACAACAGTATAAAGTGTGAATGCACACAACACACAGCGATTTCCCAAGCGTCGCACCGCAGGGTGTAAACACACGGGAACTTTTAATATGTATATGTTGGGTGCCGCCGTGGCCGTGATGCCTAGGTATGTGTCAGAGACAGGCGGAGTTGCGGAGGAGGGTGCCGACAACTACCGTAGGCCTCATAGGAGAAGGAGAGTGTTCAGACCAAGGGTGACCTACCAGGGGCTGCAAGACCTGGAGATAGTAGAGCGCTACAGGGTGGACAGGGACACGTTACAGCAAATAGTGGAGCTGTGCCGCCACGCCTGAGAACAAGAGACAACAGAGGGAGCCCATCCCAGTGGACACAAAGGTATGTGTGAGCTTGCGAATACTGGCTACAGGTACCTTTCAAAGGCCACCCGGGATATAATGGGCATCTCACAGGCATCAGCATCCAGGGTACTACACCAGTTCCTGGATGCCATGTTCTGACATGCCCATGAGTATATAAACTTCCCAGATCTCAGGAGGAGTTGGCTAGCAATATGTGCCACTTCCACCGTGTGGCACAATACCGGAGGTACTGGGTGCGATAGACTGTACGCACATAGAAATCAAGTCACCGCCGGGAGCAGGGTGACGCTACATAAACTGCAAGGGATACCCTCCATCAATTGCCAGGTCGTGTGCAATGCGCAGGGCATTATCATGGATGTGTGCTGGCAGCCCTGGAAGCTTCCACGCCTCCCATATCTGGCATGCCTCACAGCTGTATCAGGTATTTGCCAGGGGGGACATCACACAAGGTCACCTTGTGGGGGATGCTGGCTATGCACTGGAGCCGTGGATGATGACACCCATCAGAAATGCACACACACACATGCAAGAACGCCATAATGAGGCACACGCACAAACCAGAATAATCATAGGCGTGTGTTTGGGATGTTGAAATCACAGTTCCGGTGCTTGGATACATCCGGTGGAGCCTTGCAGTACTCTCCAGGCACATGTGCCCACATATTCATAGTATGTTGTATGCTACACAATATGATTCTGCGGAAACAGCTGCTGCAGGGACATAATGGTGTAGGCCACCA
The DNA here is from genome assembly GCF_019279795.1 of Protopterus annectens. Taxonomy (NCBI): domain Eukaryota; kingdom Metazoa; phylum Chordata; order Ceratodontiformes; family Protopteridae; genus Protopterus; species Protopterus annectens. Next base: position 219,632,094 of record NC_056742.1, on the reverse strand, counting down.
AGCCCGCCACAACTGCCAAGGCAAGCACAGGCAGAGGCGTTCAGCACCATGAACACACTGTGCCAGCCCCAGTAGGTAGACGGAGGCGTACCCAATATGCCTATGCCTTGGCAAAGAGGAACGATAGCACATACTCTGACAGCGTAGGCCCCATGGACTGACACCTCCCTACCTGCACACACAGTGAAATGGACGCCACACAAACATGTCTGCCCGTAATGTGTACCGTATGGGCGGATGTATGTGACTCAACATAGGCACCACCCAAACACTGCACACCCAATAGCCAGCGGAGCATGGAACGCTAACACCTCAACCGCACGCCGGTCCTACAGCAGACGGCGTAGCCGTATGCTTCCAATGTCGGCGCAAGTTGACCACATATGTACTTATGTGCATACACAGATATGGAGATAGATATCATCACACACGTAGATATATATGTACACATACACAGATATAAGGTACAACAGGTAAATATGGAATCCCAGGGATGCAAGTTTACAGAGAAGTAAGAGGTGAAATCCCCACATAGTAAACATAGTGAACGACAACCCGATCATCCGGGAGGGTGGGCAGAGCAGGGAACGCCAGCCATGGAAATGTCAACCTGCAACAATGCATATCCGCGGGTCGGGATGATCGCCAGGCCACGGTACAGTAACGGGATATGTGGTCATATTCATAGGATATGGATGCGGAGGTACACACTGCCGCCGGCGATGCGGTCAACGTGGGTACTGTGTGAAACCGTCGGTGCGGCGGCAATCATACCTCTCAAGTGTACGTCATTATGAGGAACGTACCTCATTTGCGGTCTAAAACAGTTCATGTTCCTCAAAGTTCCACATTGAAATAGTCTGTCACACATTCATTGTTAGGAATTTATTGAAATGAAATCCTGGTAAATAGAAATTAATCATATTAATTCATTAAAGGTTCTTCTTTATAAGTAAATCAGCATATTTTAACCATCCTATGACCTTCTTAGTTGAAGTTGTTAGTAAGCCATTAGTATGTGTTCCACATTTTGCCCATTTGTCCCATATTATGAAGGTGTGTGTTCCTCATTTTGGAAATGGAAGGTTGAGAGCTATGGCGGCAATATGTGTATGTGTGAGGTGAGATTGTCGTGTGTTCCGCTGTGTGTGTGTAATGTGTGCCACTGTAAAATGTGTATGTAGGTGACATGTCACAGGCGGAGAGGAATAACATGCGTAGGCATACAGTACAGGAAACATAGGCGTATGTACAGCAGTACCCACAAAGTAGTAGTGACAGCTCCTCAGTGGCTAGGCGTGGCGGCGTAAAACGATGCAAAGCGGAAATGTCCGAGAATGTACCACAGGACCATAGCCAACAGGAGATTCAAAGGGCGCATGTACAAACCATGACCGTATGTATGGCGGCCATATGGTAGACTCAACACGATTCGTCGACAGCGTTACACAGCATCAGGCATGTACGGCGAAAATCATGTGCTATCCGGCAGCGATCGTGGCCACCTACCGTCCCGTAAATACCGCTGTGTGTTCCACGACTGTTAAGTAAGCAAGCGCCACACGAATAGGAGGCAACGGTAGCATACAGGCCGTCCCAAGTACAGGACCACAATCACCGTAACTACCAGTGACAAAATGCCAATGGATAGTAGGCACGTCACGAACAACCGCAGATATATAACCGATGTGAAGGAGGAATACGTGCAGGAAGCACACATGCAGGCGATACCGACACCACACGACATCAACAAAACAAACAGTCCCAGAACAACAGACAGGTAACCTGCAGCTCCCCAAGCAGGGATGGAGCACACACACAAGCATATCGTGTATGTATAAATGCAAGACCCACACCCCGTACCCGTCACCCACATCCGCAGATATACCCCATCGCACATATCAAAGGGATACCAGCCGAAACCGTAGCAAAAACATACAGGCAGTTAATGACAGCGGCATACCCGCAACAAGCCACGTGGGAAACACTAGCAGCAGCTGATGCATCCCTGCATCTGTTGTGTACAGGAATATAACAGCTATGTTACACATCTGAATGCACAACGCCATCGACAGACGCCGCCTGGACACGGACACCCACATGTCGAACAAAATACCATACCCAACACACACAATCCACGGCTAACACCACAGCGAAATGTACCTGACACCACACATAGCGGATGCAGTCACACAAACATGATACAATACATACCATCCACACTAAGGTATTGCAAATAACCAACGCCCACACGAGGAATGAACCATGGCCTAGTTCCGACGCGTAACGTATGAATGGAGGAGGATCACCGGTGATATGCGCATAAGTACACACCGAGGAACAGCTATTGGCGTGATGAACCCACTTGCCTCAGGTAACGACGAATATAAGGAAGACTCCCTGGATATTCAAACCGTATGTTCATACCGAACAAATAGTGAAGACAAAACAAGGAGTATCAAGCAAGTAGTGACGAATACAGAACCAAAAGCCAGAAAGGTATGTCGAACCCACGAGATGTACTGGTGTGTAACGCATGATACGTATGACGAATCTGCACTGTATGTGAATGGTGTGTGTAAGTGAAGATACCTGTCCATCAGGCAGAGAGTGGTGAAAGGTGGTTATGTAATGCTAAGCCGCTGAGCATACAAGCGACTGTGGACAACGTGTGCACAGCAGTGGGACAACATGTACACAGCCGAGATAACCCAAGGTCTGCCATAGGGATTTCAAACACAGAACAATGCCACCACCCACGCTGATGCTGGCAGTGGATATCCAACAATGAAGTGCCACAGCAGGGGATAGGACATGTATGTATAGTGTCACAGCACACATGTGTATGGGCATATACCGTCGATGTCATACGGAATGTGCGCACAAACGCACGTATGCCGCAGTAGGGGTGACCATGTCAATTATGTAATGCAAAGCTGTCATGATGGATATGTTCAGAAATCATATACAGTATCACAGGCATAGCATGCATGATGGAGGGATGGCCTAATGTTATGTACATAAACAGGATATGTATGGCCTGCACATATGGGACAGAGTAGTAGCAGAATAGGTACCTGAAATGGAGGGAACAGCAAGTAACCGTGTCCAAACATTCTGTAGCAGGTGCAATGTGTGCAACAATGATGTCCGGCAGGGCCGTGTGTAAACACATGTGCAATGTACACAGTAGTGTCACCCCCCCCCTACAGTAATGTCCACTGAACAGCAGAGGTGGATGTCAACTGTATGTCTATACAGTACTTCCGCTGTGGTGGTACCATGGGTCTGTGTCACCCTACCAGCAAGGGAGCTATCACATGACCAGTGACACAGTGTGTCCCTGTGGGATGTGCACAGGACCTATGTCCCACAGCACGGTGTGTGTCCAGTCTGCGGAGGTCACACAGATGCCCAGGCTGAGCAATGTGGCATGTGTGCACACATGCAGGAGTGCTCCATTCACCCTGCCCACTGCAAACGCCATGTAGGAGTACTACATGCATCAGTAATATGGAGAACAAGGCCCATGCCAGAATAGATGACACCCCTGTGTTAGTGGTATGCAGGTGAGTACAGATGTGTTTCACGACTGTCATTTGCATATGTAAACTGTCTGAGCCGGGTACACATCACGGCATGACTATACTGTGACATGTAAAGTTGTATCCATTGTGTAAGGTACACCACACATGTGTCATTGTAACACTGCCCGCATGTACATGTGTGTATGGCACAGGTACAAGTGCACACAATGTATCAGCTAGACATACAGTCCAGAAATGTGTGGCCCTGCACATGTGTACCCACGCCATAGTGGAATATGGCAACCACAGCACCATGTAGGGCATGTGTGTGTACAGCAACCATGTACAATGTGATATGCATGTATGGGGACAGTATCCATGTGATACACAGTGCATGACTGTCACTATGCAAAGGTGATGTGTATGCACTATGTGTGATGTAACTGATGCAATGACATCTACATGATATAACTGCCACACCAACACCTGTATGGTTGTTAGCAGTATGAGTAGGTTGAGCTACAATGCTGCCAGGTATGTAGATGTGGTATATGTAGGCATGGACAGTACTCTGTGACAGCATGTAGTGTATGTAAGCAAATAGTGAGCATGAGGGGCCACATGACTGAGGACTGTGCAATGTCACATGTACCTGACATGTTGTAGTTAGCATGATATGCCTGCACCACTGTGTGACCTGCACAGGAGTCACATGGCGTAACATCCTGAGACATAGGGTACGATGTGATGCTGGATGCCGACACTGGCAATACCATAATGTGGAACGGTGCTGAAGGGCAAAGAGCGGATAATGTCTGAATTGTCACCCTCTGTACCACACCAACCACCCATGCAATGGTATGACAGGTGGCCAGCATGTGAATGTGGTGTGCTGTGGTGCACAGAAGCCCAACAAGGGTGCCAGTAAAGGCATGGAGGTCGTCAATGAGTGTGTGGAGCATGTATGTGAGGATGTGGCCCAGTGCCATACTGAATGGCCCAGTCATGGGTGTACAAATGCAGCCCCATACATGCAATGCAGTACCACCCATGTGTACTGTGATAGATGTGGTAGTGTGGTGGTCAGGGTACACAACGTCCATGAACGGGCTAGCAGTCAATGCAGTGTGCTGCTGCAGAGACATATAACAGCCAGGTTTGCGGGATACAACAACTACGGAGATTGCAGGTGACATTGGGACCGTGTCCTAGGACATAACGTGTGCATGGCAGTAACATGTATGTGTCCACAGGGTTAATACAATGTCCAGCCATGGATTGGAACCCTGTAGTGAGTGAGAGTGTGTATTGTCGGTAGGTACCCTATTGGCAGGCACGATGCCAGCAACATCTGTGTTGGCAATGCCTGCATGAGTGTTGTATGCTGCATTGAATGTGGATGTAGCCAAACAGCAGAGACATACCACCACACTGTGTGAGGGCCCACACTGCTATGTATGGCAGTCATGTGTAGGTAGCTAGCTGTGGAGTATGTGATGCACCATGAGGACCCACCATGACTGTCAAGTGATGCACCACACACATGTGAACATAACTACCGTGCAACAGCCTGCACATGTGCCCATACAGCACATGTGCATGGAACAGGAATACCACTGTGGCGTCTGTGAAAAGGCCAGTACCACCATGTCTCTGTGTGGAATAGCATGGTCCCTACCAGTGCGTGAAATGTAGTGGAAGTGCACTGTGATATGTGTAGGCATACTCACGTATACTGTCCATCGACTGGGGTGCCATGCCATCAACTACCTCTGTCAGTGGATGTTGGTATTACCGGCTGTAGAGCGTATGTACTATGCATGCTGCGATGGTCGTGTGTCTAGGGCGTGGCTAGCAGGGCCGAGAAGCATGGATGTTCAGCAAACAGAGGGGGGATGTCTGTAGGTATAGCACACAGACACATGGAGGTATGGTGCATGCCGAGGGTAGTGTAGGTATGGTATGTGTCGTGTAATGTGTCACCCAGCTATGCGTACTGCATGGCCAAGCATGTGTGGGTACATGGGAGTCCATACTAGGGAAGTGCGTGTTGCTGTCAGTACATGGCAGTAGCAACTGTCCCAGGTGCAATGTACAGTATGACAACACGGCCAGCATGTAACCTGTTGTGTACAGTGTATTCACCGTCGCGTGTCACAATGTGTGTAGCGGTCACGAACATGGGTATCTGAACATGGATTACCTATGATGCAATGTGTCTCGGGAATATACAGTATGTGTGTAAATCACTGTGTGGTGTGTGAACCACCCACCCGTGTGTGTTGCAGTCCAGGTATGTGCCTGGGAAGTATGATCTGTGTACAATCTGGACTCGCAGGTGTGCTGTGTAGGGCATGGAGGCAGGTCCCAGGCACTGCAGATAAATGACATGTGTGCGTACTGTGTGTGCAGTGCTTGTGTACAGCACAGTGGAGGGTGTAAGCATTGTCACACATCACTGCATGCTGTGCCTGCCTGTGACAGCCCTGCCGGAGACAGACATGTGACACTGCTGCACAGGCAGCATAGCATGTGAAGATGTACATGTGGGCTGCACACCTTAGGCAGATGTCTGCAGGTCATGTGTGCCATGGTAGTGTGGTTGAACACGACTGTCAGACTGGACAAACACCACATGCCTGCATAAGTACAGTATGACCATAGTCAACAGTCCCAGTGACAGAGTAGGCCAATGTACAGTATCCCTGTGTGCAGACCACTGGCTACTGGACACCTGGCTAGACACACACCCGGAGGGTTAATTCACCATTGAGCCATCACATGTCCCAGTCCATGTGGCCTGTACAATGTCATCACAGGGTGTTCACAATAGCAGGTGGCAAGGCAGACACGGTGTACCAGGTGATGTGTCATGCGTGCATATGTTGAGTAGCACAGCCGTTCACATGTCCGCAACATACTGGTGCACGATGTATACTGTTACATGATGTGTGGAACTGCACTGTCACCCACTACAGGGCCATCTGACACAGGTGTGTTGTGACAGGTGTAACCCATGTTTGCACAGGATACACACTGCTGGTGTAGGCAGCCATGCTGGTGGCTACCAGTGGTACATGCAGTGGTCATACAGCCATACTGCACACAGTGTTCATGCAGGAATGTCCATTGTCGTGGACGATGTGCTGCTATGTGAAGGTAGGTGTGTGTTGTGAATGTTACACATCCAGATGACACCATCTGGCGCAGTCATGGTCATCAACACCATTACACACATCCACAGCAGTCAGAACCCAGTCCTGACAATGTGTGTCAGTCACCCTCGTACTGTGTGACATATGTGCACATGGCGGAACACCTCCCACTGTCATCTAAGATGGCTACATGATGTCCGGAATGTGCTGTGAAAATGTACAATGCTGGTAGCCCAATTAAGTACCTGGAATCACACACAGTATGCTATGGCAGCCATGTAAACCATGCACAACAATGACCGCCCAACAGACACAAACAATGTGTTGACACGTGGAACATGTGCACATGACAACCCCCAAAGAGGTATGTTGCACATATTGATGTACAATTGTCATCTATGGCCATAGCATGGATGCAGACGCACATACCCCACAGGTAGTACCACGTGATGTAGGTAGGGGGGCATTGCACGTGTACATGTGACAGTAGCTGTACAGCCACATGTCCTGCATAGCCGTCATGTAGGGGTAGCTGTGGCATGTGACCGCTGGACATGCCCGTACAATTGACCATGTCCCACAGGAGATGTGTTATGTGTGTACTACATGTGATGTGCCGACAACAAGCTGTGACGTGTACGGCTGCCGGTGTAAATGTGTGACATCGTCTGTGATGGGTGCAAAGGCATATAGTGTCGTATTGCATGCCCACAAGCCCCACATAGGTGCATAGCCTGAACATACAATACAAGGAGGGTGTGGGATGATAGCAACCCACAGGAGGAGATGGGTACGGACGGCAGACCACAACCACATGTGCGTGTACGGTGTTCACGTCCACGACACATGAGCATCTGAGAGGCTAGCGTTACAGCTGTACAGGGTTGCATGCATATATGTTCAGCAACATCCCTGTGTGTCCCACCACTGGCCCATGGACCGATGGACACCAACCAAATGTGCAGATATGATATTTGCACAGCACATCACAGATGCCTACTGTACAACAGGCTTACCGTGTAGACATGTGCACAGTAGGTCTGCACCAGCTGCAGTCAAACACGTTATGTGTCGAACCACACCAATAGTCCAGGCCATGCCACAGATGGACGTGCATGCATCTGTGTATGTATGGCTGTGAATGTCTCCGGCATAGCAGTATAGCTGTGTCACCGTTGTGAACAACAATATGAATGGGTTGTATGTGTGAGGGGTGCATCATACGTGTATGGTCAGATCGACGATACCATCACTGACCCTGCTATGTGAACATCCCTGTCCCCATACATGGATACCTATGCTGTGCCCAACACCACATTCACAGAGGGAGGGATGGCGGTGTGTAGTGCAGCAGCAGACATGGGGTGGCAGCAGGCACTGGATGTACACATATGTGGTACCCACATCAGTGCAGGCAACCATCCATGTGCACGGGATAGCGGTGTGTGTCCACATACAGCACTGTGTTGATCAATATCACAGCACATAGCACCTGCCAGGGTTACAGTGTATGCATGGATGTGTGATACCTGCATGCACCTGACACACCCTCAGCAAGCAGTGTGCAGCATACCTTGCTTGAGGCCAGTGTCCACACCATGGTGATAGACATGTTGAATGTCCATATACACATAGCAATGACAAATGGAATGGACAGCCACCATGCCAATAACGTCAACCCCCAGGTGGATCACAACCCAGTGCCATGTATGTGGCATACCCTGCCATACCATGCAGCCCTGCCCAGCAAGGCTGCATGAGCTATCACAGTCCTACATGGTGCAATGGACAAAAGGCACTCTCACTATCAACCATACACAGCAGTAATGTGGCGGTGATGCACCCTGTGGTGTTACAGGTGCTGTGTGTTGCTCTGGACAATGTGTGTGTGTACATGCTATGCATGGCCTTTCCTGCTAATGTGTCATGGTTACACAATGCCCTATGTCTATCACATGTGCAACACAGGTGAGCTGTGGCAAGTTGTCCAACACCCGTACAGTGCTGTGTGGATGTACATGGCACAATACATGCATGTGCAGGTGTCCATGTGTATGTGTACAGTGCCACTGCTGACGTTCACAATGGCTACAGATGTGATGTTTACTGACATATACACAGCGTCCAGGTGAACAGTAGCACCGACGTCACATGGGGACCTATGCCAACTGATATGGACACAGGTGCAGCCAGGTGCACATGTCCACAGCAGGCTAACATCTACATGGTGCGTGTACAGTGTGATGGGGTGGCACACAGATATGATGTGACACCCACTGCTCAATGGTGTGAAGCCAACACATCGGCTGTGTCACCGCCACGATGCCTTTCACAGATTACTATGCAAATGTTGTACATGTCATAGCAATGTATTTCCAACAGTATGCCAGCACAGCAGTGTAACTTTGACCTGCCACCATCATTATGTCTTACAGATAATGCCACATTCCCGGCTTCCCGCATTCATCCGTCAGGAGGATGAGGTGATTATACCATACCTGCATACAAATCATGACATCCTATTCAGTCATGCGCCACAGCAGGCACAGGAATGAGAGGAGATGTGGCAGGAGATGTGCAGGAGGGTGAACAGCCTGGGTGGACACAACCTCAGTTACCAGCAGATCTGCAGGCACTGCACAGACCTGATCCGGCATGCAAGACAGCGTGCCACTGCAATCGCCAGACAACAACGTGGGACAGGTGGTGGCCCACCAACCCAGCCCCCACTCACAGCCACGGAGGAGCTCCTGGCCAGTCTGGGTACACCCACGGAACAACATGCAGAAACTCTTGCATCCATCGTGGAGGTGGGTGTCTTGCAAACTATGAGGTCGGAGCTGCCTGGTAAGTCAGTGTTGCATGTCTGTATGATAAGCGACATGGGAGTGGGTGTCATAGTACAACACATAATATAGCAACACATGCCAGCTATATGGCCACACAAGATGCATACTACAGTATGCTATGTTGTGTTACCAGACATGTGCATAGCAGATGCGAACTCACAGATGCATGATGTGACATGCACAGTGCTGACTGTGGCGATAGTAATGGATAATGTGTATACCTTTGTGTCATTCCTTTACAGATATGTCTGGCGTGTTGCAAAGACAAGGGTCTGTCGCAGGTAAGTCTGTTGCTAGTCAAAGGCATGATACGGTGTATTGATATTCCCCATGTGTCCAGGTATGACATGCACCTGTGTGTGCCCCAGTCACGGTATACAGGTTGCACCACCCGATACACACACCACCCATGTAAAGTAGATACAACCGTTAGCGTAGAGTGGCATGACACCACACAACCTATTGGTGTGTTACGTGCAGTCAGCTATGCATACAATGGTGTCGGTGTTCCACAATGGCTGCATGTGTAGTATGCATTGGTATGCCTCTGCAGTATGCACACAGTACCACATAGTGAGCTGTGATCTGGCCAGAGCACAGGTGTTACCAATGTGACCTATGCCCCTGCATCGGGTGCACACGTTGTGACATGGCACATACCATGTCCCATGCACGTGGATGTCTGTCTGCAACATTTTAACACCATGACATGACCTATGCACGACATGGCAGACATCCACACTGTCTGCATATCCATAGGGAATGTGACACCGTAGACTAGTATGGTTGTATGTGACATGGGGCCACCACAGGGCCGTGTGCACGATGTCCACCACACACAATTGTCAATGACCCAGACAGACAGGGCCATGGCCGATACCTACAGGCATGTTGTCACACAGTACATCCACAGTGGGTATTCACTGTTGCACCCTGTACACACATAGTGGCCTCATCACTGTAGTGGACCCCCTGGACATCCGATGTGATACACCAGTGACATGGAATGCCTGTCCACAGCTACTACAGGTGCCACCTTTGTCCACCATATATGTGCTGCTGAGCAGCTGAACTGATTGTCAGACATGGCAATGTAATGCGTCCAGGTCACGCATCACACAGAAACATACCTGTGTCCTGCTACTGTGCAGTGGCACAGTGCCTGCACTCCACACTGTACAGTTATGTATACAGCTCACACCAACCGCACCTGCACAGACATCCCTGTTACCCATACATTGTATTTGTAGACTGTACACATAACACTGCACTGTGACAGCTGTTGTGATGAGGTGCATGTGGTGGGACACCATTGTCACATGTCCACATGATACCACACATGTTTGCAGTGTACATGACATAGTGTCGGCAGACATGTGTAGTGTCAACTCGCCCGTGGCCACACGGTGTATCACGGTGATGCATGCAAACTACCATGAATGTGTGTACTGCATGCCTACTAAAAGACACCTGCCTGTTGTAGTGTACCCACCAGGGCAGTGTGCATACTGCCACTATGAATGTCTGGTCTGCATTCACTGGTCTGTGCTGTGGGAATGCTGCATGCCACCTGCAATATCACATGCATGATGTGTGTGTGTGTGTGTGTGTGTGTGTGTGTGTGTGTGTGTGTGTGTGTGCATGTCTGTATTGTAACGGATGGTATGTCTTTGTATTGACAGGTGCTGTAGGTGAGTTCCCCTCCTGCGGGCCATCTGAGGCTAGTGTCCACACAGATACTAGTGGTGATGACCATGTGCATGAGGCACAGGCAGGGTCGTCACAGGCAGACACTGTGCCATTGGAGAACATCACACTTACGTCCCATTCATCCCTGCACACGGTTCAGATGCCGACACATACCCCAACACCATTGCCCATGGATGACGGTCAGTCAGCGTCTGTTGGCACCGAGCAGGAATGTGTGGTGGCTGCAGAAGGTGTGGCTACACATGATGTTGCCAGTGCAATGACTGGTGCAGTGCCACACAGGCATGTGGCAGGTGCTGCTCGTGGGGAGCACCGCTGAACATACACCTGCCGTACAGGTGCAGCAGCTGGTATAACCAGACGCATGTTCCAGACTGTAATGGCGGCACAGGCACGTGCTGAACGGCAGAACCTGGAAGGGCAGAGGCTGCAGAGGTCTGCAATCCGTTCCTTGAATGACAACATCCAGTCATTGGCGAATGCCCAACAGCATCTTGCCGATGTTCTGGATAGGAGATTGGGTGAGATGGCTGGGATCCTCGACCGAGGCATGGCCATCCGTGAGTGTGAGCTGTCTGTGCTGGAACACATGGTAGGGGTGAGGCATAGGGCACGTGGGTGTGGGCCAGTAACACCAACAGGTGCAGGTCAGCGTGTGCGTGCCACCTCCCATGCCCACCCTCACAGTGCTGGTAGCAGCAGCAGTGCAGCTGCTACTACACCAACCACACCAGGACACAGCAGGCCACGTGGACGTGGCCCTGGGCCGGCGTGGGCACGTTTCCAGCGGACATGTGACATCGGAGAGTGGACAGTCTGTATCTCCACCCGGTAGTGCCCGTGCGACCCCAGGCAGGTGCGGGTCACATCGCCGCAGGCGGACACAGTGAGCCGTAACACCTGCACTGTACAGTCTGGGGCTGTCAAGCATACCCCGTGTAGGCATCACAGATGACTGAACTATGTACACAACCCACACACAGCAAACACAACTGTAGGGCTCCACCACATCCACATGCAATCTACACAGTCATGCCCAGTCAATGCACAGGCCCTTACACACACATGATGTCATCCATTGGTACAGCCCATGCCTGTGGCACACATATCACCCTGTGCATATGATGAAGTCTCTGCCGCAGAACTGTGAGCTACACCATTGGTGCATGGTTATGCAAACATATTCTGATGCACAGGGTGGACAAGATAGTGAGAGGTGTATGTGATACCTGTGTCCGCATAGTACGTGACGTGTATGTTGTGGTGTGTGTGTATGGCTGGTGACAGGTGTGTATGTGATGTGGGTTGTACACTGACATCATGCAGCAGACATACCATGTAGGGCAGGTGCATCATTCATTGATCTGTGTACACAGTATGCGTGGTGGTTACATGTGTAGCCCCATGTTGGTTCAGTTAACCTGTATGACAATGATGGTGTACTTGCATGTGCCTACTGGGAGCACTGTTATTAGTTCCCCACGTGTAGTCATGGGGTACCCACAGGCATGTCTGGCAACATCAGCATAGTACAGGTACCCGCAACTGGCATGGACCCCTACATAGGTACATAGGCGCACATGTACATACCAGGCTATGTGCCCTACGACATGTGTAGACCTAGCATGACTGTGTGTGGCTGCTAACACCCCTTAGGATGGGGATGCCACATGCATCAGTCCCCAGTCCCTCGTCCAGCACTGACACACGGATGATGCCTGGCGCATAACTATGTTCACACATCCACACATCATGATTACTCATGGACGAAGGCAGTCAGGGCCTTTCCTTAACATGGGCTGGCACTCCTCTCTGTCGTGGGGGTCTCTGGCGTTGACCCTGTTCCCCAGCACGTCCACTCATCTTTGTGGTGAGGTGTCTGACAGTCGCTTCTGTGCCCGTGTTTGCCTGGAGCCTAGGAGGTGGAATATGCCCATGTCACCCAGGTCGGACATGGCCGTGTATGCCAGGCACAGATCACCACAGAGCAGATATGCTGGGAAGGTATACAGCTGGAGTCCCCTTGGTTGTGCAGCTTGTGACACATGTCCTAGCACCGTCATCCCTGCGTTGTGGAACGTTTGTGGTCCTTCCGAGTGCTGCAGGTGTCAGCTTAGATACAGGCCAGATGTGCCATCGTACGCAGTCATTGCTGTGGTGTGTGATGTGTACAGGGTACAATGAACACCCTGATGTGGATGCGATTCCTTCCAGACCAGGTGGCCACAGTGGAATGCCTTCACACACACATTGCCATTGTGTGTGTTGACAGAGGTTACCGACAGGTGTGGTACCCATTTCCATGAACATGTCCACCATTTTGAATGGCTTACCACCTACATGTTACATTGGGCTGAACATGTCATTCACACTGGGTAGGTCTGCACCTTCTCTGGCATGTAGCAGCAGGCCATGGCTCTGGCACCAGTTATCCATGTCTATTACGCCCTAGGTGGATGTCCATGTCACATGGGGTGTTGGGTATGGTGGCTGGTGTGTAGCCATCTGCATGCCTTGTCTGCCACAATCCCCCTATGATTGCATGCACATTTGAAGGTCGAATGCCGTATGGCAGGGGGCCCAGGACTGAGCCCTGTGGGCCTCCACTGGAGACCAGATATGAGTGTGACATGGCACCAGGAACACCAACCCTGTGTGGTGTGACCTCCAACCTTTCTGAGAACCATCGGGTGACATATGTCCCCACATATGCGCTGGAAAGCCTTTCCATGAGTCCCATGTGGAGTGTACTCTGAACGCTCCCACCAGGTCATGGTACTGTGTGCAAACCCGCGTATCCCCATCAATGGCCTTGGTGACCACTCCAGACAGGACGAGCAGGTTCGGGAGGCAGGATCCACCCTTGACTATGTTGTTGTGGGTATGTTCCGGTATTGGCTGTACACCGCTGTCTGTATCCATGGGCACCTGTATGGACCTCCACACAGCTTTGCAGACAAGGCTTGTCAAGCTGATAGGGTGTGGCTGTCTACAGTCCAGAAGAGCACTACCCTGGCATAGTGGGACCACAGATGCCATATGCCATCCATCAGGGACATAGCCCATAGTAAGGCTAACATGACACAGTGGCCTCATGTGTGGGTCGAGGGCCTCAATGAGGATGGGTAGCACACAGCCAGAGACACCATCGGTGCCCATTGGTGCTGTGTCAACCGCCATAGAGTTATGAGATCACTCCAGGCCATATGAGATGTTTTGGAGGCTACACTCTGGTGGGATGGATATGTCCCCTCTTGGGGGGGTGGGTGGATGTATGCATGGAACATGTCCGCTGGTTTGTAGACAATGTCTGTGGGTGCAGTGACCGTTGTACCATTCTGGACCATTTCCGGCCAAGTCTGTGTGCCCCAACCATGTCCTTACCACAGTTAGGGAAGGCCCTATGGTTGTCTCATGTGCCCTCTGCAGTACCACTCCCTGGCGGCCGTGGATGATTGTATGTGTGGCCATATGGTGACGCCGGTATGAATGGGAGATGGTTTCCCTGGTACTGACATTGCTCTGTCATGTATTAGCTCCAACTGTTGATGTACAGCTTGTCAGTGGCTGGGGTCCACCACACCATGTGCCTACCTGTGGTGGACAAGGTCCTGATGTTATCATGTTCGCCTGGTGCAGACATGCATGGGAGTGCTCAGAGAAGGCATTAAGTAAGGCGGTTGGCAGTCTGGCCTGTGTTCAACACTGGCATGGAGGACTTGTAGGGTACCACACGGTCGTATGATGTGTGTGGTTTGTTGTGGAGAGGTCATCACTTGGGTCCCCATGCGGTGTTGGGTGCAGGATGTGGATGACCAGTGGATCCACTATATGGTCTGGCATCACCATTGAGGGCTGTACATCCTGTGTGGGGCATATCCTCACCATGTGTGATGGGCAGAACTGTTAGACATCCCCTAGTGTGTATGGTGCATGGCTGTTTAACAGTGGCCAGGTGTGAGAACACCTGGGACCGTGGCGTGGTGTGTTGTGCCATGGGTAATGTTCCCAGTCTATGTATGGGTGGTTCATGTCACCCAATACGGTGCTGTTGTGAGAGCATGCACACTCACCAGTGTCCTCAGGACGTCTGTGCAGGTATCCTGTGTTTGGGAGGGTTGTCTGTAGCATGCAAGAAACTGTAGGCCAGTCCTACCCATGGTTAATTGCACCTAGATATTCCAGCTACAGCGGCCATGTCTGTGGCATGGCCAGGTTGCTGTTGTGTGGCTGGACACACATGACGGTCCACATTCCGCCACCCATGCCGTCGCACCATGTGTATGCATGTCTGCTCTGTGCCGAGTCTAAGTGTCTGAGCATGCCCAGTAGGCAGCTGTAGATAGACACACAGCACAGTGCACACCTTGACCGACTGCAGTTATACCCGGGTGCATGCCTGTATCCCTTCGCAACGGCCACATCTGTGGCATGGCCAGGTTGCTGTTGTGTGGCTGGACACACACGACGGTCCACATTCCACCACCCATGCTGTCGCACCATGTGTATGCATGTCTGCTCTGTGCCGAGTCTAAGTGTCTGAGCATGCCCAGTAGGCAGTGATGTACTGATCAGTGGTTACTTGGTATTCCCGACTGCAGCACTAACGTGTTACTGTACGGCGACCTTGGGATGGTAACAGGCTGCGTGACTGCGCACTCTGACATAATTCGATCGGGCGCATTGCCTCTGCAAATGATACCACCCACGTAGGGTATGCCTCCTGACAGCGCTCTGCTCAGTAAACTTCGGTAGCGCGTTCTGTAAATGCTTCATACTGTAGTGTGTTCATGTAGATAGGCGTAGGTTCGTCTCCCACCCCTTCCGTGTGTGAGTGTGTGTGTGTGTGTGTGTGTGTGTGTGTGTGTGTGTGTGTGTGTGTGTGTGTGTGTGTGTTTCCAGCTGCCTCTGCAAATGAACATGCTTTTAGGCAATAACACATACCTTGGCTATTGCCAGCTATTGTCTTCGGGTGATGTCACCAGCCTAGTAGTATGCCTCTGACAGTGATCTGCTCAGTAAACTCAGTAGCGGCGTTCTGTAAATGCTTCATACTGTAGTGAGTTCATGTAGATAGGCGTAGGTTCGGCTCCTGGCCCTTCCGTGTGTGTGTGTGTGTGTGTGTGTGTGTGTGTGTGTGTGTGTTACCAGCTGCCTCTGCGAATGAACATGCTTTTAGACGCTTCGCAACACATACCTTGGCTATTGCCAGCTATTGTCTTGCGGGTGATGTCACCAGCCTAGGCGTGCCTCTGACAGCGCTCTGCTCAGTAAACTCGGTAGCGCGTTCTGTAAATGCTTCATACTGTAGTGAGTTCATGTAGATAGGTGTAGGTTCGGCTCCCGGCCCTTCCATGTGTGTGTGTGTGTGTGTGTGTGTGTGTGTGTGTGTGTGTGTGTGTGTGTGTGTTTCCAGCTGCCTCTGCGAATGAACATGCTTTTAGACACTTTGCAACACATACCTTGGCTATTGCCAGCTATTGTCTTGCGGGTGATGTCACCAGCCTAGAAGTATGCCTCTGACAGCGCTCTGCTCAGTAAACTCGGTAGCGCATTCTGTAAATGCTTCATACTGTAGTGAGTTCATGTAGATAGGCATAGGTTCGGCTCCCGCCCTTCCGTGTGTGTGTGTGTGTGTGTGTGTGTGTGTGTGTGTGTGTGTGTGTGTGTGTGTGTGTGTGTGTGTTTCCAGCTGCCTCTGCGAATGAACATGCTTTTAGGCAACCCAGCAACAACACATACGTTGGCGATTGCCAGCTTTTGTCTTCTGAGTGATGTCAGCAGCCTAAAAGTATGCCTCTGACAGGCTCTGCTCAGTAAACTCGGTAGCGCGTTCTGTAAATGCTTCATACTGTAGTGAGTTCATGTAGATAGGCGTAGGTTCGGCTCCCGGCCTTTCCGTGTGTGTGTGTGTGTGTGTTTCCAGCTGCCTCTGCGAATGAACATGCTTTTAGGCGCCCTTAACACATACCTTGGCTATTGCCAGCTATTGTCTTTGGTGATGTCACCAGCCTAGAAGTATGCCTCTGACAGCGCTGTGCTCAGTAAACTCGGTAGCGCATTCTGTAAATGCTTCATACTGTAGTGAGTTCATGTAGATAGGCGTAGGTTCGGCTCCGCCCTCCCGGTGTGTGTGTGTGTGTGTGTGTGTGTGCGTGTGCGGGTGTGTGTCTGTTACCAGCTGCCTCTGCGAATGAACATGCTTTTAGGCACGCGCAACACATACCTGGCTCAGCTATTGTCTCGCGGGTGATGTCACCAGCCTACAAGTATGCCTCTGACAGCTGCTGTGCTTCAGTAAACTCGGGGGCGCGTTCTGTAAAGGCTTCATACTGTAGTGAGTTCATGTAGATAGGCGTAGGTTCGGCTCCCGGGCCTCCCGTGTGTGTTTAGGCGTTTCCAGCTGCCTCTGCGGATGAACATGCTTTTAGGCGCCTTCAACACATACCGTGCCTACCAGCAGCCATTCCTGTACGGTTCTTGCCACCCGCCTGTACATGAGCCTCTCCTCGTGCTGTAATCGGTGGTCCTCGTAGCCCATACCATACCTGTGTTGTAGATTTGTGCGGTTGGGTATGTGGGGTGTGGTCAATCATCATCGTGCCACATGTGTGTGTGTGTCCAGGCTCCCTGCTGCATGGGTTCATACCGTATGCCATTCAGGTTTACGCGAAACACCCTTAACCTGGTGCCATCCTTGTGTTTGTGGATGGCGGGATGCAGCTCGTGTACTGCTTGTGTGCTTTTCCTGGTCGGCTACCTCCGTAGCGTGTTCTCCACGTGCACCCTACTATGGTGTGGTGGGGTGCTGCTGTGTACATTACACTGTGGGCCTGCGAATGTGTCCGTCTGTATCTCTTTCTTTGTATATCTATGTACCTATGTTGTGGGCGTACGCTGCTCTACCATGGACAGCTGTCTTCCCCATGTATCACATATTTGCCGGCTGACACATATAACTGTGCGTTGCATATCCACACATTGTCCATGCACCGTCCGTATTCCAGAACACCTCATAGACATCTGCTGGATTACGTGGTAGACAGCTATCCTTGCTGTCCTGACACTGTACCCATACACGACATACACCTTGTGTTTACTTGCCTATTTATGGTGTGTGTATGTCTAACTGTGCTGTATGCATGGTTGTGTGTGTGTCCCGCTATAGTCATGTGTGCAGCTGTCGCCACTATGGGTATCCTTGTGGACCGCTGTTACATGGGCACGTCTGAACATACCTGCAGACTGTACTACCTCTGGCGGCAGTGGCCTTACATCGTCCGCTGCCCTAGGCTGTGGGGCTACATGGCGCCACCACAACACATGGTGCACCCATCTTGGTATACCGTGACACGCCTACTAGACAGGTTGCCCTACTAGAGCGGGCGCCCTGGGCAGCCGCAGGATTGGCGATGCCTACGGCCGGCTATGGGCACATCACAAGGCATCGTCTACATTCGGTGTTTCACGGCGTCATTATAACACCACAGGAGGACCTCCTCAGCTATGCTGAAGAATGCGGATGTAGATAGATTAGTAGGTGGAGGGTTGGCCACACACCAGGGCTGACCGATGGATAACTGCCGAGGCATCTTTTGAGAGGCAGGTGGAGCAAACACCCATAACGGGAATGTAGTGTAGATACAGATGTAGGGTTAACATACATTTGTCCACTCTGTCAGTTCTGTACCGTTGTATTACAGTGATATGCTATGCATATCTTCCATATACATTGTTGGGTCTTGATTGTTGAGGATTCGACATAGTACAATATCATACTACGGAAAACGGAAAACCTGCAAAACCGTGAAAAACAAACAAACCTGCAACCTGCGGCAGAACAGTCCCGTGGTTGACACAACACAAGTCTTCTTAACGTTTAAACAGTTTATTAAAACATGCAGCGTTTGCGTTGCTTTCAACTTCTTCAGAAAAAGCAAATTCTAACGTTCACAATCAACAATGTGAGATTTAAGAACTCGTTAAAACTCACATTGTTGATTGTGAACATTTGTAGAATCTGCTGTTTTCTGAAGAAGTTAAGCAACGCGTTGCATGTTTTAATAAACTGTTTAAACGTTAAAAGAAGACTTGTGTCAACTGAGACTATTCTGCCGCGGGTTTCTATTTGTTTGTTTGTCATAATACAATATTATATGTCACGTGTGTTCATAGGATGCTTTCTGAGATGTTGACATGTGTGTGTGTCGTTAGCAGTGTGTCTGTGCTTTTCATGCTGTGGCTACATGTTCATTGTTCGCATAGAAAGTGAGAAATGGAAGTGTAAGGGTGGATATTTAAAGCCTGGATGCTTCCATGTTATGTAAGTCTCCACGGGCCTACGGGTGATAGCGCATACATGTCTATGAAGAACCTTTGGATACCATATGTGACCTGTCGTGGACGAAATGTTTCAGTTGACTGTTCCATCTACCTATGTGTGACATGGTTTGTGGCCATAGGGTGTCAGTCTTTATTGTTGATTGGGTGTTTTCCATGGTCAAGTGACATCAATCCTATTAATTCACTGAAGGATGTCTTTCATTGGTGGGAACGCCATAGTTTGACCATCGTATGTCTTTCCCAGCTGACGTTGATATTGTGCCATTGGTATGGTTCCACAGGTCACCCATCTGTTCCGCTGTATGGGCGTGTGATCCCCATTTATGTGCTGGCAGATTGAGTGCTGTGTGCGCGGTATCTGCCCAGCGGTCTGGCTTTGTATGGGAGTGTCTACTGTAGTCCCTATCTGTATTTCCTGGGTTATGCCTTGCAACAGCTGTGGATTTCCCCAGGTTTGCAGCTATGGGTGCCATCTTGGCGTCGTTTGTCCATCCATGGGAACTGCCTACTGGACACTAGTATAGGGCTGTACACATTTCACAGCTGCATTCTGCATTTCCGGTGGATGATTGGCATTATTAGTGCGGGGTAACGCATGCCATGCCCATGTCCCTCACGGGCGGGACAACGAATCATCTGCCAATCCACACCGAGACCCATTTTTGCATACCCACGATCCCATGTCTGCAACCCTCGACAGTACCCATTGCACATCCTTCATGTGTGCGGGAGAATGGGATGTGACGCCGTCTATGGACGCAGCAACCTGGGGAGTCCTATTCATATGTCCTGCATTTCATGGACACTTGTCATCACCCTTGAACACGCTTGTGGTGCATATATCTACCTGTGGCGTAGTCACGGCTGTCACCTCTTCTGGGTCGCACGATCGCAGCCTGTTGCCGACACGTGGGAGAAATTTTGGGTCCTACACTGGCCACCGATGCACATATGTAAAACCCAGAACCTGTTGGACTGTGTCCATTCGGCCAGTGGGTTTGACCGCCGCTGTATGTTCCCCAGTCGCGGATGTCTGTTTGCCTACCCATATTATGTAGTGCTACGGAACCCGTGTCCTTCCACAATTAACCCATATGGTGTTACTGTAGTACTGCAGGTTGGCAACTGCTTTAAGTAATCCTCAGAGGTCCCATTGTGAACTATCCGCCACTGTATTGTCATTATAACACAGCCGCTACAAGTAGAACCTATTTATTCATGAAAGGATGTTATTTATGGGTGGGAACGCCAAAGTTTAACCATACTATGACCTTCCTAGTTGTCGTTGTTGGTGTGCCATTAATATGTGTTCCACAGGTCGCCCGTATGTTCCGCGGAGTGGAAGCGGGTGATCCCCATATACCTGCTAGCAGCTTGTTTGCTGTGTACGCTGGGATTCGCACGGCAGTATAGATTTCTATGGGGTGTGTCTACTGTTGTTTCCATCTGTATTTCCTGTGTTATGCCTTACTACAGCTGTGTGATTCCACCAGGTTTGCTATTATGGGTGCCATCTTGTCCGTACGTTAGTCCATCCTTGGGAAATGCCTACTGGACACTGGTGTAGGGCTGTACCCATTTCACAGCTGCATGTAGCATTCTCCGGTGGATGATTGTCATTATTGGTGGGTGGTAAGGCATGTTCTGTACCCACATCCCTCCCACAGGGCGGGACAATGGATCATCTGCCAATCATCTCCAACACCCATTTCTGCATACCCACGATCCCATGGCTGCAACCTCGACAGTACCCATTGCAAATCCTCCATGTGTGCTGGAATGGGATGTGGGCGACATCTGTGGACTCGACAATCTGTGGATTTCTGTGCATATGTCCCGCATTTCATGGACAGTTGTCATCAACCTTGAACACGCTGGCGGTGCATATATGTAGCTGTGCCGTAGTCACGGCTGTAGTTCATCTTGGTCTTCCGCTCGCACACGGTTGGCGTTGCAAAAGGACAAATTTTTGGGTCCTACAATGGACACAAATGTGCATATGTAAAATGTAGAACATGTTGGACTGTGTCCATCTGGCCAGTGGTTGTGACCGCTGCTGTATGTTCCCCAATCCCGGATGTGTGTTTGAATACACATATAATGTTGTGCTACGAAACCCATGTTCTACTACGATTAACCCAAATGGTATTGATGTAATGCTGCAGGTTGGCAACTGCTTTAAGTAATCCTCAGAAGGCCCAGTAGGACATATACGCCACTGTATTGTCAATATAAAACAGCCAGAACATGTATACCCTATTTATTCATTGAAGGATGTTAGTATATGCGGGAACGCTAGTGTTGAAACATCGTATGACCTTCCTAGTTGAGGTTGTTAGTGTGCCATTAGTATGTGTTCCACAGGTCGCCCATTTGTTCCGCAGTATGGCAGCGAGTGATCCTCATGTTGTTGCTGGCAGATCGGTGCTGTATGCGCCGGTATTCGCACAGCGGTCTGACTTTGTATGGGGAGTGTCTACTGTAGTCCCTATCTGTATTTCCTGTGTTATGCCTTACCACAGCTGTGTAATTCCACCAGGTTTCCAGTTATAGGTGCCATCTTGGTCGTACACTTGTCCATCCATGAGAATTGCCTACTGGACACTGATATAGGGCTGAACACATTTCACACCTGCTTTTAGCATTATCCAGTGGATGCTTTGCATCATTAGTGGGGAGTAAGGCACGTGCTATACCCACAGCCCTCCCACGGGGCAGGACAACGGATTATCTGCCAAACAACACCGAGCCCCATCTTTGCATACCCAGGATCCCATGGCTGCAACCCTCCACGGTACCCATTACACACCCGTCATGTGTGCGGGACTGGGATGTGTACGCTTCTATGGACACGACAATCTGGGGATTTCTGTTCATATGTCCTGCATTTCATGGACAGTTATCATCAACCTTAAACACGCTGGTGGTGCATATGTCTAGCTGTGCCGTAGTCACGGCTGTCACTCTGTCTGAGTCGATCGCAGCTGGTCGATATTGCGAGCGGAACAATTTTTGGAGTCCTACAATGGACACCGATGTGCATATGTAAAGTGTAGAACGTGTTGGACTGTCACCATCTGGCCAGTGGTTTTGACTGCGCTGTATGTTCCCCAATCGCGGATGTCTGTTTGACTACCCATATTATGTATTACTTGGCCTATCTATATCCACGTGCCAGTAGGCGGAAATACAGCAAACCTTGAGTCCTGCTCATGTTCATGAAAGACATTATTGAACATATATCGGCCAAAACAGACACTGACAAAAGCGATACACTCCACAGTCAAAAGATACTGAGCTCTTTCACCCACTAACATGGGGCATCATCGGAGTACGAAATACATTACATATTCATCCCTTATACACTTCCTTCAGAGTCAGTTTAAAGTCAATTAATCAATAAACCTGCTCATAGTTAAGTGGACAGTGCTCCAAGTCTTGATGATAACGTGACATATACAAATCAGTGCCGCATACATTACTTAATGGGAACAATAATACGACAACAATGTGTTAATATAAATACAATATTGGTCAATACAATCAGTATATTGAAACATACTTGATAATTGTTGTGAGTAAACCTTAGAATGTAGTGTGTTGATCATGATATTGTATATCAATGTGTATAATTGTAGCATTACGATTCCAAAGCATGGAATCAATATGTACAATCTAAGCATATATTTTATAATTATGAATGTAAATGTGTCACAATGGTACATATGAATATGACTGTATTATAACTATATCACTATGAAATGGAATAAACTGTAGTTGTTTACATCTTGTTTTCAAGTGACAAATCTATGTCCATGCATCATATATGACCCGTCGGACTGCTGTGTGTAGATGTGTACATGTGAACCCCTCGTTTCATACCTTTCTTTGTTACTGTCTGTGGATTACCTGTGCTCACACATCAATTACCATGCCATACCTTTCCACTGTACAGGTTCTGGCATGGTGTATGGCAGTTGGCCCTTACTCTTGCTGTGTGTTACATTGACCAGTGTCTATCTGGCAATTCGCTGGCGTGTCATGTGTGACCTTCTTGCTACTTTAGCGACCTGATCCCATAATTGTGACGATGCTTCCACTGGCCATATATCTGTCTGTCGTCTGGGATCTGTGTGTAACCAGTCCTTTTAGGACACTTTCTATTGTTGTTCTTCTTTGGTTACATATGAGTACTTTGGTATGTTGTGCTATTATTGTGTGTGGAGAATTTCTCCACGGGCCTCTGCTGACACTGGACATATATTCAGCTAGCCTAGCCCGGTCAACAAGTGTGAGCCAACTGAGCGCAATTGCAGGGGCACCTTCTGAAAAGTGGGTCGGGTTACTGATGCATAACCGTCATCAATCCATACTACTAACACATACGTTATTCTATCCACAGTCTATGTTTGTCTCATCACATAGCGTGTGTTTCTCACTATTTCTAATGGTACTTTACATGGCATTGCCCGATGCCATACATTCAGAGGCTAACATTGTTGAGACATGTCTGGTTGACGTGGAGGACACATCCTTAACCTTCCCTGCTTAGTGGATGACACACGCACCACCCTTTTCGCATTTCCTAATTGTGGGTTACGGCGCACATGCATATCCGTATTCTGTTTACATATGTTTACTGGGACTGTGTGGTTACATGGTGTGTGTTAGTTGTGACTATTCCGGTAACATATCTCTGTTCCGGTTGACGGACGTGTGCAGAACGCACTTACACCTTTATACATGTAACAGTCTTTGCAGCATGGACGCATTACGTACTCGTTCACATGTATATGTTCTATAGTCGTAATTCAAGCGGGACTGCATTCACGTTTGCGGTTACTGTGACCACTACCGTTAGCTGTTCGGTCTCATTAATATGCATACCCATGGTACTTAGCTACATTAACATATCCCCCACCCCACCCCCTCCACGCATCGTCACAGGCATCCATTCCCTGCTGGGAAAAGTGTGGTACTACATGTTAAACATTCCTTATTCCCTCGCTCATGGCCCAGGATGCATATGTCGTGACCGCAGGGATGTTCAGATTACAGGTGCTTATATCCCCGCATACAGGCCTTGAGTGTCAGGGTGTTCCTGTGGTGCTTTGGGTTTGGTCTTGTCCGCCCAGTGTGCGGAACTGCCCTGACCGTGTCTGAATGTTAGATGAGTCACATGGGCACGGTTTGTCCGTGCCTATGATACCATGCCCCCATTATTCATAACCGTGTGCTGATTGGCCGGTGTACCCGTTGTAGATCTTGTTATACTAATTGCACACGGTCTGGTCAAACGGACCTATTTCCATTACTAACCCTTGGTATGTATGACCTGTGTCGCTATATTACATGGGTTTAACATTGCGTGACGGCTTTCACTGAGCCACAGACATGTCCGTTGCTTAGTTTGGCCCAGTTCCGCTCTGCTACACACATTTAACATGGCGGAACAGGTTGAACAACTCAGCAACGGGGACATCGGGCTCTCCGTCGCTGTTTAGTAAATCGCTATGTTGACTTTGTTTCACAGAGCAAGACAGTGTTGACATTGGTAGCGGACATCTCGTGATGCGTCCGCACCGCCACGGGTGCCGTATGTCTGCGTTTGGGTGGCGGACAGGCATTATGCTGTGCCATTATGTCTGGGAATATATGGTTTCTTTCCATAGATGATATGGCATACTAGCAATGACCCACGTCTGGGTGTGGGTACTGCTGTATTTACCCACGGCAAGAGTGGCCTTAGGTTAAGTAGTGCCCTAGGCAGAAGGACTCCCTGGTGCCACTGCCACATCAACCGCCACCCCCCTCCTGGTCTACCTACACCAAATAAAGGCTGGAAAGGTGCCCCAAGTAGAGCAACGCCCTAGACGGCTGCCTAGTTGGCCTATGCCTAAGGCCGGCTATGTGTGTGGTCCCTTGGGCATCGAACTCGGGAACGCGCCACGTCTGCTGTGGGTATGTCCAGCATTACCCACATCCGGCCGTGGTTTATTGCTATGATGTTCCATGTGTACAGTGGTGCCGGTTACCATACATATGCCTTTCTCAAAGCCAAATTCACACTTCTGAACACTACTGTGGTCTCCTTTAAGGCCCCTGAGCCAGTGGTAAACATTACTCAAACCGTTGAATCACGTACATATGCCTTCCACCAGCACCTACAGGACTGCATGGATCAGGCAATCCCATGCAAAACTGAGACTCTTTGTACCAAAGCCAAGCAGCCAGTGTGGTGGACCCCAGCCATGAACAAGCTCTACAACGACAGGAGGTAGCTACTACAAGATAGAGCGGAATACTTGTAAGGTAAGACACCCTTGCTCATTATATGTGAAGAACTACAAGCTGTCATGACATCATCCAGGAAAAATTCAACAGAGAAATTAACAAGGACTCAACAGACAATCATAAGGCCTTCTTTAGCTATGTTGGACACCTGGGAGGCACTCCAGATATGCTCAGACTGGGTTCAGAATGATGTGAAGATGACTGAACCTACACACATTGCCAACATACTGGCTGACAGGTTCGGTGCTAACTTCTCCCCCCCCCATGGAGAGATATCTATACCAGAGGATTGTAGATCCTGGAACCTCTCTAACGCCCAGGTGGTAAATGCTCTCCAAGGCAGTAAACACAGCATCCATGGGACCAGATGTTGTCCCAGCTGTGTACTCCATGAACCCAATGGGGAATTAAACCCACAGTTAGGAGAGCTGTTTAATTCTAGCCTCACCTCAGGATACGTACCCAAGTAGTGGCACAAGGCGACTGTAGTCACACTTCACAAGGATGGTGCCTCCACTGACCCTGGTAATTACCATCCCATTAGCTTGACAAGCCTTATCTGCAAAGCCGTGGAGAAGGATCATAATGGAACTCATAGATAAAGACATACGGGACCTGCATACTTTGGATCCAACCCAGTTTGGCTTGGTCAAAGGCAGATCATGCCTTTTAAACGTGTTTGACTTTTTAGGATCAGTAACCAGGGTCATTGATGAGGGTAAAGCAGTCCATACAGCCTACCTCAACCTGGCAAAGGCCTTCGACACAATACCCCCCTCAGGTATCATTGATAAACCCGTCAGCTTGAATGTGAATACATACATCGCCAGATGGGTTGCAAACAGGCTAAGTCACAGAACCCACACGGTCATAGTTGCTGGCGCCATGTCATACTCACAGCCGGTCACAGGTGGTGTCCCACGGGGCTCAGTCCTGGGTGCACTGTTTTTCAGCATCTACATTTCCAAAGTACAAGCAAACACAGGGGGGTTATGGCTGACAATGTTTGCAGATGACTGCAAACTGGGTGCCATAGTCGGACACACATCTGCCACAGACATCCTTCAGAAGGGCCTCACAGATGTGGATAACTGGTGCCAGAGACATGGCCTACAGCTAAATGCCGGGAAATGCATAGTCATACCCTTTGGGAAGAACAGGGTTACCCCTAGCTACCATATAGGTGGCAATCCACTGAGCACAGAGGGAGTTACCAGGGATCTGGGGACCGGGTTGTTGGTAACCGTTCGTTCGACACACACGTTGCTAACGTAGTTAGGTAGACCTTCAACATTGCCCAGATCATCATGAAGGGATTCACATCTAGATCAGGGGAGGTCATTGTCCCATTGTACTCATCACTCATTAGACCTATGATTGGGTACAATGCCCCGTTCAGAATGTATCTGACCCAACACCTGCAGCAGCTGGAAAGGCCCCAACAGTTCATCGACAAACAGATGCAGGGTCTCAAGAATATGTGTTATGCTGACTGACTGGAAGGATTCCAGCTCTATTCAGTCGCATACCACTTGCCCAGAGGTGACCTGTGCCTGGCATACAAGGCCATGTCGAACCCAGATTTGATGACTATGCTTCACCTAAAGAATCTAGATCCCTCAGATCCACAAGGGCAGGTGACATACACCTTGACACTGTCATTAATAGAACATGCTGGTGGGACAGAGTCATCACCCAGACGCTCACTATGCTGTGGAACAACATCCCAGTACATGTGAGGCCAAGCACCTCGCTGGCCTTGTGTTAGTATTTTGACAAGGATGTCTGAATTGATTTATTTAACTCACCTTCTAAATGAATATTTACTTTACCACATTGTGAATCAATACATTTCATTGATATATTTGACATTAGTCATAATCATAAGGTTTATCTCTATATATTATGGTTCATTTATATTACTAGGTGTCTGTAGTTCTTTTAATATATTGGCACAATCCCTAGAACATATATATGTAGCTTAAACACTCAGACATTTGGAAAACATTATGTTGGTTCTTCTTTCATATATATACATATATTTTTATTTTTCTATGAAGAATGTACCTTTTGATGCAATGTCTGATTTACTCACTGTGTGGAATCTGTAACCCAAGTAAAGTGTTTTTGCTTGTTTGCCTTTAAGGCATTTAATTAATATGTAGCACATCTAATTTACTGACCACTTAAGGGATTTAAATGTAGTAGGTTGGACTGCATCGTATGTATTCTGAATATGTCTGCTTATAAAGCAGACAAAAAGCGCTTCAATAAACTATGGTGACTGCATTTAATTCCAGGTGGGCTCTGAGTGGTCACTGACTGTGTCTACAGTACCTCATGTTTGCTTTGGACTTTCTCAGCTGGTTGTCTGTGTTTCTTGTATGGGGAATGTCAAGTGTAGTCCCTATGTATTACCTGTGTAGCCTTTCTGCGGCAGTGTAATTCCACCGGGTTTGCAGTTATGGGTGCCATCTTGGTCATACGCTTGTCCATCCATGAGAATTGCCTACTGGGCACTGGTATAGGGCTGTACACATTTCACACCAGCATTTACCATTCTCCGGTGGATGCTTTGCATTATTAGTGGGGAGTAAGGCAGGTGCTACGCCCACACCCCTACCATGGGGCGGGACAAAGGATTACCTGCCAAACGACACCGGGCCCTATTTCTACATACCCAGGATCCCTTGAGTGCAACAGTCGACACTACACATCACACATCCTTCATGTGTGTGGGACTATGATGTGGACGCACTGCTATGGACTCGGTACCCTGGGTATTTCTGTGCATATGTGCTGCATTTCATGGACAGCTATCATCAACATTAAACACGCTTGCGGTGCATATGTGTACCTGTGACGTGGTGACAACAATGAGTTCACGTAGGTGATGCCGGAGGCTAGCAGGCATTCAATGAATGGAATTTTTGGGTCCTACAATGGACACCACTGTGCATATGTAAAGTGTAGAGCTTGTCGGACTGTGTCCTTGTGGCCAGTGGGTTTGACTGCTGCTGTGTGTTCACCAATCGCGGATGTCTGCTTGACTACCCATAGTGTGTAGTGCTACGGAAGCCATGTTTTCCCAGACCGGAACCAAATGTTCTACATCCAATGTTGCAGGCTAACAACCGCTTTAATTAATCCCCAGAGGTCCCGGTTGGGAAGTATCGCCACTTTATTGTCGGAACGACACCTCCAGACTAGGTAAATCACGGGCACTTTAGCCTGGTCTTACCTGCCATTTGCAAGTGTGATTAGCAGACACGTGTCAATACATGTATGATAATACATATTGTCATGCCGAAGTTAATCTATGTTATTTGGACAATGGCTTCTGCTATTGACATCCATTGCTGTGGGTGTTGCCGGTTACCATACACATGGCTTTCTCAAAGGCAGAATTCACAATTCTGAACACTACTGTGGTCTCCTTTAAGGACCCTGAGACAGTGGTCAACAGTACTGCAGCCACTGCATCACTTACATATGCCGTCTACCGGTACCTACAGGACTGCGTGGATCAGGCATTTCCTTACCCAACTGTGGTTCATTGTACCAATGCCAAGCATCCAGTGTGGTGTACCCCAGCCATACACAAGCTGTACAGCGAGAGGAGGTGGCTACTACAAGGCGGAGCAGACACCTTGTGAGGTATGACACCCTTGGTCATTATATGTGTAGAGCTACAGGCTGTCATGACATGGTCCAGGGCACGTTCCACAGATATATCTACATGAACCTGGCTGACAATCATACAGCCTTCATTTGCTATGCTGGACACCTGCCAGGTCACTCCCACATATGCTCTGACTGGGTTCACGATGATGTGGAGTTTACTCAACATACACACATTTCCAAAATACTGGCTGACAGGTTTGGTGAGGACATCTACTCATCCTCCCCCCCACATGACGAGATGTCTGTACTGGCGGTTTGTGGTCCCCAAATGTTCTGTGTGCGGGTGGGACATGCTCTCTCCAGGGTAGTGAACATAGCATCCATGGGACCAGCTGGTGACCCGACTGTGTACTCCACTATCTCATTGACGGATTACACCCACAGTTAGGACAGCTGTTTCTTTGTAGCCTCACCTCGGGTAATGTACCGGGTTGTGTCACAGCGACTGTGGTTCCACGTCACAGGGCCAATACCTCCACTGACCCTGGTTATTACTGTCCCATTACCATGGGGAGACCTATCTGCAAAGACATGGGAAGGGATCATACTGCGTTTCGTAGATGAAGGCATAGGGGACCTGCATACTTTGCATCCAACACGGTTTGGCTTGGTCAGGGGCGGTTCATGCGTTTAAAGCATGGTTGGCGTTTTTGCGACAGTCACGAAGGTCATTGATGGGGTCTTGCAGTCCATACAGCCTACCTCGACCTAGCAAAGGCCTTCAACATCACCCCCCTCAGGTATCATTGATAAACCCATCGTCTTGGATGTGAACACGTCGCAGGGATGGGTTGTAAACTAACTATGTGACCGCCCACGCGGTCATAGTTGCTGGCAGCATGTCGGACCCACTGCCTGTCGCGGGCGGTGTCCCACAGGGCTCTTCCTGGGTCCACTCCTCTTATACATCTACATTTCCACAGTACAGGCACACACAGGGGTGTTATGGGCGACATTGTTTGTAGATGACTGTGAACGGTGCCATAGTGGGACGGACATCTGACACGGATATCCTTCAAAGGGGCATCCCAGATATGCATATCTGCTGTCAGGGACATGGCCTACAGCTAAATGCAAGGTAATGCAACATCATACCTGTCAGGGAGTACTAGGACACCCCTGTCCAGCATATGGGTGGCAGTCCACTGAGCGCAGGGGTGATTACCAGGGATCAGGGGACAGGAGTTGTCGGTCACCATTCGTTCAACACACACACGTTGCTATCGTGGTTCGTTGGGACTTCTACATTGCCCACCTGTTTGTGCAGGGATTCACATGTAGATCAGGGTAGGTCATTGTCTCCTTGTACTCATTACGTGTTACACCTATGATTGAGTACAATGCCCCGTTCAGAATGTCTGTGACCCAACACCTGCAGCAGCTGGAAAGGCCCTGACAGTTCATCCACAAACGGATGCAGGGTCTCAGGAATATGTGTTATGCTGACCAACTGAAAGGGTTCCATCCCTATTCCGTCGCATACCACTTGCCCAGAGGTGACCTGTGCCTGGCATCCACGGCCAGTTCGAACCCGGATTTGATGACTATGCTTCACCTAAAGAATCTAGATCCCTCAGAATCACAAGGGCAGGTGACGTACACCTTGGCACTGTCATTAATAGAATGTGCTGGTGGGACACATTCATCACCCAGACACTCACTATGCTGTGGAACAACATCCCAGTACATGTGAGACAGAGCACCTGGCTGGCCTTGTTTTAGTATTTTGACAAGGATGTCTGAATTGCTTTATTCAACTAAACTTGTAAATGAATATTTACATTACCACGTTGTAATCTTTACATTCCATTGATATATTTTACATTAGTCATACTCATAGTGTTTATCTCTATATATTAGGGTTCATTTAGATTACTAGGTGTCTCTACTTCTATTAATGTATTGGCACAATCCCTAGAACATATATATGTAACGTATACACTCAGACACTTGGTAAACATTATGTTGGGTCTTCTGTCATATTAATACATATAGTATTATTTTCGCGGAAGACTGTACATGTTGAAGCAATGTCTGATTTACTCACTGTGTGCAATCTGTGACCGGAGTAGACTTTTTAGCTTGTTCGCCTTTAAGGCATTTAATGAATACTTAGCACATCTTATTTACTGGCCAATTACGGGTTTTAAATGTAGTACATTTAACTGCATTGTATGTATTCTGAAGAAGTCTGCTTATGAAGCAGACGAAAAGCACTGCAATAAACTATGGTGACTGCATTTAATTCCTGGTGGGCTCTGAGTGGTCACCGGCCGTTTCTACAGTACCTCAGTTTTGCTTTGGACCTTCTCATCTGGGTCTCTGTGTTATTTGTATGGGGAATTCCAAGTGTAGTCCCTATGTGTATTACCTGTGTAATGCCTTACGGCTGTGTAATTCCACCGGGTTTGCAGTTCTGCGCATTCTTGTTCATACGCTTGTCCATCCATGTGAATTGCCTACTGGACAGTGGTATAGGGCTGTACACTTTTCACGCCTGCATTTAGCATTCTCCGGTGGATGCTTTGCATTATTCGTAGGGAGTAAGGCAGGTACTACGCACATCCTCCCACGGGGCGGGACAAAGGATTGCCTGCGAAACAACACCAAGCCCAGAGTCTACATACCCAGAATCCCTTGACTGCAACAGTCGACAGTACCCATTACACATCCTTCATGTGTGCGGGACTGTGATGGGGACGCAGTTCTATGGACCCGGTACCCTGGGTATTTCTGTGCATATGTGCTGCTTTTCATGGACAGCTATCATCAACATTAAACACGCTTGCGGTGCATATGTGTACCTGTGACGTGGTGACGACAATGGGTTGACGTAGGTGATGAACGCTGTCCCTTAAGAAATTTTTGGGTCCTACAATGGACACCACTGTGCATATGTAAAGTGTAGAGCTTGTCGGACTGTGTCCTTGTGGCCAGTGGGTTTCACTGATGCTGTGTGTTCAACAATCGCGGATGTCTGCTTGACTACCCATAGTGTGTAGTGCTACAGGAACCATGTTTTCCGACACCAGAACCCAATGGTGTACATCCAATGTTGCAGGTTAACAACCACTTTAATTAATACCCGGAGGCCACGGTTGGGAGGTATCGCCACTTTATTGTCGGAACAACACCTCCAGACTGTGTACATCACAGGAACTTTAGACCAGTCTTACCGGCCATTTGCAATTGTAATTAGCAGACACGTGTCAATACATGTATGATAAGACATATTGTCATGCAGAAGTTAATCTATGTTATTTGGACATTGGCTTCTGCTATTGGCATCCGTTGCTGTGAGTGTTGCCAGTTACCATACACATTGCTTGCTCAGAGGCAGACTTCACAATTCTGCACACTACTGTGGTCTCCTTTAAGGACCCTGAGCCAATGGTCGACAGTACTGCAGCCACTGCATCAATCACATTTGCCATCTACCAGTACCTACAGGACTGCATGAACCAGGCATTCACTTGCCCAACTGTGGTTCATTGTACCAATGCCAAGCATCCAGTGTGGTGTACCCCAGCCATACACAGGCTGTACAACACGAGGAGGTGGCTACTACAAGGTGGAGCAGACACCTTGTGAGGTATGACACCCTTGGTCATCATATGTGTAGAGTTACACACTGTCATTCCATGGTCCAGGGCACATTCCACAGATATACCTACATGGACCTGGCTGACAATCATACCACCTTCAGTTGCTATGCTCGACACCTGGGAGGTCACTCCCATATGCTCTGACTGGGTTCACAAAGAGGTGGAGTTTACTCAACATACACATTGCCAACATACGGGCTGACAAGTCCAGTGAGGACATCTCCACACCTCCCCACACATGAGGAGATGTCTGTACCAGCGGTTTGTGGTCACCAAATGTTCTGTGACACACAGGTGGGACATGCTCTCTCCAGGGTAGTGGACATAGCATCCATGAGACCAGCTGGTGACCCGATTGTGTACTCCACTATCTCATTGAGGAATTAGACCCACAGTTAGGACAGCTATTTCTTTGTAGCCTCACTTCAGGTAATGTACCCAGGTTGTGTCGCATGGCAACTGTAGTCCCACGTCACAGGGCCAATGCCTCCACTGAGCCTGGTTATTACTGTCCCATTACCATGAGGAGACCTATCTGCAAAGACATGGGGAGGGATCATACTGCGGCTCATACATGAACGCATAGGGGACATACATACTTTGCATCCAACACGGTTTGTCTTGTTCGGGGGCGGTTCATGCCTTTAAAGCATGGTTGACATTTTTCGGGCAGTCACCGAGGCCATTGATGGGGTCTTGCAGTCCATACAGCCTACCTCGACCTGGCAAGGCCTTCATCACATTAGCCCCCTCAGGTATCGTTGATAAACCCATTGGATGGGATGTGAACACGTACATCACAGAATGTGTTGTAAACTGTCTATGTGACTCAACCCACACGGTCATAGTTGCTGGCAGCATGTCAGACCTACTGCCTGTCGCAAGTGGTGTCCCATGGGGCCCTTCCCTGGGTCCACTCCTGTCATACATCTACATTTCCACGGTACAGGCACACAGGGTGTTATGGGCAACATTGTTTGTAGATGACTGCAAAACAGGTGCCATAGTGGGACGGACATCTGACACAGATATCCTTCGAAGGGGCCTCCCAGATATGCATATCTGCTGTCAGGGACATGTCCCACTGCTAAATGCTAAGTAATGCAACATCATACCTGTCGAGAAGTACTAGGTCACCCCTGTCCAGCATATAGGTGGCTGTCCACTGAGCACAGGGTGATTACCAGGGATCAGGGGACAGAGTTTGTCGGTCACCATTCGTTCAACACACACATTGCTATCGTGGTTCTGTGGGACTTCTACATTGCCCACCTGTTTGTGCAGGGATTCACATCTACATCAGGCTAGGTCATTGTCTCCTTGTACCCATTACGTGTTACACCTATGATTTACTACATTGCCCCATTCAGACTGTATCTGACCATACACCTACAGCAGCTGGGAAGGCCTCATAGGTTAATTGTCGTACAGATGCAGGATGACATCATTTTGTGTAATGCTGCCCCACTTGTAGGACCCCTGCCCCATTAAGTCACATACCTGTTGTTTAGTGTTGACCTGTGCCTGACATACGAGGCCATGTCAACCCATATGTCATGTGTATGCTTCACCTACTGTAGCTGCATCCCTCAGAACCACAAGGGCAGGTGACATGAACCTTGTCACGGTCATTAATGGGATGTGTTTGTGTGACACATATATCACCCAGACACTCACAATGCTGTGGATCTACATCACAGTACATGTGAGACAGAGATCCTTCCTAGCCTTGTTCATGGGTATGTTGTCCATTGGATGGAGAATTGCAGGTATAGGCCAGGGATTACATCATTATCACTGCTTGACGGAGGTACAGCAATATCATGAGTATTTTATCTGAAGCACAGAAGGTTGGCAAAGTCATCCTAACTATGGTGTAGGGTTATGGCTGAACCTGGGACGATGGCCTACCCTGTACCTATGGACGTATGAACCTATATTCATAGTTTGTCACATTTACACTTGTCTATCTCCTATCCTCTTTCTCCAGTGTATATTTCTGTGGCACATGATTGTCCTCTGTATTACTTGCAGGTATGCTGTCTACAGTGCACATACGTCACAGTTGATGACAGTGTATCTGTGTCCCTAACACCGTGATACTGAGGACTACCACACATCCTTCACAACATTACATGCATATGTCCATTCTATTCTTCTTTGGCCTATGGGGTTGTGTTAAGGCAAACATTACACAAGTCCCTGTTTGTGCATGCTTCATGTTGGTGTCTGACCAGGCTCCGTTGCAGTCGTGTGTTGGACGGTAGTGTTTCTGTGTGTTTGGCATGTGTTTTACTGCCGGTACATCTGTGGGAGGTGTGGTTGGCACATGTTCCTCTTTGCAGGGACACCCATCCTGGGGTTTGTGTCATGCATCTGCACTTGGCATGTGCCATATGTCCTGTACTATTCCCACAGTCGTGTATGCCTTCATGCACTACTACTGCGTGTTACTGGCTGTTTGTATGTGGTACACATGGACATTGTGATGGTTGGCTTGACCTATTCCCATGCTAGAACATACACATCTGTCAATTACGTGTTTAAATCAAACTGTAACACTCATTCGTCTTTTCAAAATGACAGTCAATAACACAGGAAGCTGAGATTAACAACGTTTTACTACTGTGCAGCAGGAGGCAAATAACTATGCAGTACAAGTTTAGAGTTTTGTTTTACTCTATACATGTTACAGCTGTATGAGTATTGTGTTTACAATCATCTTTTGCACACATTAATGATGTGGTCAGTCACAGGGCATTTACATCACTATTGTCCACAATATTGTATTCCTACAACAGTGCTAAGGTAATGCTTATTAAATGTTTTCCCATGAGGATAGCACAGCCTTGCGAGCCACATAGTCAATTAGAATGTACTTCGGTAAATTCTGCTCTGTCACGGTTCCAACACTGTTCAGATCCGGTCGTCACTTCATTTCCTACTAGGTTCCTTTGTCTCTCTGGTGAGCAGCTGTACTCTGTGTTAGATAGAGCTCACAAGCCCATCCTCCTCAGTGGAAGGATGACAGATATACCTGTACATACATTTATTATTCTCTAACCAAGCAGATGACTAATGCTGAATGACATACACCTGCTGCACTGGTTACTGCCAGGGTCAGGGTTCAATCACACTGCAGCTACACTACAGGCAATTACATGCATGATAAGCTCTACTGCCATATTGTAAGATAGAATAATATGCATTATACAATATTTGCTTCTAAAGTAGCACGTCATATATATGTTTAAATATGTATTTTGATAACATTCTCCTTCCTTTGATTGCTTCTATTCTATCCAGAAACATATACAACATTATTTCATTCCCTAGCCTCTTCCTCTCTGGAACGTTTAACTAGGCAAGTAATTTGCTGTACATTTCAAGAAGGATTGCATTTTGTATTGACAAATACCACTACAGGTCTTGATACATAGTCTCGGGTACAGATACGTCGACAGAGTCCCTGACTAATACTTACATGCAAAGTATCCCACAACAGACACATGCTCCCAATATGAGCAGAACAACACAAATGGCAATCATGATATTCAGTATGACTGAACCCCATCCACCAAATGGTTTGTGGAAATGGTTCGTCAGTGGGTTTGGACTTGGTTCCGCCATGGATGACACCTGCTGTATTACCTCTAGGTGGGCATTGATTTTGGTCTTTTTATGTGGTACTTGGACACAGCGGTCTTCTTTAATAAGCGCGCACGTACCAATTCTCGCCGCCAGGGTGCAGTCGTGTGCTATTACATTTTGTGACACAACAGTTCTCATTGCATCCAGTTCATCAGTCACAAGTTCAAGAGCGGAAAGTCACATTGATCAGTCCTCCGACAGGTTTTGACAACTTCCTCTGTTCCCTGATTGATTTCACTACTCCACAAGCTGGGAGTGTTCCAGCCCAGGTTATGACACTGTCACTCAAGTCCATATGAATCGATATTCCTTTATCTCTTGCAGAAGACTGGAGTTTCAGAACAGCTTCCATTTCACCCACTAGATTAGTAGGTTTCTCGACTGTGTTCCCAGTTCTTCGAGCTATATGTGTTATAGTTCGTTTCATTCCAGAGGCAATTGTGCAGTATGTCATGTGACTGGAGCCAGATAACCCAAATAACAACTGCGGACCAATTCTCAGGTAACCATTGATATGCTTTTTTCCCACAAACAACATAACAATATTCTACTTTACTACTGATGCGGGTTACCTCTGCATGTAACATTTTCCTGTCTATAACAGAGGACTGTTTAAACAATTCAGGATGTTTCTGCACATCCTTCCACGTTATTCTCATGAAGCTTCAATACAGATAATGAATGGTGCTACAAGTAGTACTGTGATCTTTGGCTGTTATATGACATTTGTAAGACACAGTTATGTTACAAATACTCACCAACTTGAACTGTATCATGTTTATGACAACATACAATTACTTTTGTGTAACAGGTAAGTACAGTGCCACTTTGTCCTGTGATCTCACAGAACCTGTATCAAAGTGTAAATATTCACAAGTCTCAATCTATCCCCAAGGGGACAACATACATCAGAAGTCCTCCATATGATGTAGGTATGGCAGTACAAACACAGCAATTTAAAATGTTCATAGTCTGTACATGCACACGCATCATGCCTAGGTATGTGTTGAAGTGTGGAAGCCACTCTGTGGCCAGTTCATCACGTATCACTATTTGTATCCGTGTAGTTATATGCAGGTAAGGTCCCAGCAAATGTAAAGTAAACACAAACATGGTTAATAGGTGTATAATCATTAGGACAGTAAACCAAATGTCTTTGGGGTTGCTTTGTATTGTTATACAGTCTGACCCGGGTGATTCAGGCTCTATGGTATATCAGCTACAAGATGTAAATCAGACTTGATATCCTTTACGGTTTGAAAACTGAGGTGAACCCAGGACGACCTCTCTGCAAACTTTACTGCAGTAGGCCAACAGTACCTGGTACAGACCTTCACACATTCCACTTGGCAATTATGTTCTTTGGATAACAGTGACATACACACAGGATACTGGTGTCAGCTATGCGTCGCTTCGCTCTTTATCTGTAAAAGACTTTAACTGCAAAACAGTGTTATTGGTTAACAATCCTCTCATGTCACCTGCTAATGAGCCATCGACCTCCGGCTCTGCAGACATGACAGCTTTCCACTCTGGCACATGATATGCCATTCCACATACTACTTGAAGTGGGTGCAACACTTTACATTTGGAACTGTTGTCATGCTCAGCAATGCTAGAGGTAGACAGCAAATGTAACTTCGTCTGGGTGTCACCCAGCAACCTCCTCTACTTATTTCTCGGGATCCCATTGTACAGCCAGCAGTCATGCTGACTGTGGGTTGTACATGCAATTTACATTCATGGAAATACAAAATAATCCCCAGGTTGCGTGATTGTCTGGTTCACTAAATGTGTTCTATTGTCACTGTAGCTTCTTTACAGTATGCCAGATCTAGGGATACTTTATTTTACTGGCACCTTTGCCACTGCTGCTGCATCCAGATTCATGGTTGGGAATGCTTCTACCCATTTTGATTATATATATGTGTAATCACTAAACAGTATTTCTTCCCTTCACATTTATTCAGATGTATGAACTCCATACAAATAGTACGGAACGGTTATGGTGGTGTAGGTAAACTCACTCCCTTCGGTTTAAATGCTACCTGTGCATGATGTCTACTGCAAATGTGACACGCTGCTCATGATGTTTGTATGTGGTTCCTAATTCCGTATGTTAGGGGTATTCTGTTAACCAACTGTACCATCCCCCCTGTTGAGGCATGGCTCTACCCATGGCTCCACAAAGCCGCATATCTGAATACATTAGACGTTAATATTGGCTTTCTCACTGTGGATATGTGCAGTCCGTCTTCAAGGATTGCTCCTCGTCATACCCACGTCGGCTTTTCTGCTTTCGTAGTTGATGTTTGCATTGTTTGTAACATTTCTACATCTAGAATGTCTGAGGATTGTCATTCCTCATTCAAACAGACACTTTCCAACTGTGAGGCTGCTTGTTTTGCAGCTGCATCAGCTCGTGCCTTACCTTTCCTACTGTTATCCTGTTGCTTTCTATGACCTGCACATTTACAATTAGCTACTTTAGTGGGTAACTGAATGGAATCTAATGCATTCAAGATCAATTGTGCATGATTAATCGGTTTACCGGTGGATGTTATCATTCCCCTATTCTTCCACTGCTGCTCATAAACATGCACTGTACAGACAACATACTGACTATCGGTATAAATGTCCACACATCAGTTTTTCGCTAGAGTACAAGCACGTGTTAAAGCTATCTATTCTGCTGCTTGAACAGACACGTTATGCTGCAGGGGTTGGGCATCTACAATCTCATTATCAATAACTACTGCATAACCTACTTGATTCGTTCCTGTAGGACTCTGTCTACATGATCCGTACACATAAACTGTCACCTCTGCATCATCTAAGGGTATATCAGTGATATCATGTCTGTGTGGAGTTATTTCATCCATTTCATATAGGCAACTGTGTGGTGTGCCATACACAGGTGTCGGACGTGACGTTGATAGGTTTAATGTTGTACAACGTTCAATCACCATATGAGGTTAACTCAGTGGTATGGTCAAACAAGACAAATGTCTAGCACGGGTCAGGAATGCTATCTTCTCTTGCAGCAGAATGATCGCAACTGCATGAGACATTCTCACAGTGAGAGGGTGGAATAATAACATTAAGGCCGGGGCCTGTACTGCCATGGGTGTTACAACAACTGCCTGTACACAATGTGGCACTGACCATGCCACAGTGTCCAACTGCAATGAGTAGTAAGCTATGGAGCGTTGCTTACTTCCATGCTGTTGCATCAAGACTGACGTCATATATCTCTGCTTACAATCTACAGTCTGACAACATGTGTTATGATTATTCGGGAGACCTAATACAGATGTTGAAGCTATCAATCATTTTAGTCTGCAGAAAGCTGTTTCTGCTACTGGAATCCAGTGTAGTATATGTTGTGCTGCCATAGGTGTATTAAAGATTAAGGCAGACAATAGAGCGGATTCCAAAGCATTGTTTGGTAACCAGCTTTGACAAATGTTAGTCAGCCCAGAAAGGACTTCATTCCCTTCTTGGTAGTTGGCTTGGGTGCTTGTGAAATTGCTACCTTCCTATCGTCATGTAATGTTCTACCCTCCTTGGATACCACATATCACAGGTACTTGACCTGTATTCTCTGTAGTTGCAATTGATGCTTGCTTAATTTATGTCCCTGTTCTGCTGAATATCTCAATAATGCTATTGTATCTTCCATACATTGCTGCTGGGTAGGGGCCACAAGCAGAATATCATCCACATAAAGTAGAACTTGACTGGCCCCGGGTGGAGTAAACACCGGAATGTAGCTAGCCATCTCCTGTGGGAATGTCGTTGTACTTTCACAGTATCCCTGCGATAGCTGGGTATGGCTGTATCTGTTACCCTGAATGTAAATGCAAAGCAATACGGACTATCTGGATGTATAGGTATTGCAAAGGAAGCCTAGCTTATATGTACCATGGTAAGATACTTCTGTGGCGTGTTCATAGCATTCAATATTGTGTGTGGGTCTGGCACCATCGGTACCCTAGGTATTATTACATGATTTACAGCTTGTAAATCCTGTACCATCCGCCATTCCCCCTTTGTTTTCCGATCAGAAGATACATGGGTATTGCATGGTGAATAGCGATTACTTTGTAGATGGGGAATTCCCTCTGTGACTTTACAGATATCTTCTGGTGTCCACGGTCTATACACTAAGGGAGTTGGGTCCTGGCCTTCCTGTCCTGCATGAGGGTTCGGTACTTCAATTAATTGACAGATATCCTCACTCTGTTCTAGTGACTGTCTTCTTACTCGAGTGTCCCTAGGTATGTTACGAGTTCGGGATGTGGTTTCAATAGCTTCTGTTACATTTGGTCGTTGTGATACCTCTGTTGCCACAGGATAACGTGGGGACTAGCCTGCCCTCCCGCTTCATATCCTGGATGTGGTATCGGAGGTGGTAGGGGGGTGGGGGGGCTGTCACTACTACTGTATTATGATCTTCTCTGTGTACGTATGATGCTTTCGCATTTTTAGTGTTCTGTTCCCTTCGGTTCACTACCTCAATCCACCTATGTGCTTGACGGATACCCAATTGTCGCTGTTTTGTCGCCTGCACATCTTAGGGCTGACACCTTTTCAAATGCACAATGTGGGACATTGGTGTTTGGAACATGTAATTTGCCAGGGACAAACATACCCACGGCCAGTACATAGGACAGGAATTCACTTTTTGCCAGGAGAGCTACCAATTCTTGTAGCATTTCAGTTGCTTATTCTGTTTATTATGATATTTTGTTGTTCCAGATACAAAATTACTGTTTTATGCTACCATTTGAAAAGATATCTGAGAAATCTTTGTCCTGAGATATCAGGACATTTGCCATTTGTTCGGTTTGTTTGCAGGACACAACTGGCCAAAGAGGGACTGTCCCTCACAGGGTGGGACAGGTGGTTACCCTAGAACATCTGCATCACATTTTCAGAGATTCCAATGTTTCAGTAACGATATTTTGTCTAATATACCATCAATGACATTTTTATTACCCCATTTTGCAGAATATCTCACATTATGTGCTCTCTGCGATTGCATATACTTCACGTCACCCGTCAAACGTGGATCACATGATCTGTTTGTGCACTAATCTCACATATCCTCTACACGACTGTTACGTACCCTTCTCTCGTACCACGTGGTATCTCCTTCCCTGTATCCACTGTAGTGTCTACAATGACTATTTACTCTACTCTGTGTTCCCCTGATCTATGTCCAGATTTAACACTATTTGGATTGGTCTTCGACCTGCTATCACAACAGTTAACAGAAATACAATGTAGTCTGGTCCCTGATCTACAATAGACACAAAGAGACAAACCCTCCTTACCTGAGCCTCCTGTTTATGACTGCACGTTTTCTTCCTGGGATCCAGTTTTCCGCTTTTCAGCCACAGATCAGACAGTGGACAGCCTCTTTACACACAACAATTCAGTCGGAGGTCTTTTCATTCAAGAAGAACCATTTAGGCAAATTCTCCTGCGCAGATGTCTAACCACCCATGCACTCTGACCTGTAGCTTACCAAGGGAATTCCGGCTAAGAAGGACCACAATGTCAAATAAGTTGCTAAAACCAGACTGTAGTGATCAGTAGGCTTTTCTAAGTGACAGTCAATAACACAGGAAGCTCGGGTTCACAACGTTTTAGTAGTGTACACAGGCAGGCAATATAATATACAGTCCAAGTATGAGAGTTTTGTCTGACTCTATACAGTAAGCAATTTCTTTATATAGTGTTTACAATCAGCTTTGCCCACCTTACTGACGTGGTCGGTCACAGGGCATTTCCATCACTATGGTCCGCAATAGTCTATACATACGTGGGTGCTGAGGTCGTGCTTTTAAAATGTTTTCCCATGAGAAT
The DNA here is from genome assembly GCF_019279795.1 of Protopterus annectens. Taxonomy (NCBI): domain Eukaryota; kingdom Metazoa; phylum Chordata; order Ceratodontiformes; family Protopteridae; genus Protopterus; species Protopterus annectens. The sequence continues at coordinate 219,589,402 of NC_056742.1, read as the reverse complement.
AACACAGCCTTGCAAGGCACCTGGTCATTTACAGTGTCCTTCTGTGATTGTAGCTGTTTCAAGGACCCTGGACTGTTCCGATACAGTAGTCAGTTCATTTCTTACTACGTTCCTTTGTCTCTCTGGTAAGGAGTTGTACTCTTATCTTCGATAGTGCTCACAAGGCCATCCTCCTCAGGGGAAGGGGTGATGTTATGCATGTACATACATTCATTTTTCTGTAACCCAGCAGATAATTAATGCTGAGAGACATAAGCCTGCTGTACTGGTTACTGCCAGGGTCAGAATTCGATCACACTACAGCTTAGCTTCACCAATTACATGCATGATCATTTCTACTGCCATATTGTACGGTACAATTCAATGCATTATATAGTATTTTGATTCTAAACTGGCACTTCCTATGTGTTTCTATATATATTTTTCTAACAACATCCATCCGGCCATATGCATGTTGCTCCGTCCTTTACCTTGACCGTGTGTATTTGGCCATCCGGCAATGCTACTCTCCACATGTGATGTCCCACCTTCCCCTTCTTTGCCTGTAGCACCCTGTTAGGACGTCCTGTTTGGTAGGCACATGTTCCGCTATATGTGTTTGACTTCTCTGCATAGCTAATCATCGATGCGGTGGTTCAGCAACCCGACTTGTCCACATGTGTACAGTTATGTGCACCGTGGCGTGTGCAAACCTATATGGTTTGGACGGGTACATACCACATGCGGGATGTACATATTCTGCACACACATTCACATGCAGCCATTTCCATATCTGTACCTGGGGTGGGTTGGTGACATGTGGGGTATGTATTTGCCCGCGTGGCACTGCCTAACACATACTTCTTACCACATTTCAGGTATGCACATTGTGTGTAGGTGTATAGCTGCACAAGGATGCTAGCTGGTTTGGGTGCACAGGTGTACATGGGTGGGACTTACATGCTACAATGAGGCTATTGTGTATTACATCTGCATGCATGGGTTCTGCTTCTGGATATTACACTTAAACATACGCCATCCTGTGTATGCGACAGACACGTTGCTGGGTGTGGGATATGTTGCTATGCACATGTTTGCCTGTGTTTAGGGTATCTTGGTTCCTTCCTGTTGTTGTGTCGACACAGCTACCCGGCTATGTACTCTCACTACTGCTTGTGACCATTATGGTTGACACCTTTTCCAATGCCCATAGTGGGACATGTTTTGTGGAAACATCGGATTTTGCAGGACAACACATACCCACGGCAAGTGGAGTTGACAGAACTTCACTTGTTTGCCATACTATACGCTTATTCTGTTAGCATTTGGGTTCCTTATTCAGTTTCTTATGCCATGTATGTGTTTCATATACAAAATATATGTTTTATGCTACTATTACAGGTATATTGCGGGAATATTTTGGCAGGAATCTCAGGTCATTTGCCAGTTTTTCGATTTTTGCGGGACACAACTGTCCAATGAGGGACTGTCCATGGCAAATTGGGACAGCTGGTAACCCTGGTGACCATGCCCATGTCGCTACTGGGGTTGCCACCTTTTCCAGTTGCCAAGGTGGGATATTTTCGCACTCACATCTGATTTTACAGGCCAACACATACACACGGTCACTATATAGCATAGAACTTCACTTGTTTGCCTAAATAAAAGCTTATTGTTGTGGCAGTTTGGTTGCTTATTCTGTTTCTTGTGACATTGAGATATTTCAGTTACAGAAATAACCAATTCATGCAACCATTACATTAAATACGGGATATCATTATGTCCTACAATCTTAGCACATTTGCCATTTTTAATATTTTTTATCGGGACACAACTGCCCATAGAGGGACTGCCCCTCGCAAAGTGGGACAGGTGGTAACCTTAGTCGCTACTCCTATGTCGGTGCGGCGCGCTGACATGCTATGGTACACCTTCTCTGGGTATGACCACTGATGGTGCATTGCGGGACAAACGCGGTCTTAAGCGTATCCTTTGCTCCTTGGACGGGTACACTTAGGGCTTCGTGGGTTGTATTTGCTTCTCCGTTTAGTTGGGACGAGTACTATGTTGCATACTCTACGTGCGTTTCATTCTGTATGGGCCCTGGCTGCTGCCATTACTATTATGGGCGGACCGTGGCAGTCAGCACATTAGGTTGCTCACTGCCTGCCGGCTTAGCCACGCCTCCGGACGCATCCTACTTGGGCTCGCTCACGTACACTACGCACGTGTCTGTGGTTGCGGCGCACTCTCATTACTATGCATATGGCGCTACTACGCCAGCTATTCACTGCACCGCCGGCGCAGCCCTTACGCCGGCCTTGCGCTGAGCTTCATGAATCCCGGGGTATATCTTTATTCTTAAACAAAAAATGTTCATAAGTAACATATTCTTCACATTTCTGTTTATGTAAATATTGTAAATGTGTATAATTACAGTTTAAAGTTCAAACTTTCTTAGGCATAACACTTTTCATTCTAACCCTTGCTGAAGAATGTATTATATACTGTAAACACTTCATATAAAATCTCATATTGTATGTATATGCCCTTTTACTCACTCAAGCAGTAATATTTAAGATATAGTGTCTATTCTAATTAATTAATGAACTATGCATTATATAATAAGTGTGTATTTTGTACTTAGTATTTTATATATTTTTTGTTAAGATTCAGGGAAAGCAGCAGGCTCTGATGAGGTCAAGAAGATATGATCATGATGCTGGGTGAGTTAAGTTATAAATGGCTCCTGAAGTTACGCATTGTAGTATGGAGTGAAAGGTGTATCCCAGATGACTGGAGAATAAATATCTCAGTGTACAAGATGAAAAAAGAAATTTGCAATTATCAGTAGTTCACAGGTATCAGACTCATCTCACAGTACATGAAAGTGCTGGAGAGGTTAACTGATAAATGAATGTGTAAAGTAGTATAAAGAAAGACAAGAGATTAGCAGCTTGGATTCAGATCAGGATGCAGCACAACCAATCTGATGACAGCAGTTTGACAGAGTAGTGTAGAAGAAGCTGGAGATGAGGAAATATTCCAACTGGACATTCTTAAACTGGGAGAAAGCATATGAAAATTTCCCAAGAAAGTTGATTTGAGCAGTTCTGTGATATTTCAAAGTCCTGGAAGCATACAACGACAAGTGACACAAGTACAAAGAGAGTTCATATTCATAGTAGGATATTGAGTAGGGGTGGATTTGCATCAGAGTTCAGCTCTGACGCCATTCCTGTTCATAATGGTTATGGACTACATTAGCAAATAGGTTGGAGGAGACAGATCAGCAAAGCTACCTGTATACAGCTGATGAAACACCATAAGCAGAATCTGGACAGGTACTTTGGCAAAGAATAAGGGACTGGAATGCAAACGTGAAGATACATGGGATGAAACTGAGTACAGACAAAATATTTGTCATGGCAACAAATGGTGGAAATCTGAAGAAGCTGACAACTGAAAGTAGACAGAAAATTTTGGAACATATTTTTCAATTATTTGAAATAAACGTATGGTTTACCTTCATGTGTGCATTTTGCACAAGGGCGAACTGCAGATGTCCAAAAGGACATTTGCAAAGTTTGTAAATGTCGAACAGAAAAAGGTTTGAATGTGAAATGAGTGAATGCACAGTGACATTTGTTCAATGCAGATTCAGTATTTTGGGGCGGATTGCACTATAGTGGGGATCTGAAAATGGTCACTTTCTCCACTGCAGTGCGATCTTGGAGTTAGAATATTAAAGTAGAGGGTGGGGGGGTGTAGGGGGGCTTGCCCTCCTGTTTTACACTTCATTACATTTTCTTTTCAATTATGTTTGAAAATCAGCGAATCTGCTTTTCAAGTTGCTGATTTTCGAACATTGGAAACTGTCGCGATTTTGATTTATGTTGTTACGATTTGCTCATATGAGCAATTGCACTAGTGTGTTTCACCATTTAAAGGTAAACCAAACTCACTGATGTGGTGGAACTCTGAGAAGTTCAATGCTTGAATCAGAGATGCCGCAGGCAACTACCACACGATGTCAGGGGTAGTATGTGAAATAAAAATGTCAAAGGTGCAGAAAATTAAGTTGTAGACCAGTACTATTGCATGACATAGAAACCTCAGCAGTATAGATAGAGCAATTGAGGGAACCTGAGTTGATGCAGATTAAGTACCTAAGATGGATGGTATCATGCACACTTTGAGGAAACAAGGCCATCTAGCAAAGAGAATGATGATTTCCATGTGAGAAGACCAGACACAGTAAGATGATAAAAGTATGACAGTGAATCAAAAGATGGCAACAGTAGATATGACACCCAAACCCCAGCAGAAAAAATCGTTAATATTCAGGGAACACTGCAAAAAGGGGGTTGATGATGAAATTAATGAGCTTTTAAAGATTATATGCTATAACTATTTGCTTTTATAATTCACATACTAAACTTATGCATCTTGAAGTTTATTTTTTTAAAGTTTATGTGTTGTTACTATCCACTTTCTTCTATTACTGTAATTCCAATGTACCTGCATTGTGGCTGAAAATCGCCCAAGGGCCAAACCACCTAATTAGTTATCATTTCTTTCTGTGTTTTCCATAGCTCTTGCACTATTCATACAACCCATCAAGTAAACCTTCATGGCTTCACCCAACTAGTCCAGTCGCCAATCAGGATAAATAAAAACTCCAGCAAGCACACTGCCCTGGATTGGATACTAGTCAGTAAGAGCCCCCCAGTCATATATAACAGGCTGCTTATCAGATAGCCTCAGTGATCACTCCCCAACATTCCTACTCAAAAAATACCTATACCAAGCTAAACCTGTCATCTATCATCAAATACGTAAAAAACTAAACTTTAACCCACTCACATTCATCTTGTCCCTCAAAGAATGTAACTGGCATTCTCTAAAGTACCTCAGTCTTGATGACGCAGTTGAATTTTTTAATACTACCTTCCTCAGCATCCTTAATTACCATGCCCCCTTAAGACTTTCCAGAATCAAAGCACAACCCTCCCCATGACTACAGAAAACCACTAAGTCAGAAATGAAAAACAGGGATAAAGCCTGGGAGCACTGGCAAAAAAACAAAACCCCCTCAACTAGACAGAAATTCCTAGAACTATGCAATAGATTCAAAAAGCTAATAAAACAGGACAAATTCCAATACTACCAGTCTGCCATAGACTCCTCCCAACACAGCCTCAAACAGTTCTGGTCCTCCATAAACTCCATCCTCCACCCAGGTAAAGTCAGTACCCCTTCTCCTAACATCCCTCAATCCTCAGAAAATATTGCTATCTCATTCAACACACACTTCCGACCAAACCATAGCACCACCACTGCCTTACTCTCCTTTACTAACACTATCCTTCAGCATAAAAACAATGGCTATCTCTCCTCTGCTACTTTCCTAGACCTATCTAAAGCATTTGACATGGTCCCACACAAACAACTTATCTCTGTCCTCAATAACCTATCCTTCTCACAATCAGTCACCAACTGGTTTTAGAGTTACCTGTCTGACCGCCAACAATCCGTTGTATGGCAGAATGACATATCTCCCCAACTACCTGTCTCCATAGGGGTTCTTCAAGGATCCATCCTTGGACCCCTGCTCTTCTCTGTTTTCACCAATAATCTAGCCTCTGCCACCAAACATGGCACACTCATACAATATGCAGATGACTCAACCATCATCTATTCAGCCCAGTCCCTACCCAAACTGCAAAAAGTCACACAGGAAGCCTTTTCCTCTGTTGAAACTTGGTTATCCGATGCCCAATTAATACTCAACCCAAACAAAACTAAACTACTCATCTTCCAACCCACCAAACATACTCAAAACAACTCTCACTTTAACATCACAGCAAAAGACAACACCACTATATACCCAACTGAACACACCAAATTGCTAGGAGTGGAAATAGACAATAAACTAAAATTTGACATTCACTGTTAGAAAAATGTGTACTTAAACATATATAAAGTGCTAGTTTAAAAGCAAATAGTATGTAATGCATTTTATTCTATTTTACAATATGGCAGTAAGAGTGATCTTACATGTAATTGCTTGAAGCTTTGGAGCTGCAGTGTGATTGAACTCTGACCCTGGCAGTAGCCAGCTCAGCAAGCTTATGTTTTTCACTAATGATTATCTGCTGGGTCAGGAAAATGAATGTGTAATGCATTGAATCTTTTCTTCCTTCCTCTGAGATGGTTGGCCTTGTGAATATTATCAGCACAGCTGCTAAATGTAATGTTGCGAGAAGAACAAAGAAGTGTATTACAAGACTGAACTGACTATTGTATTCGAGCAGAACTGAAACCTTGAAAGAATAACATTTACAGAAAGACATTATAACTGACCAGGTGCTTTGCAAGGCTGTATTATTCTCATGGGAAAACTTTTAAAAAGTATAACATCAGCATTTTCTTATGAATAGAATATTGTAGACCATAGTGATGTAGGTGCCCTGTGACTGACCACGTCAGTAAGGTGGGCACAGCTTGAATGTATAGCGTATAAAATGTAGAGTATTTCCTGTATCATGCCAGACAGAATTCTATACTTGTATTGTATGGTCTTTTGCCTCCTGGTGTAAACTAGTAAAGTTTTTGCATCTGAGCATTTTGTGTTGTCCTAATTTGTTTTTATTTAACAGTTTGGTCCTACATTTGACCGGAAGCCCTCGACAGCTACAGATCAGAAGTGTACCGGTGGTCGAATACTGCGCAGGAGAAGCTACCAAAATGGTTCTTCTTGAAGCACAAAGTCCTCCAACTGAATTGTCGTCTTGAGAGGCTGGCCACTTTTCTGATCTGTGGCCGAAGAGCGGTCTCGAACTAGTGGACCCAAGAGGCTCAGGTAGGAAGATTTTGCCTTTTTTCTGTTTTAGATCAGAGACTAGGTTACAGTAAATGTTATTGTCATAGATTTGTTGTACAGATCAGGGACATAAGGAATTACTGTATATTTTGTCATAGATCAGGGAAACAGAATAAGGTAGGCAGTTATTCTAGATAAACTGTGTAAGAAACTAAGATACCACGTGGTAAGAAAAGGGTTACATAACAGTTTTCTTTTGACATGGGAAATCAGTGCACTAAAAAATCACGAGATCCGCCCCTAACTGATGACGCAAAATATATGCAGTTACAACGAGCAGATAATATAAGGTATTATACAAAATGGGTTAATAAATACGAATTTGACGGTAAATTAAATAAAATTTCATTAGTTAAACTTTTAAAACAGCTTAAATCTGACGCAGAAGGTCAGGCAAAGAAACAACGACAATTAGGCATTCCTCAGGCACACCGGTGGATTGAGGAAGTGAACCGAAGGGAACAGAAACTTAAGAATGCGAAAGCATTATTTTTAGACAAAGAGGATAATAATACAGTAATAGTGACGGCCCCTCCCCCTCCGCCCCCTCCAATACCCTTTTTAGGATATCAAGCAGGAGGACAGGCTAGTCCACCTCCACGTTATCCTGAAGTTGGAGGGGCATTAAAACCGTTTATTAGAGAACCTATTGAGACTAGGTCCCGGACACGTAAAACACTTAGGGACACAGATTTATATCAAATAGGGAGAGACTCACTAGAAGAGAGTGAAGAAATCTGTCCATTAATTGAGGTACCAAACCCTCAGGCAGGACAGGAAGGGCAGGACCCAACTCTCCTGGTGTATAGACCATAGACACCAGAAGACATTCGGAAAGCTACAGAGGGAATCCCTCACCCAAAAATTAATCATAAAAAGTTTATACAAGATTTACAAGGTATGAGACTAAGTTACCATTTAAATGGGGAAGAAGTAGAAAAGGTAGTTAGACAAATTATAGGTCCAGACTGGCACATGATTTGTGGCACCTGGAACGCTCGTGATGCACAACTTAAGCCACTCCTACATAGTGACGCAGAATTAGACACCAGAGTGAAAGGTCTTACAGACCGAATCTCTGAGAAATGGAAACCTAGAGCAGATTGGACTTGCATTAATCAATGCATACAACAAGATAATGAAACTGTAGATGGGTACTATGGTAGATTATTGGAATGTTTCAATAACCATAGTGGCATGACTATTCCTGAAAGTCAGACGAATGATAGCGCATATGAACAGTAACTGAAAAATGCATTTTTGAAAGGTTGCATTGCCCCTATCAGTAGCTTTATTACAAAGCATATGATAGATCACTGAACAAGTAGGCTACAAGCCTTGAGTATACTAGACATGCTGAAAGACACTTTAATAGTAAAAAGAAAAAGAAGACACAGGTCTTCACAGCGGAAGATGGAGCAGAAGTCTTCGTTGTGCAGGAAGGCAAAAAGGGTAAGAAAAATACCCAGGGTAATAAACAATCTGACAAAAAGTCAGAAGATTTTGAAGAGAGAAAAAAGAAAGGTGAGTGCTTTAAGTGCGGTAAAAAAGGATATTTAGCAAGGGATTGCAGGCTAAATAAGAAGGTGACTACAGAAGATAATGATAAAGGTGATGAGGACTGACTATATGATAGTGATGACAATCAAAAATCATCAGGAAAGGTTAGCGAACAAAAGACAAATGTAAATGTAGTGGAAGGAACAGAGGAAGTGCAAGCAGATGTAGAGGATGAAGAAAGTGAAGTTTTAGACTTGGCATTATTGAGTTTGGAGCTCTATTTGGCAGACACAAAACCAGAAGTTACGCTTCTGGTGGAAGGTAGGGAAGTGAAATTCTTGTGTGACTCAGGAGCGTCTCGAACTTTCATACACCCTTCAAAGTTACCAGAGCATTCTGAATCACCTGACTATATACTAGTGAAAGCAGCAAATGGACAGCTATATGATATAGCAATAACTGACCCAGTTTCAGGTATGACTCAGAAAAGTAAAATTGTAGTTTCTGCAAAATGTCCAGTAAACTTACTGGGAAGAGACCTTATGCAGATATTTGGCATAGCAGTAGTTCATACTATGCAGGGTATGGAAGCACAAAGACAAATGGATACTTTTGTGGTGCGATCGGAGGGTGAAGCCTTTTATTGGTACAGCCAGGATCTAGTTACGACTGGTCCAGGGGCAGTAACCAAGGAACTGATGAACGTAGCCATCAGTAAGGTCCCCTCCCTTGACATTGACCAACAGCATTTGTTACATTGTACTCTATACTACTGTAGTATGCCAGGACCGGATAAGGAATATGAGCAAGAATTGTTCAAAAATCCTGCTAACAGATTAGTGTTATATTGGGATACTGAGGGAAACATTGTAGTAGGTTGTTCATTACCTCAGGAATTCATGAAATTGTACAAATCCAATAGACTGCCACATGTCAGCTTGACAAAGAACAAAGCTGTGAGGTGGGCAGATTTAGGAGAAAAAGTAACGAAATGGGAAAAACAAACTGATTCAGAATTATCAGAACAGGGAGTACAAAAACAGAAATTGAATTGGCTTACACAGACACATCCAGCTGTACACTTACAGCACAGTGAGGACAGCTGATTAGTGTTCTTATTAGAAGAGGAAGAAAAAGCCTTGTGCGATATACCAAACATTCTTTGGTCAACAGGAAAATCAGATGTAGGACTTATTCGAACAGCAGGTCCAGTAACCATTACACCAAAATCAGCATTTAGACCACAAAAAAGACAATACCCCTTGAGGAAGGATGCAGAGCAGGGAATCAAGCCTATAATAGCTGCATTACTCAAGGAAGGAGTACTGGTAGAATCTTTAGATTCACCATGTAATACCCCTCTATTTCCTGTTAAAAAGGAAAACGGGGAATGGCGGATGGTACAGGATTTACAAGCCGTAAACAATGCAATAATACCCAGAGCACCTACGGTGCCAGATCCACACACTTTGTTAAACGATTTGAAGCCACAACAAAAATATTTTACTGTGGTAGATATAAGCAATGCTTTCTTTTTAATACCTATACATCCTGATAGCCAGTATTGGTTTGCATTTACATTTCAAGGTAAAAGATATACCTATACTCGGCTACTGCAGGGATATTGTGAAAGTCCAATGATATTTGCACAAGAAATGACTAGCAACTTGACAGGATTTACTCTACCAGGGGGTAGTCAGATTCTACTTTATGTAGATGACATCTTGCTAGCAGCCCCTACCCAGCAGCAATGCAGGGATGATACAATAGCATTATTGAAATTTTTAGCAGCACAAGGACAAAAAGTAAACAAAAGTAAGTTACAACTTTGGAAAAAACAGGTTAGATACCTAGGATATGTAATATCCAAAGAAGGTAGAGTACTAGACGAAGATAGAAAAACAGCGATTTTACAGGCACCTAAACCAACAACCAAGAAGGAAATTATGTCCTTCTTGGGAACGACTAATTTTTGTCAAAGTTGGATATCTAACTATGCTTTAGAATCTGCTCCATTGGCTGATTTAATATATAAAACACCAATGGCAGCACAAGATGTATTACAATGGACACCTGAAGCAGAAACAACTTTCTGCAGACTAAAACAATTGATAGCTTCATCTTAGTTTTAGGACTTCCGAATTACCACAAAAGATTTTTTCAAACCGTAGATTGTAAATAGGGATACATGAAGTCAGTTCTGATGCAACAGCATGGGAGTAAACAACGCCCCATAGCTTACTATTCCTCACAGTTAAACCCAGTGGCATGATCATTGCCTCACTGTGTGCAAGCAGTAGTCGCAGCTGCAATGGCAGTACAGGCTTCGGCCTCTGTGGTATTATTCCACCCTCTCACATTGAGAGTGCCTCATGCAGTTGCGATAATTTTACTGCAAGAAAAAATAGCATATCTATCTCCTGCTAGACATCTTTCATGTATGACCATACTGCTGAGCCAACCTCATATGGTAATTGAACGTTGTACAACATTAAATCCATCAATGTTACTTCCGACTCCTGTGGAGGGCACACCACACAGTTGCCTGCAGGAAATTGAGCAAATAACTTTGCCCAGACAAGATCTCACTGATATGCCCTTGGATGATGCCGAGGTGACATTTTATGTGGACGGTTCATGCAGAAAGGGTCCTACAGGGAAGAATCTAGTGGGGTATGCAGTAGTCACAGATACAGAGATTTTAGAAGCCCAACCGTTACAGCATAACCTGTCTGCTCAAGCAGCAGAATTGATAGCCTTGACATGGGCTTGCACTGTAGCGAAAGACAAATGTGTAAACATATATACTGACAGTCAGTATGCTTTCTCTACAGTGCATGTTTTTGCGCAACAATGGAAGAATAGGGGAATGATAACATCTACTGGTAAACCGATTAATCATGCGCAACTTATTTTGAACTTATTAGATTCCATTCAGTTACCTACCAAAGTAGCTATTTGTAAATGTGTAGCTCATACAAAACAACAGGATTCGATTTCAAAAAGTAATGCACGAGCTGATGCAGCTGCAAAGCAAGCAGCTTCAGACTCAGAAACTTTACTTTTGAATGAGGAATTACAACCCTCTGAGATTTTAGATTTAGAAATGTTGAAAACAATGCAGATATTAACTACAAAAGCTGAGAAACAGAAATGGGAGAGATGAGGTGCAATCCTCGAAAATGGACTGTACATCTCCAAGGAGAAAAAGCCAATATTGCCGTCTAATTTATTTAGATATGCAGCTTTGTTGAGCCATGAGCAGAGCCATGTCTCAACAGGGGGGATGGTACAGTTAGTAAATCGAATATTCCAAACATACGGGTTCACGAACTTCACACAAAAATTTTGTGCAGCATGTCATATTTGTAACAAACATCATGCATAAGGAGCATTCAAACCCAAGCAAGGGAGTTTTGCTATACCACCATATCCGTTCCATACTATCTGTATGGATTTCATAGAACTGAGTAAATGTGAAGGGAAAAAATACTGTTTAGTGATTATAGACATGTTTTCCAAATGGGTAGAAGCTTTTCCAACTAAAAATCCGGATGCAGCAACAGTGGCAAAGGCCCTAATAAAAGAAATAATTCCTAGATTTGGCATACCGGAAAGAATCTATAGTGACAATGGGACACACTTTGTCAACCAGACAATCCAGCAACTTGGGAGATTCTTTGGGATCTCCTTGAAGAATCATTGTGCTTACCACCCACAGTCTGCAGGACTGGTGGAAAGGTACAATGGAATTTTGAAGAATAAGTTGAGAAAATTGATGAATGAAACACAGAAGAATTGGATTTGCTGTTTGCCTTTGGCACTGCTGAGCATGAGAACAATTCCAAATGTAAAGGGTTTGACCCCCTTTGAAGTGATATTTGGAAGGGCATATTATGTGCCACAGTGGAAAGCTCTCATGCCTGCAGAGCTGGAGACTGGCAGATCATTAGCTAATCATATGAAGAAAGTGTTAACAAATAAGACTATTTTGCAGTTGAACTCTTTTTCAGATAAAGAACAAACGAGACCGGAAGCGGTGCTGACCCCTGGGTCCTGGGTTTGGCTGAAGGTCGTAAAAAAGAAAAATTGGACAAGTCCGAAGTGGGAAGGTCCATACCAAGTACTGTTGATGACGCCTACCGCAGTCAAAGTTGCTGAGAGGTCGTCCTGGGTCCACCTGACGCACTGTAAACCGGTAAAGAACTTTCAGCTTGATAAACATTTTGTGACTGATACACCACAAAGGCAGGATGGCCAAGAGCAAAATGAGTAAAAATACAAACCAACCCTGAAGATATTGTTTAACCATCTTGCTAACTATACATCTATTGACTATGATTGTGGTGACTTTCCTTTTGTTGTGGTTTTTCCTGCATAAAACCACACAAATGAAAGTGGAGAAATGTGATGAACTGTCTATAGACTGGCATCCAAACTTTAACACATACCTAACTATGAAGCGTGTATATGTAGAGACTATGAACGTTTCGAATTGCTGGGTTTGTACTGCTATACCAACAGCATATGGAGGACTGTTAATGTCCGCTGTCCCTTTGGGGATAAATGAGACTTGGGAAAATTTACTTTTTGATACAGGTTCTGTGAGATCACAGGACAAAATTGCATTGTATTTGCCTATTACACAGAGAGGAATTGTTTGTTTCTAGAAAAATTATACACTCCAAGTTGGTTGGAGTAACTGTAACATAACTGCATCTTATAAATGCTATATTAAGGCTAAAGATAAAAGTACTAGTTGTAGCACAAATTATGATTCATATTTGAACTTAATGAGAACGACCATAAAAGATGTGCAGAAAAATCCTGAATTGCATAAACAATTGTCTGTCATAGACAAGAAAATGTTTCATTCAGAGTTAACCCGCATCAGTACTAAAGTAGAAAATTGTTATTTTGTTTGTGGGAAAAAGGCATACAAATGGCTACCTGAGAATTGGTCCGGCAGTTGTTTTTTGGGTTATCTGGTTCCAGCTATAAGGCATACTGCAGAATTACCTCTAGGTAAGATACAAAACATGAGAGATGTAGCTCGAAAAACTGGGAACTCGGTCGAGAAACCTGCTAATCCGGTGGGTAAGATCGAAGCTGGCTGGAAGGATCATCCATCCGTGAAAGATAAAGAAAAATTGACTCATATGGACTTGAGTGACAGTGTTATATCCTGGGCTGGAATATTCCCAGCCTACGGAGCAGTCAAATCGATCTGGGAGCTGAGAAAATTGTCAAAGCTTCTCGAAGTAATGAGTAATGCAACTTTTTCCACTCTCGAACTTGTGACTGATGAAATGAATGCAATAAGAACTGTTGTGCTACAAAACCGAATGGCTCTTGACTTCACCCTAGCGGTGAGAGGTGGTACGTGCGCGCTTATCAAAGAAGAATGCTATGCGTTTATACCAGATAATAAGCATGAGATTAATGACCACCTAGAGGTAATACAGCAGGTATCGGCCATGACTAAACCAGGCCCAAACCCACTGACGAACTTTTTCCAGAATCTATTTGGTGGGTGGGGTTCAATCCTAATGAATATTTTGATTGCTATTTGTGTCATTCTGCTCTTATTAGGAGCATGTGTCTGTTGTGGGATTCCCTGTATGAAAAGATTAGTCAGAGAATTTGTTGATATATCTGTAACTGAAACTATGTACCAAGACATTGAGTTGGACCTATTGGTTCCAAATGAAATTCTTTCCAAAATATAAAACAAATGACTTGCCTAGTTGAAAGTCCTTAAAGGAGAAGGCTAGGAAACGATATGATATTGTTTATGTTTCTGAATAGAATAAAAAGTATTAAAAGGAGGGAAAATGTTAGAAAAATGTGTACTTAAACATATATAAAGTGCTAGTTTAAAAGCAAATAGTATGTAATGCATTTTATTCTATTTTACAATATGGCAGTAAGAATGATCTTAGATGTAATTGCTTGAAGCTTTGGAGCTGCAGTGTGATTGAACTCTGACCCTGGCAGTAGCCAGCTCAGCAAGCTTATGTTTTTCACTAATGATTATCTGCTGGGTCAGGAAAATGAATGTATAATGCATTGAATCTTTTCTTCCTTCCTCTGAGATGGTTGGCCTTGTGAATATTATCAGCACAGCTGCTAAAAGTAATGTTGCGAGAAGAACAAAGAAGTGTATTACAAGACTGAACTGACTATTGTATTCGAGCAGGACTGAAACCTTGAAAGAATAACATTTACAGAAAGACATTATAACTGACCAGGTGCTTTGCAAGGCTGTATTATTCTCATGGGAAAACTTTTAAAAAGTATAACATCAGCATTTTCTTATGAATAGAATATTGTAGACCATAGTGATGTAGGTGCCCTGTGACTGACCACGTCAGTAAGGTGGGCACAGCTTGAATGTATAGTGTATAAAATGTAGAGTATTTCCTGTATCATGCCAGACAGAATTCTATACTTGTATTGTATGGTCTTTTGCCTCCGGGTGTACACTAGTAAAGTTTTTGCATCTGAGCCTTTTGTGTTGTCCTAATTTGTTTTTATTTAACATTCACATATCCATGACCATAAAAAAAAGTCCACAAAAAACTAGGATTGTTATACAGAAATAAGCAATTTCTCACCAAAGCAGCAAAGATTTCAGCAGCAAATTCCCACCTTATTTCCACCCTACTTTATGCCTCTGCAATATATACCAAACTAAGGCAATGCAATCTAAACAGGCTAGAGACCTGCTACAACAAAATCACCAAATTCGCCACAGGGGCATCCTACCATAGTCACCACTGTCTCTCACTTGCTGAACAGGGCTGCCTTCCCTCACCTCCTTCAATGGTATCAACTCTCACTCGGCCACAAACTAGTAAACCATCCACTAAATGTCCCATCCCTCCAGAATCTACTCCAACCCTATCGCACCACCAGACCACTAAGATCCAGCAACAAAAATCACTTGCAGATCACCAAAGTCAATAACTCTGCTGGTGAAGCACTATTCTCTTGCACGATAGCCAAATTATGGAACTCCCTCTCACCCAAAATTACCTCCGTACCATCATGCACCCACTTCAAAACTTTACTAAAAGTGCACCTAAAAACATGCTGGTTATGCCCTTGCAACTCCCACTCTAATATCACCCACCCCCATCCAACGACTACCTTTCTTTCCATTCCACTAACTACCTTGATTATAGCAAGCTCAGATGCTCATAAGCCTAGTACTTATTATACAACAGGAACTTCTTATTGTAACATTTGTTAATGTCTGTTATGTACTTCACAGATAAAGATTTTAGTTGTCTACTGATGTACTATGTTCTTCATCTTTAAATATGCTGTAAGTAATTGCTATGTAAATTGTTAATCGCTATGTAATCTAATGTAACTACTGTCTGTTTATTTTAACTTTGGAGCTTTTCTCCCCAGGCCTCCACTGAAAATGGGCCTACATCCAGTTGGACACTCCCGGTCAACAAATATAAATAAATAAATAAATAAATAAATATTAGCTAATTGTAATTAAAACAGTAACTTAATTAAATGTTTTCTCAAAAAAAATTTAAAGGGAAAATAAACATTACTAATAGATATAAGTAATTCAAACACTAAAGTAAACATACTGCCTTGTCTGACTGAAATACAGTTCATGCAAAATATGTTATTCCATTAAGCAAGATATAAAAAAGGAAAAGTTAAACAGACTTATAACATCTAAAGTATAAAATTGCCACTCCAGAGCACACACTACTTAGGTAGTTATACATTTCCCTCAGTTAACTCATTAATACCCACTTGTAATTAATTGAGTGTGAAATTCCTGATAGCTGTCAATCTGGATCACATTTCCTAGAGCAGAAGGTCAAAAGGAAAATTAAATGTCAAGAAAGCTTATTAGTTGAACAAGAAAGAAAATGTATTGTTCAGTTGAAATAATTATTTTCTCATATTTTTCTCATTTAATGTGCCTAATCAAGGCAGTCTGTACTGTGATTAAGTTACAATGAAAGAAAAGTGCCATTTTTTTTGTGATCACCAACTGTTCTCAGGTTGAATGTCCATACCTCACAACCTCCTAGAACAAGAAATCTGTACAACTCCTGAAATAATGGGGGGGGGGGGCAATGGCCCAAACATAGAGACAGATTTTAAAGATTGCTCTTATAAACTTAGAAAGTTGATAGAATAACAGGATTTGTGTTAGATTGTATTTCGTGAAGGATATGAAGTCTGCAACTCAAATGTATGTCCTTATTTAGTGACGTCAGTTCTCCGTGATTTCCCAGAAAACCACAAAATTAATTAAAAACAGACTAAATATATGAGGTAAAAATCTGGATATCTGGACACTTGAAAGGTACAGGTAAGGCAACCTACACTTGTAGAGCTGTCAGTATGATTAACAACACAGTACAGGCATTGATGTCAGCATTTATGAGTTAAACACAGTTACACATTTATTTATTGAAGATGATAACACGCATTGAAGCACTATTTCATTAATGGAAAAAATAACATTGTATACAAAGTAAGCAAATTATTTACCTATACTAACTGTGCATTCAATCTCCCTCTCTCTCGCTCCCTCTCTCTCTTTTTATATATATATATATATATATATATATATATATATATATATATATATATATATATATATATATATATATATATATACATATACATTTAAAGACTTCAAGGATCCCAATTCATTCACCATGAAGTCATGATGTACTGGTGAAGCATCATAATTGAAAACTAGGATGTGAAAGATAAGTAGTATAACATAAACTAAATGCCAAGAAATGCAGCTTTGTGTCCTTTGGCAAACAAGGGCACCTAGTCACCTACCACACAAGTGGCAATCCTTTGAAAACTGACTCAGTGATCATGGAACTGAAAAAATACAATCCTTTGATCATGATGTATCCACTGTTATTTGGTAATCTTTTGTATCTGGCTAATCTAATCACCAGTGGTATATTGTCAAAATCCAATGAAGTTATTATCTAAGCATATGACTCAGGTAGAGACACTGCAGTGTTTCCTCACTCCAGTTCAGTGGTCTAGTATTAATCCATGAAACTTATTAAGTGAAATATTGCATGTTTTAGTCTTTCAGCAGACTCAGAGCTGGGCTAATATTACTGACCACTTAAGAGTTTGTAGTTTTTACCTGTTAAAATTAGGACTATACACAGGAACCTTAAATCATCTACCAACCAGTCTTTTGAATATTACCAAACCTTCTTTTCATTTATGTACTGGAAAAAAAAAGAGATGCATAACACAATACTCAAATAGTGTAGAGAACCAAATATGAAATTTTCTGAGTTCTCCTAGAATGATGAACAAATTCAATCCCCAGTGCTGCCATAAGTACCTATTTTTTGTGATTCTTATAAATTATTATTAAATCACTTTTTAATAGTCTGTATACAATAGAAAATCTTATACTATAATATAAATTCCACACAGTGAGAGTTTATCTTGTATATAATTTCTGTATCTTCTCAAGTTTTGTAATTTGTGTCTGATTGTAAATAAAAAGGGGCACAGTACTCAATAAGTGGTTTTACAGCTGATTTATAAATTATCAGTACAGTATCATCTCTCTTTGAGATATGCCTTAATATATTATTTATCTCATAGATTATTATCCTGAGCATATCTTTCAAATGGACTTCAAGACATACACCATCTTCTTCTAGGATTTCTAAACCTCTAACAGAATCATCTGGTGTTACAATATGGCTGTCCAATGCATATCACTATTTCAGATTTTTTTCCCAAAGTGCAAACCTTTACATTTTTTAAATTGAAGTTCTTATAGGTTCATAGGTAGGTACTAGGTTATCTGCCCAAAGGCATTTATAAGCCTAGCTGGAATGTGTTGGATTTCACCACCCCCTTAGATTAGTTCCCTGTACCTCTGTCCAAGAGAGCCATTGATGTGATCCCCGGGGTAAACTTTCTGTTTCCCATCCACTCATCACTCTCTTGAAGATGGTTAGCAAGGAGCTCTGCCTAATGTAGATTGGAATCATGTTCCAGAGCATGGGAAGTCTCTGGGACAGGAATCTATACTTTCAGCATGTCTTATTTATTGTTGTGGTGAGGTTTAGATCCTTAGAGCATGTGGCTTGAGGGGATATGGTTTTCTTAAGGTGGAGCATGTCCATCAATTCTGTGTTGGACATGGCCTTGTATGTCAGGCAGAGATGACCTCTAAGTAGGTGGTATGCAACCGAGTACAGCTGGAGTTTCTTCAGTCGAGCTGCATAGGGCATCTGTTTGAGGACAGTGATCCTCATGGTGAGGTACGTCTTAGCATTTATTACAGTCCTTTCATGAAGTTTGTATAATAATTTGTGTAATATAGTCTGATCCATGGAGAAAAGTGATAATCACACCAACTTCAGTATCACCAGAGAATTTACTGACCCATACATTATATTATGGAGGAAATTTGAGATAAACATCACAAATTTTAGAGACCTCAGTTGTGAGCCCTGAGGAAGCCTAATTTTAACCTCTACTTCATCAGTGGTAGACTTTGTGATATGAATATTGTAGCTCCTGCCCCTATGCCAATTCACAAATAAATTTGTAATGTAACTAAATATTTTTTGAACTACAACATGTAGCACAGTGTCAAATGCCTCAGTAAAATATAAGTGATGTCTGATAATAATGAGATACTAAGTGCATGTACAATGTTTGAATATAAACTGGCCAAATGTTTAGACCCAAATGCCCTGACATAAAACTATGATAATATATGTCTAACCTAGTTCTAGCCAAGAAAGGTAAGATCTGAGAAATGCGTTTTTATTTTAAAATACTTTCCTAGAATACAGGTTAAATGTATCGGCCTGTAACTTTTGACAGACAGTAGGAGGGTTAGGGCACTTTGAACTGGGCACCACTGTAGCCCTTTTCTATGTTTGAGACACATCCCCTGATTTCTGTGTATACTGAAATAAATATTTTAAACAAAGATCTAGACTATCTGCAATACTACATATATAAAAATGCATTCACACCTCCTGGTCTAGAGGCTGAGTTTAATTTAATCATCTTTATTACATCACAAACATCCTCATCTATGATAGCTATGCAGATGTCACTGTTTTCAAAATAACATGTATCCTTTAAACTATCTGTTGAAGACATATTAGTAAAAGTTTATGAAGAAATATATTTGACACCCTACTATTGATAACATTAATGAAATTCATATCAGTGTTCATACTGAATGCCTCACCTTTACTGTGCTGCCTAAAATGATTAAATGGTACTTTTCAACTGCTATTAATATGTTCTCCAACTTTAACTTTGTAATTTATTTTCAAATGACATACATCCTTTTTAAATATATGTTTAATCTATTGAAATTGCCTTTTGTTTTTGTTTTTTTTTCCCAATGATAAACATTTTAATTAGCTTCCAAAAACACTTTGTTTTATTCCTCATCCTGTTTAGTTTTCCTGATCATCAATGTGGGGATTTTTTATCATTCCTCCTAATCCTTCCAGATGGCTTGTATCTATAAAGTTCTTCTTTTTTTTTTATAAAATATTTCTCAACATGCCTCTGCTTCTTTTTCCTACATTTAAATCCACCATTCCCACTGCAAAAAAATTAGAATTGATTGCATCAAAATCTCATAACCCTTTCTTTGGAGACTGATTTCAGTCTGGTGTTTGAATAACGCAAATGCAGTTTTCCATATAATACATTGCTGATGTTTTGCTCCTATTACTGAATCAGTTGCATACATTTCAACCTTTAATATATATAACATCCAACATGTGTTTTAACATTGATGAGTTATGAACAACTTGGGTATATTTATCTTTTATAGTGTGGTTAATAATTGAATCTGCAACAGCAGAGCCAGATGTTGTAATTTTTCAATCAAGTCCAGGAGCATTTAGCTCACCTGCAACCTTATAAAATGTATTCTTAAAATTACTAATAGCTTTCATTGTTATTGTATCATTATATTTACTAAGATTACTTGCATGATGAACTAATGCAGTATATCTTTTTTCATAACCTGTTATTTGTACTACAATAATAACACCATTTTTGACACCATAAAAGTGAATGAATGTCATTTACTAGATACATGTTGCTTATTTTTAAGAATGGTGGTGCTTGAAACTGGGGTTATTTTCACGCATGTTTTATAGCAATAACCCAGGACTGGGTATGGGAAAATCTGGCTATAACCACATCCAGAAGTGGATTATTGCTATTATACAATGACATTATTTAAGAAAGAAATGGCTTACATTTCTTAAATAATGTCTTTGTATAATGAGACTGTAGTGTTCTTGTGATGACTCCCTGATTTACTGATGTATTGCGCATGTGTATGATATGTACATTTGTACATGTGCACAGCGCATGAGTACAGTGCTAGGGAGCTCGCACAGAAGAGATCATACTGATGTCAGTTTGTCTCTGACATTTTTTAATTATTTATACATTGTAAAAGTATGGCAGAATTACCAGAATAATAAGAGACAGGGCAAATGTATGAGGGAAGTGAAAACATATTCTGTTAAAGTCTGGACAGCTGAGAGGTAAGGTAAAAAGCATTGCAGTCTTTGATGTTAGCAGAACTATACCTTTTAACTGTCCAGGTTTTGTAGAATGTCCTGATTTTTTCTTCATGTTTTGTTCCATCCCTCTTAAAATAGTTGAAAATAATTTTTTAGCATATCTAAATAGAAAGTCTGGCTGCTCAACAATAGTTGAGTATCTGAAATGTTTTTTTTTTATTGGGATATGATCAATTTACAATGGGTTCATTTTTGAATAACGAGACATTATTGTTTATTTATTATTAAACCATGCTTCCTTTCCATGGTCATCAGAATGTCATACCTCTTACAAGTCATTCTGGTCTCAAAAAATGTAATGTTATTGTCTAAATGCCTAGAATTTGTTTGGAAGCATTAAAAGTTATTCATTGTTTCTTTATCACCTTGTGAATTGTGCTTCATGTGGATAAAGATTTCAACAATTTGGAGATCTCAGTTCCTACAAATATGTTGTCTTAATGACTTAAATGGATATTATCTTTCTGAAAATACGAAATTTTAAATTCTATAGTCTCACCGTATAGCTATTGAACCTATAGAATTCAAGTAGCATATCCACCTAAATTAACTTTTATTTCCCTTGCAGCAATCATCATCATAGCCCAAAACATAGGCACAAAGAGAAGATCACAATCTTGAAATCCAATCATTTTACTTAATGTAATAAGACATTTTACTTCATCTGTTAAATTTTTCTTGTCCCACTTATCTGCAATATTACGTCTACCAAACAAATATTACAATATCATATTTCTCTTATCAACCATCAATCTATAAACTGCCATTCTAAATCTTTATTCCCACTGCCTCTTAAACAAAAGAAAGTTATGTTATCACATAGTATGCTTGGAAAAATCTCCTTTAGTCTTCTTACCATAGAGACCTCTAGTGTCAAAATCTGAGAGAAAGTCTGTATACCACCACTAACATTTCCTAAACTTACAGTTCAGCTAACCCTAATAACTGCATTTCCTGGAACAACTACCTCCAACACCTCATTCACTATACTATCCCCCTTTCTCTCCACTTTAGTAGTAAATATATTACTAAAGAATTATTGATTTTTAAGGGTAATTTATAAAGACAGTTGAAATTTTCCTAAATCACTAACTTTTCTCAAATATTTGAGTCCTTGTTTGAAAGTGAGCAAGTATTACTAGTCTCACCACTATCATCCTTAATTGATCTTTCCTCAGTTGTAGAGGTAATAGCCAATCTATTCTCCTCTTGTTTTTCATTTATATAAGTATAAGATTGCCTGGGTCATATGTGATAATTTAATAAAGATGTTTTTTGTTAAAAAAGAATCTACACTCTAACCTATTACTTGTCACATTTTGTTCATGTACCTCACTTAATACTTTCTAACTAGTATCAGGAGTGTGTACTTTCTTATTTTTTTAGGATTTTTGCAACAGGAAAATATGTTGCTTCATAAAATCCTCACAGGTTTGTAATTTATTTCCTTAATTGGTAGTGTCCCATGTATATTATACCTGGCACAACTGTTTTTTTTTTCTAAATTCTATCCTTCTACCGTGTTAGTGTACATTCTGCATTGCTGAGACAGATGCAAAAAGATCCACATTGAAGGATAAAATCTATCTACTCTTCTGTATTAATTGCTCAATCATTTGACAGTCGTGTTGGATAAGAAAAGTGAATACTTACAAAGAAAGGGTCTTTCAGTTCAAAATTTAAAGTATCTTTATTAATCACTCCTGACCATCAACAGCTGCCAAACATGCAAGATGTGCCCACTGCTCTCATGTCGTCTGGAGCAGACCAGACTGAGTAATGCTCCCCAGTGGTCTATCATTTGATAGAATTTACAGAATCATGCCCATTATTAGACCATCACCCAAAGGAATGGAAAAGTAAAATTAAAAAAAAAAAAAAAAAAAAAAAAGCATTTCCCTTAGTTCTGAAAGGACTAGACATAGGACATAAACAAAAAGTCATGAGTGACCATTATTAATTTTACAGCCTATACCCAGCAATGCATACTGCTACCAGGCTTTTTAGTATGTGAATGCATTGTAAAATTATTTTAAAGATGCACCCTTCCCTATTTTGTATATTTCTCAATGCCTTGTCCATACAGTACACATTCACTGTTACCTTCCTGTTTCCTTATGCAATCCCTCAAATTACTGCAAGTCTCCTAATTTATCCCATCTCCAGCTCAGTAGACCTTTGAAATCCTTCACCATTGTCCTTGTATCTGCATTCTTATACCCACATCTAAACCACACAGTGGCATGATCAGTGTTGGCTGAATTTGTCTACATAAAGACATTTATGACTATAAATGCCTTGCTTGGAACCTGTTCTGGAGTTATATTCTTTTTTGGTATATTTCTTCACTGGTTGGCTAAATCCTTCATTGCATAAGATCTCAGTCAATTTCCACTGCCTCTCTAGCCTGGAGCTTACGTTTTCAAATTTATTCTTGGTAAATATAAATCTCCCATGAGTATTACTCTCTTCCTGTTAGTCCCACCCCTTTATTCTATTCTATTCTGCTTTATTCTCTTCCACTCTATTGTCCAGTCTCTCATTATTATTCAAAACATTTCTTAGAGAAGGAAAACTGCTTTGGTCCACATTCTCTTTTCGAGTTACACTACCTTCCCTACAGGTGGTGTTAATACATTTTCTGAGACTGCCATTTCTCCTTCTCTAATTCTCTTTTTATCTGTTTTATCTAGGGTAACCTAATATCTGATGCTCTCCTTTATGTAGATTGCCACTCAGCCTGAATCACTACATATCTGTAATTTCTGAGCAATGCATTCCCAAACACATGTATGGCGCAAGCACTGCTGGCACTGAACAATGTTATTGCTACACCAGTAGTTCCCATCCTGCCCTTCAGGATAACTGATTGCAGATCATCTTTCTACTTGAGTACTTTGTACTGCAATGTAAGATTGCCCAGCTACAGTCTGAATCATACCTTTTTTGCCTCTATTCTACTTCTCTGTTTATAGTCAAGTTTTTTTCCTAGATAGCAATCATATTTTCTGTTTCTGTTTCTGTAACATTTCATCATCCCTCTCCCAGCTAAATTTAAACATTAACACATCTTTCCAACCCAGCACTAAGAACTGATTTTTTTTTTGGACTATATGTCTGGTTTTAGTGTCAAGACTTCTCCGTCTTCATACTACGGTTAAGATTTTCTTCCTTGTTCTGTACTGCATAGGCTCAATATGCCCCCTTTTTCTTTCTTTCCTCAGCATGTTGGTTGTCAGCAAAGGTACCTCTACTGAAAATACAATCTTTAAACCTCTTTTCTATATTTCCCATCAACATCCTCAACATACTTGCTACCACCTCAACTTCCCCATCTGACAGGTCACTGGTTTCCATACCTACAAGAAGCATCCACATATTTCCATTATAACTGCCATGAGTATTTTATCTGATGTATTAGTGAGTCTAAGCCCTGAGCCTGATTTCCCTGAAATATGGTCTGTCCTGTCTCACTTGCTAAGAATCTTAATCCATTTCCTATTATGACCATAGCCTTGGTCATAAAAACTTATTTTTCCTCACAGGAAATATAATTACCTTTACCTCCTGCACTATAGCACTTCTGATTGTCTGTAACTTTTCTCTTCCATTCCCCCTCTCTGAACCCCTGTCACTATCTGAGATGTTTGACTTCCATCATGTGCTGGATCTAATTTCCCTCCCTTTCCTTTATTGATCTTCTTAAAAATAAATTCTTCCATTCCCTTCCTTTTAACACACTGCTCTCCTTGCAGTGCTGGCTTCTATGTGGCCATTTCTTGCTTTAATTCCCTTTATCATGTGGCACTGCTCTGTGTAGCTGTCCTTTTACTTTGACTTCATTCCACCCCATTTGATTATGCATTTGTGAAAAGCTAATACCATGTCATCCTGTTTTATGCCTCCCCATCTTTAATTTTCCTCACACTGTACTGTCTACTCCCTCCTGTTGCCTCGTGTCAAGTCTCACTCTGTCATCTCAGCTGTCTTAGCACTATGATACCATCCCTAGCTGCCCGATTCTCCAATGAAGCGCCATCATTATCCTGCAGATCCCATATCATGTGCCACCCCAAATGTCCCTGATGCAAACATCACATTGGTCAAGTTACAAATCTTTCTCTCGTGTCTGCTTCTCTTCATGTTTCTTTCTCTGATCATGTTTTAAACAATATGTATTTATATAACTTTTCAAAACATGTAGATTTTTTTCTTGATAAAATCATATATTAGAAAAGTGACAAGCTTCAGAATAATTATGAGCAGAAAACTGACAATTATTTAATTAAGTTTAGAGTGCCTATTCTGAGGCAAAGTAGCAACACAAATGGGCATTTCCTTGTAATGAGCCAGCTTCACAGATCTTTCAGAAGTAGATAACCTCTATACACTTAGTTGTTTAGAATAACAGAGAGCCAGAGAGACAGACTATATAGGTTCATAGGTGTTTACTAAGCTAACAACAACAAGGGCCTTTTTAAGCCTAGCCATGCATCCCAAATCTCTGACAAGTTCTGATACCCTTGATAAGTATAAATATGGGCCTGGGAAATGAACCATTTATAGGTTACCTGTTTGCATTAGAGACGTAGGTGCCAAACCAGGGATGCATTTCCGGTTTAGACTAGAATTGCTTTTTATGTTCTCTACAAGTATTTGAAAGGCTTGACTTCATACTGCATTTATTCAAATGCTGTATACTGTCTAGTACCTTGTATGTACATTATCGGTAATAACTGAAGAGAAGAGGTGTGGTGCATTCTCATCAGTTTACTTGCAATAAATTGGAATTCTAGGTGGTCAAATGATGCATCCACATTATTGCTTATTATATTTTAGAGCTTTTACCAATATAGCTATTACTATATGATACATTTATTTGTCTACCAAGGAAATGCTGTAATAAACAAATGTAGACTCACATACATTAATAGATAGATAGCTAGATAGATAGATAGATAGATAGATAGATAGATAGATAGATAGATAGATAGATAGATGGATAGATATAGATAAATATAGATATATAGCTATAGATATTACAACTACACTATTGCTATAGGCTGATAGATTTATAGGTAAATACTAGGCTAGCTGCTGTTGCAGGGCATT
The DNA here is from genome assembly GCF_019279795.1 of Protopterus annectens. NCBI lineage: Eukaryota > Metazoa > Chordata > Ceratodontiformes > Protopteridae > Protopterus > Protopterus annectens. Next base: position 219,563,305 of record NC_056742.1, on the reverse strand, counting down.
GTAAGCCAGTGCCCTTTTGGCTCTATAATTAGCCTACCCCATTTGGTGATGGAATGGTTTTAAGCATCCTGTGGCCAATAATTATGTATTACCCCACCCAATAAGAATAACTGGGATTATGCCAAAGATAATTTGAGGGGACTCATGCATTGGATAAAGCTTTTAGGAGCTGCCTCTGTCCATCAGTTATATGTTGAGCAGTGCTGGGTTAAAGTTTCTGTTTTCAATCCATAGATCTAAATTATGCTTGAATATGGAAAGGAAAGAATTGTGGTTTTAGTGGACTGGTAGTCAATTCCAGAGCAGCAATATCCTTTGTAAGATATATCTGTCACTCTAAACACTTCTGTTGATGTTATTTAAGAGGTTTATATCCCTAGGCCAGGTATTTTTGATGCCATTTGATTTGTTAATGTGCAGTAAATCCATCAGTATAGGGTTAGATGATGCCTCATATGCTATACACAGGTCACCTCTTAGCAGTCTGTAGGATACTGAGCAAGGCAGTATTCTATTATACTATATAATACTATACTATCAATATTAGTGTTATTGTACTATAACAGTATATCACACTTACTTTTCTTACTTCAAAAGATCTGCACATTTATTTCACTTTCAGTTTAG
>NC_056742.1:219525178-219557678 GCF_019279795.1 Protopterus annectens | reverse complement strand
AAGATTAATACCCTAGCCATTCTCTTATTAAAAAGTGCATTACTATCTTTTGTTGCTACTACTACTCCTGCCATAACAGTGCTTCCCCCATCTATCTCCCTTTAGGTAACACGCTTTACCTATTGTTATAGTCCAAATAATGGATAATAAAGTGCCAGGGAAGTTTAGGAGATTTAATCCTGGTGGCTAGTCAGTTAGCAGGGACATGCATTAAGTTCAAAATCATCAACAATTTTCATTTTATATAAATTCTACCACGGTCTTTCTAACCTTCACAAGACCAATCACTTGTAGATTATTTTTTGCCTTTGTTTTCTAGATTATCCATTTCTAGCTACAGCTGTTATGAACAAGCTTCTAATGAAGAAATCTGTGTGCTTTGTGAGAATGACTACTTGCTGCATAGTGATCTATTGTTGCTGACTTGAAGGTGTTTCTGACAATTTTAGTGTTGCTTTTTCTTTCTTTATATTGGTGTTCTTGAGAAGTGCAGTGTTACTTAAGACCATTTGCACAAGAGTTGCAACCTATTCAAAGGCTCATAGGCTCATATGAGATTACTAGGCTAACAGCCCTAGAGCCGTTTTAAGCCTAGCTATTCATGCCGTCATTTTCCACTTTATTAATGCCCATGGACTACCACAGCTTTGATATATGCCTGTTCTTTAGGGAATCTATAAACTGCCACTATCCATATGAGGCACAGGTGACAAGCCAGGGGTGAATTTCCTATTTCCCATTCCTTGGTCCAAATTACCCTTGAATAGGCTCAGGGACAAGTTCTATTTCACATGAATGGGGAGTCTGTTCCAGAGAAGGAGTAATCTGTGAGACACATACCTGTCTCTCCATGTTTTGTTTATGTCACAGACAAGGTTTACATCCTTAGTTTGGGTAATACTAGTGCTGTTTGTTTTGTGAATGTGTAGCAGATCCTTCAGGTCTGAATTAGGGAATGGATTGTACGTTAGGCAGAGATCACCCCTCAGTAGTCTGTAGGTACAGGGACAGGTCTTTGAGGCAGTCTGCATAAGTCATATTATTTATACCCTGTATTCTTTTTTGTGAGGAACCTCTGTGGCCACTCCTACTAATACAAATGCTTGGTCAGGTACATGCCAAAAGGTGCATTCTTCCCGAATATTGGTCTGAGGAGGGCTTAATATAGTTGGACTATGATCTCCTTAGATCTAGATTCAGCAGCATTACTGATACTCAGTCTATTGGCTGTAAAATAAATTTTTTCTCTATTCAAGGCCGTACGCAAATCTTGATTTAGTTTTCTATTTCTCATTCCTTGTTTGTTTTCCTTTAGAGCTATTGACCCATAAATGTCCATAAATAGTTACTATATATATGGTCCGGGAAATCAAAGAGAAACCTAGCCCAGCTGTCTAATTGGCAAATGGAGGCCAATATCTCAAATTCTGGAGTACTGACCATCTATGCTATCCTACAGAAACTAAGGAAATACCAAGTAGAAGTGTTATCACTAGTAAGGGCACATTACCATGTACCAAATGTAACCAATGTGGATTCATAGATACCAGTAATAATTTTATACACCCTGACACTGGTAGAGAATACAAATTTAACATTCAAACCACTTGCAATAGTAAGAACTTAATATATTTAGCAGTGTGTAACATCTGTTCGAGCTTCTATGTAGGAAAAACAAACACAGAACTGAGGTTTAGAATACAAGAGCACTTTTTGCATATTAGGAATCAGAATCTCACAAATGCATTGGCCAAGCATGTGCAAAATAATTGGCCAGAGCACACATTTAGATTTCAAGTAATAGAAATAACAAGAGAGCAAATGTGGGGGGGGGGGGGGCATTATAAGCAGAACAGAGACTTCCGAAACACATTGGATTAAAAAACTAAGAGCAGACATGGGTCAGGGCTTAAATGATATGATTCCCCTTAAACCCATATTACGAAATAGGTCTTTTATTTAATAAAGTGACTTTAATATATTAAACAAGTAGTAAAAATAAGTAATTAATCACAGCTCCCATTTTTATATCTGACCAGGTGAAGAAAGAGAGAATTTTTTTAAATGTATGTATGAGGTTTATGTCGACTAAAAGCATTGTTTTTATGAACAGGTTTTTATGAGATGTTGATAGGTTAATTAACTTAATTCAATTAATTATGTTAATAGGCTGATTTAAAATTCAGTTTAAAATAGAGTGTAATGTCATGCATGGTTGTAAAAAGGTCTGAAGAAGTGGTGTGATTAGCACCACAAAAGCGCTTACCTACAATAAAATTTCTTATTTTTGGAAAAATAACTGTGACTTCCTTGGCTGTGGTTTGAATCGCTGGTTGATTTTGTGATTTACTGAATTTTGGACTTTTACTGGCGATTAATTTACACTAACCGTGACCTTGAGGAACTATATACACAAACATGTTTACTTTAATCTGTCTTGATTTAATAACTTGTAAATTTTGAGTAGGCATAGCATATGTTGACTTTTATTCAGTTTTACAAAACTATTCTGACCTCCCCATAGTTTTCAGATTTAAAGAAGTAGTCAAGATGTTGTTTCATGCCTTTACCAACACCTTGCATAAACATTACAATACCAGTGCATCACCTCTACTTTCATTTTTATTCTTATTTCAATTATTTGATATTTGTTGCTTTGTTTCACAATTATTTTTTGCTTATATCTCCTATTGCATGCCGTTTCAGTACATCAGTCAAGACTCTTAGCTGCAAACTTCAATTTCTATACTACTATACAATTATGTTAACGTGTTAGATATGATTTTCTTAAGAGGTCCCATCTCTGACTTGCTCACTCTTGATGCACCTACAGTTGTATATTTTATTGGTATAACATGCAAGTTCCCAATCCTACAGACTTTAGCTCTGTGCTTAAACTCAGGCACATATAAATCCATTTATTCCTCATCCCACTGATTTTTAATGAAGAAATAAAACCCTCTACTTCAGAGTATTTATACTTGTTCATAAAGTTTGAAATGTACCTCTCAATACTACCAACCTGCCCTTTTTTATCATCTCTGAAGATAAAAATTTAACATCCTCAAGTGTAACATGAAAATCATTGCAATTTGTGCCTTTCCTTTTTTCTATGTGAACCCACTCATGGTGTGATACAACTTAAACTAATGGATCAAAAGTTTGCATTTGTTAAAACATTACCATGTAGCTTCAAGCATCCAGAAAGTCCTAGTATTTTATTTATTTTATTTTATTTATTTTACATTTGTTGACCGGGAAAATCCGACTGGATACATGTCCATTTTCAGCGGAGGCCCGGGGAGAAAAGCTCCACATTTAACAGTTGGTACATTGTTACATAGATAAAAACTGATATTAAATTAAACAACTATTATAGAATTATAAAAAAGAGAAGCCAGTGATATGGGCATTAATAGTTACATTCATAAGTACATGATAAAATTAGGGTATTTAGAAGCAGAACAGATATATGAATTAAAGAAAACACTTAGTCATGTATAAAAGATAATACCGGTCTAAGTTGGTTCAGAGGGAAGAGAAATACAAGGGGAAATATGAGGAAAAAAGAAGCTGACATGGTAAATTCCATGGGATAGTAATTACATGATGAGCTGAAATGAAAAGCTGCCAACATAGTCATCTACAATTCAATGGTTTTCTTTGTAAAATATAAGAAACATACTTTTAGTGAGCAAGTTGCCAAATGTAAAAATATATACTTCAGTTATAAAATGAAAATATAAAAATGACACTTGTTTCAGTATAAGAACTATATTATTGTCACTCATCTAGTCAGGATGAAGTAGAATAACATTGTGGGATCTTGTTCAATCAGCTTTATTATATACAAACACATCAGAAATGAGGCTAAGTAATATTATTTATATACAAACTATGGCACTGAAGCTAGCATGTGCTTGCTATTTATTTGCATGTTCAGTCCTTGGAAATGCTTCTAAAAGGTATAACACACATGTTATTCTACATCTTCCCTCTATGAGAAATGAGTAATGCAATAATGATGACATTAAATGACATGCAATTGATACAGATACTTTTTTGTCATCCAGTTATACAGAACTAGATACATATGTGCAATCATGTCCAAGATGCTGCGTATTTCACACTAGGTCTGAATATGTGACTATATCGTGTAACATAGAGATTAGAGTTAGGTTTAGCAAATGAGATTGTCTCTAATAAATGTACAACCTTGAGGATAGCAGGAACTTCTTCAGAAACAAAAGTAGGAGTCAAGACATTCTGGAACAGGAAAATTGTCTGGATTGCTCTGAGATCTGCAGTCTGTATCACAGAAACAATGCTGCAATAACGGTTCTGATACAGGAAGAGGATGTCTGCAATTTCCCCTGTACTCCACACCCTCTGATTTCACAAAATAGTATCTCGGGTCTGCACACATACTTGTTACTTGACCAAGCTTCTCAAAACCTTTCACCATTTGTATCCTCACTGTCTCTCCTTCTTTCACTGGATGAAGAAATCTGCTTGATGTCTCATAACTGGACTTCTGGAAAGAACACTTTCTGAATAATTGTGCTTAAATTCCTTTATTGTTTTTAGCTTTAGGCTTCAGTAAACTGGAACTGATAGGCAATGTTGTTCTGATTTGCCTAGATAGAAGTCTGTGAGCAGGCGAGCCAAGTATATTGTCATGGGGTATGTTTCTGAGATTAAGTAAATTCTAGAAGATATCGGTATTATCATGCTTTGTTTTCTGTAGTAGTTGTTTGCACTCTGCACTGCACATGCAGTTAGTCCATTTGACTGTGGATATTCTGGACTACTGGTAATAAGTACAAAGTCCCATTCCCTTTCAAATTTCTGAAACAACTAACTGGTAAATTGGGTGCCATTGTCAGTGATAAGTTGACTAAGAAATGAGTTTCAGCTTGGTAATAACAGTAGTGGACGTTAGGTTGGGTAGTAAATCGATCTCAAACCAGTTCGAATGAGAGTCTACCAATACTAAGTAATGGTGATTGTTCCACTCGATATGTCTGTGGCTACTGTTGACCAAGGTAGTTCAGGAACTTGACTTAGCTGAAGTGTTTTTTTTTTTTTGCAAATGCAGTTTAGTACTATGGCATACTGAACATGAAGAAAGCACTCTGTCAATGTCTTTTACTAGAGAAGGCCAAAATACTAGTCGTCTCACCCTTCTTTTAGTAGCTTTGGAACTTGGGTGACCACAATGCAAAATCTGGATATAATTTTGTTGTAAGGAAGCAGGAACAGCAATTTTAGGACTTTTGAAAACAATGCTATCTTCGACCAACATCTCATCTCTGTAAGGAAAATAGGTTTGTACTTCAGGTGGTACACTAGATTGCTTTGACAGCCATCCAACATTAATGTAGTGGTTAAGCTTTTGCAAAATTGGATCAGTCTTTGTATGATCTCCCAGCTCATCAAGTCTTGTGGTAGAAATATTACGCACTTCCATGACATCAAAGTTAGAATTCTCTGTGTCATGCTGTTCTGTTGTATTTCTGGGTGATCTGGATAAGGTATCAGCAAGATAAAGAAGTTTGCCTTTCATATAGACCACTTTGAAGTTGTACTTCTGCAATTTGAGCATCGTTCTTTGTAATGTCACTGGAGCTGAATGCATAGGTTTCTTTAAAGCAGTAACTAGGTTGATGATCAGTTTCAATCTGAATATCTCGACCATAGATATAATCATGAAAGTTGGAACATGCAAATACTATTGCCAAAAGTTCTTTCTCAATTTGAGCATATTGCATCTCAGTTTGGGTAAGTGTTCTAGATGCATAGGCTACTGGTCTGCCATTTTGAAGAATAACTGTGTCAAGTCCAAATTTCACAGGAAAGAGTTACTGGTTTGTTGATATCATAATATCTTAATGTAGGTGGGGATAGACATTTTCTGCTTAAGGTCTTCAAATGCTTTCTGGTGTTGTTCTAACCAAGACCATGTAACATTTTTGCATGTTAGCTCTCTCAAAACTGCTGTTGACTCACTTAAGTCTGGTATAAACTTGCCTAAATAGTTGACAATACCAAGAAAATTGGCTGCTTGCTTGGATGGGTCTGGTCTCAAGCCAGTTCTAGTAGACAAACAACCTATTTATGTAGCTTCTGTAAGTCTGAATTTTCACTTTAGAGGATTGAACTTTAAGCTTACTTCATGTGCTTTGTCCAGAACTTTCTTAAGGTTACTGTCATGCTCTGTTCACCATTACCTCTGACCAATAAATCATCCAGTATTATGCCACAAGTATAACCTGCAAAAATTTGCTCCATTACATGCTTAAAGACTTCATGTGCAGAATTTATTCCAAATGGCATCCTGTGGAATCTATATCTTCCAAATGGGGTACTGAATGTAGTTAATAATGAAGATTTGCAATCAAGCATCACTTGCTAAAATGAATTTTTGCATCCAAAACTGAAAAAACAGTGAGATTTGGTATTATAGCAGCGACCTCTTCAACTGTATGCATACGATGATGTGGTCTCTTTAATGCTTTGTTCAAATATCTTGCATCATTGCACATTCTGATTTTGTCTGAGCCTTGTTTGTGAGAGGCTACTATGGACAACGCCCATTAAGAATGTTTTGTAACTGGACAACTTATACCCTGCTGCACCATTTTATCCAACTGAGCTTTAACTTTACTCTGCATAGCTATTGGAACTGCTCTTGCTAGTTTGACTACTTGACTGACTTCAGAGTCTAACTTCATGGAATATACTACTGAAGCTTGCCCAACTTGACATTGAAACCATCAGCATACTCTGAAAAAAATAGTGTTAGTGAATCTGGAACTGGGACATGTGCTTATTTGATTACCTTCTTCGGTAAAAGAAAGCAGATTTATTCTCAAACTCTCTGTGAGACCCAATAATGAGTGCACAGGTCTTTGAACTACATAGAATAATAAGCTATAACAGATCTTGGCTACTGAGCCTTCGGTCTGAATTTCTTCACCTCCATAAGCAACAAGTTTTGCACAACTGGCCACATTTAGATATTCACCAGCTCTCACCTTTGTAAATGTGTCTGATGACAAAACATTACACTTTGAACCAGTATCTACTTTGAGTTTGGTGGATTTACCCTTGATCTGAACAGTACAACATGTTTCATTTGTTGCCAATAAATCTACTGTATCTACCTTTTCACCAATTACTGATACACCATCCGCATAGAAAGTAGATTGCACTTCTACTTGATCAACTTGCTTTTTTAAATCACCCTTTTTATAACAGTGTGAGGCTTACTTGATCTGCAAAATTTTTGAAAATGGTTCAATTTTTTACACTTGTGGTATTGCTGACCAAATGCTAAACATTTTTTCTCTTTTAGACTTATGGTTGGCACCACAATTGTGACAGTTGACAATAAAGCTTAATTTAGGTTTTGCTGACTCACCCTTGTACTGGACTGAGCATGCTGTCATTACTGAGCTAGTCTTGGAACTTTTCTAGAAGACTACATATTTTACCTTGGAATCCCACAGGGGCAGCAGGTGCTATGTGCTTATGCCTGCTTCTGTTACTCATATGCTGCATGCTGTCTACATTTGCTCTAGAGTCTGCTGAAACCATGCTCTTATCACTTGCGAACATATTTGTGTGTCTTTCTGTAACTTCATGGATTTGACAAATCTCATTAGCTTTACTCAGTGTTAAATCACTGTCATGAAGCAAAATCTTTCTCATTGCAGCAGTATTAATACCACACACACAAGCCTGTCCTCTATCAACTCATCTTTTAAGTCACCAAACTTACACATTTTAGTTTTGTTTCTCAGGTCAGTTATATAAGCTGCAAACGTTTCTCCTGACTTCTGAGCTCTTGTGTAAAACAAATGCCTCTCTAATGTAACATTACTCTGGGTGTTGCACATTTCTCTAAATTTGTACTTCAAACACTTGGGGTCTTCCCTTGAGTCAGTCTGTAAAACAATATGATGATTTGCCCCCTTCACCTTCATGTACTGCTAGTGCATATACAAATGAATGCTCTCTTTCAATAACCTCTGACCCAGCTAGGTTTAACAAAATGAATGCCCTGGTGTGTGGATCTTTGTTAGAATAAGCTGCTTATATGAATATATTGTATTCTAGCTCAAATATTCTCCAGTTCTCTGCAATATTCTGATCAAATACAAGTGGTGATGGTTTTCGAAATCCATCTGCCATTCCAAAAAATTATAATAAATACAATGCAACCAAGTCCCCTTGTAACTATACAAACATGCACACATATGTATACATATGCTAGAAATGTATGCCAGTACTTTCAACTATTCCCAATAGCACAACAAGCCTTTTATGAATAACTGAACCTTGTAAAATACTTTCCTCGGGTTGCAGTAATACTATTGAAACTGCTGTACTCTAAAAGTCACTTATCATCATTTTAAGAAACATTTCAAATAACTGCACTTTGCAAATAAACAGTACACAGCACATGGAAATTACCCCCAAATGGCTGTACTATACCAAACAACTCTGCACAGTGCAAGAAACACTCTGTATTGGCAGCTTTTCTGTGAACAGACACACCCAGCACCAGAGACTTTTCGAAATAGTTGCACTTTGCATACAACAAACTCTTCAGAATAAATAGATCTATATCATATAATTGAACGTCGTATGTAGCAAACACCTATTAGCCGAACACTAATAAGCGAAAACACTAAATAGCAAATGTCCACTTGGGTGAAACATTTTGCTGTGAAAATGACCATTTGGCCTTCATTGGGGATTTGCCATATTCACCACTGTAGAGTTATCTCAGATTTGGTATATTTAGTTAGGGGGTGGGGAGCACAGCCCCCCCACAAACATTGGGGGGGGTGTGTGGGTGGCTGTGCCATTCGTTTGCTCAGTAATACATTCTGTGCCCTTGTAATGCTCCGTTTCATCTTTTTTATAAAATAAATTGTTTGTGCAAGTTTTCATTACCTTTAGTTCATTTCTGGCCCTTTTTTGCATTAATTTCCCTTAGTTTGTCTTCACTCTTAACTCTGCAACTTGTGGCTTTGAAAAGCAGTCTCTGGAATCCCGGTTCTGATACCATACCACTCATCTAGTCAGGATGAAGTAGACAAACATTCTGGGTTCTTGTTCAAGCAGCTTTATTATATACAAACGCATAAGAAATGAGGCTAAGTAACATTAACTTATATACAAATTAGCTAACATACATATACATGTTCACACTCTGGGTGCACTTCTCAAAATGGCACTGAAGCTAGCATGTGCTTATTATTTATATGCATGTTCAGTCCTTGGAAATGCTTTTTAAAGGCACAACACACATGTTATTCTACAACTATGCAAATAAATTAAAATATCTTTATGTCTCTACTTAAAAGTTGTAATTGTATGCAACTGTGACACTGTATTTATGTCTCACAGAAGAAATTAGCCTTTTCTGTCTTCTCCTAACTATTGAATTTTCAAAACTCAGCCAGAGAAGTAGTTTCTGGTACTAATAACTTTTATTTCTGTTCCATGTGGGGGGCTACACCCCCCCCTGTAAATTAAATATACCAACTCCAAGATAGCACAAAACCGAATTTTAGTATCATGAGATTATAACGTTGAAAATTAAAAAATGACAACCCACAACCGGGAAATTCAAATTTGCGATAATACACATACATACACCACCTCACAAACAAGCACAAACACACCTACCTAACTACACTACAACAAACAAAACAACACATACAAATGCCACATAACAAACAAACACACCTACCTTACCTATAAGCAGGGGGACGAGCCCCCCACACCCCCTCTATGTATATATATTAACTCCAAGGTCACACTAAAGACACAAACACATAAAACCCACCACTACACACACTCAAACACACTAAAATCCTTACCCAATACCCTTACAAAAACACCACTTACCTGAAGCCCCAGCTAAATCCACAAACCGGATCGAACATCACAAATGCGCCAACACAACTGCGGATTTGACATTCGATATTATGCAGTTTTGCATAACTACACTTTCAGCTTTACAGTCTCGAGACAATAAAATTTGGTATTTTAGTATTTTGAGATTATAAAGTGAAAATTCATTTGACTGCAACTCATCTAAAGAGGTATATACACTGTTCCCCACTGTAGTGCGATCAAATGTGTTTTCAGTGAAGTGAAATTTCAGTGAATTGTGCTCAGGGAATTAATTTTCAGTGAAATGAGGCTTCGGCGAAATGAGTTTCAGTGAAATGTGTTTTCTATCAAACAAATTAGACCCATGTGTATGTGTGTATATATATATATATATATATAGATATATATATATATATATATATATATATATATATATATATATATATATATATATAATTATTGCTATTATTATTATTATTTATTTTACATTTGTTCACTGGAATAAGTCCGATTGGGCAAGATTACCTGTTTGCAGCGGAGGCCCGGGTAGAAAACTTTCCAAACATAGTTCATAGAAATTTACAATAAAATCAAGAAGATCAAACAGCATTACAAACAGCATAACAAACAGCATTAAATACACTTAAAGACAGTGGTTAATTAATAAGACAGGAAGTGTAGGGAGCATATAGATAAGATACTATACAAGTAAGGATAAAGAGTAAAAATATAACATTAAATAAGACAACATATGAAGTAAGATGAATATCTAAGTCATGTTATAACAGTAATTAGGAAACAGAAAGAAAAAGGACACATAGCTAGGGAATGGGTGATAAAGAACAAGACAGTAGCTGAAAACAGACAGACTGAGTGGAATATTATTAGATAAAAAATTTCAATTGGTGATTGATAGTAAAGGTATATATATATATATATATATATATATATATATATATATATATATATATATATATATATATATATATACTTGATGTGTAGGAGGTAGGAGGGTTTATCTCCTGCTCTGAGGAAGTTTATTGATTTAAGATATACGTCCTTAGCATGAGTTTCATATTATTTTAGATTAATAAAGTCCAGTTTTGGGAAAGAATTACTTTGGAGTCTTATATCTTCTTTTCATGGAGTACTCCGGGACTTTTGTTGAAGTGAGTGTTTTAATGGAACATGTTACTTTTTTCATTTTCTGAGTTAGAGAAAAAATAGCTCCTGAGGGTACTCACATAGAGAAACACATATTCTGCATGACTGGACAATAAGCATTTTAGTGCCTGTGTACAAACACAAAGAGGACATTCACAATTATAGGTAGTATAGATGCATCAAACTGCTGTCACACTTGAAGAAAGTTCTGGAGACAGTGATAGATAAATTAATTTACAGAGTAGTACAAAGTAAGATGGCAGATGAGCTATTCAGATTCAGATCAGGATGCAGCACACCCGATATAATGTTGGCAGTGAGACAGAAAACTGAGAAGAGGTTAGAGATGAGGAAAGAGTGTAATTCGGCATTCTAAGACTTGGAGAAAGCATATGACAAGGTGCCAAGAAAGCTGATTTTGACAATCTTACAATGATTCAAAAACCTGGAAACATTGGTAGAATTACTCCAGGCTATGTACAAGGACCCACTGATTCAATTATGAACAGTGTCCGGACTCACAGAGGCAATTCATGTGGGACTGGGTGTGCATCAAGGCTCAACTCTGAGCCCATAGTTGTTTATACTGGTGATGGGCAACACTAGCAACCAGGTTGTAGGGGAGTGATTAACAATGCTGCTGTGTGCAGATGTTGTGGCAATACAGCCAGACTCTAAGAAGGAACTTTTCAAAATGATAGGGGAATAGAATGCAAAACTGTACGCAGATAGGATAAAACTGTGTAAAGATAAGGCAAGTATAATTGCAGCAAATGGGGGAAATTGTAAGAAGCTGAAAACTGAGATAGAAGTAAAATAGGCTATGTGCTTCAAGAATCTGGAAGGAATGATTGAGGAGAAGAGACGTCTGAATGAGCAAGTCAAGGTTATAATTAGAGGGACTATAGCCAATGGGCACAGAGTATCAGCAATATTGTGTGACAGAAGACTGCCAAAGAAGCAGAACTGTACAAACTAGTGGTGTGACCAGTACTACTGTGTGGAATAGGAACCTGAGCATTGAAAGACTCACAGTTGAGAAAGGCAGAGGTAATGGTCATGAAGTGCCTGAGATAAGTGCTAGGATGCACCCTGTGAGACAGATGAAGAACTGAAGATATAAAAGAAGAACCCCGTGTAACTTCAATTGCAGAAAAGGTTACATGGGCAGAAAATCAGAGCACAACCTGGTGAAGGAGATTTGGGACAGACAGGAAGAAAGCTAGATGAATCAATGGTGTCAAGAAAGGGGTGGATGGATTCTGTAAAAGAAGACCTGTGGTAGTCATACATGATTGTCAAAGAAAGAAAGTAGGAGACTAACACTGAATCAGGAGAGATGGCAGTCACTGATGAAACATCCGAACCCCATGTTAGCCATGTACAAAAGGAGTTGATGCTGATGATAATGAAGGGAATTTTATGGTTAGGGAGCAATCCAAAAACTTTAGGTTGAGCGAGAGAATAGAGACTTTGTGATTAGGGAGTTGGGTAAAGGATTAGGATAAGGGATGGAGGGCTGGTATGGGTACTCCATGGAAGCTTCCACTTTAAGGGTTTAGGTTGTGGTAGAGCTATGTACATTATGGGATCAAGGACTGAGATGGCTATAAAGAAATGCAAGATTTGGCTAGTGGAAATTACGCCATTTGCTTTTTTAACAGGTGGCAGCAAGCAAGTGTACCGAGAGCTACAATCATGTGAGCACCTGTCATAGGCCAAATAGTCTTAGTTGATAACAAGGCAGGAAAAACATGAAGAAAGACATGGACAGAATGCAATACTGCTCTGAAACATAACCACTCAAATTCATAGCAAAAAGATATACAAGTGCATTTAGGAAATAAAATATCAGGTAAGGGGTATATTTATAGGTGTCCATGGTTAATGCCCTCTATTAATCCATACCTAAGATCCAGGTTGTCAGACTGTTATGATGTATAGGACGACCTGTGACCAGTATAACACATAGCCATTACATATATTCTGATGGCATTAAGAAATTGCTGAAGAACTCAGCATTCTGAAGGTGAGAATAAAATGAGAAATTTAAAAGAATTGCTAAACAGGTGCCTCACTGTTTTCACCTGTGAATGTAAAGGGAAACTATAAGAAATAAGTAGGTTTGGAAAAAGAAATTATTATAAATGACATGTTATTTGTTCTAGTGCTAAATTAATTTCATATTTAGAGTAGCATGATCATACACAGTAAATGACTTCAAAAATCATGTATAAAATTGATGCAGTTCTAATAATGGATGGGATAAGACGGTCTTAACTACTGGTCATCAGTAGACATTAGGTGGGTAAACATTGCATGAATGACATCACTGCTTATATTTCTGTAGTCATCATGCCAGTGACATTTTCCAAATTGTAGCATTACTTTGCAAATTTATACATTTGAAAATGCCGTTATTGTATTGTTTTTGCATTTTTAATACATGGCTAAAGCATTCCTTTCCTACATGTCAATAGTGAAGGGCTGTATACATGGCAGACAGTTTTAAATATGTTTATTGATGTGCAGAATTATACCAGCAACTCAAATTAAACATCAGTTTCTATCAGATGAGAACTTCACTTTGTATTGATGTTGTGATGTGATGGCAAAGCACGAAAATTATATTACCTTAAAAAAGGTGGTTCCTTATCTATGCATTTACAGTTGAATTATTCTACTATTCCATCAATTCCTACTCTATTTCTAAGCAGCTTTTGAATTAGCTGTGGTGCCTGGATTGTTGGCAATCTTGGTTTTATGTACTTTACATACTTTCTTTCCCCCATTTATGATAAAAGAAGTATTGAATGCTAAACTGTATTTGAAATTATTGAGCAAACCATAATGTTTGAAAACTGTTTACTTTGTTACATGCTATATCCTTGTGAGCATCTGTGTCGATTCGTTAACATCACTTCCTTTATTTTTCAAGTTTCATTATATTTTCCATTGAAATATTCAGTGACTCATAGATATTGTTTGTTAAGCAGGCTAAAACAAAAGGAATTTAAAATAATAGAAGTATTGAACTAGTACTGCAGCCCCTAACATTCTGTTATCATTATAAATGGTGCTGCTTTGCTATGCAGACTTCTTTTACAAAGAATTTGTAGTGAGCATTCAGTCATTTTAAAATGTGCATTTTGTTTGATTACATTAATGTGGCCAATCTTAAATCAATAAGGAATGGCTCAGCAATTAACAGATATGACTGCTATAAACAAAATTACATGTTTGGTAAAGGGTTACAAAGGGCAAAAATATAATTTGTATAGCTTTAAAACCTTCTTAAACTTGCCATGCAGCCCATTTGGTCTTTGTTCAAAGCACAATGGAATGAAATAGGAGACTGTTGGAGCTATTTGTGGTTCCATGGAACTGATATTGACGTGGAAAGAAAAAGATGCCTATATATGGGATGAAGGTTAAAGTCTCTATCCAAAATCATTTGGAAAGAATTTTTTGCAGATTATCACAGAAGATTGAAAGTGACATGCAGTAATGCTCATAAATATAGGTGTGTGTGTGTGTGTGTGTGTGTGTGTGTGTGTGTGTGTGTGTGTGTGTGTGTGTGTATGTGTGTGCGTGCGTGTATGTGTGTGTGTGTGTGTGTGTGTGTGTTTGTGTCTGTGTGTGTGTTTGTGTGTGTCTGCGTGCATGTTTAACTGACAATAATTTTGTTACAGCTGTAAAAACAAGCCTACACTATTATTCAGGAAATAGCTTTCCACCACAGTGAAATACCTCTAATGCTAGTGCTACTCATATACTCATATAACAACACAGGTTGTGGGATATAATTTATTTGACTCATAAATATTCCTGTCGAGCAAAGTTCTTTAAAATAAACTAAAACTGAGTACAATGTCTGATTTGGTTATGCCTGTAGTGTTAGAAGCTAAGTTTCAGGATGTGGTGACTTCTAAGATCTGACAAATTTTTATAAAACACTACTGTTGTGCAGTCTAATACTTATAAAATGTAGAGCAGAAACATTTTTAAGGAAATGTTGCCTGTAATCAATCAAGCTGAGCCTCATGGTTTTGAGGAAATATATCCAGGCGTGCCCAATGCCACACTACAGTACCAGCAATTTGCTTGTTCTGTAAAGCTTGGGCAATTCTTCCTGCTGCAGCGTCAGGAAATGCAAAACATTTCTTTCTAAAACAATTTCTTTGCAACAAGTAATTGGGGCAAAGAGAATTTATTTGGATACATTATGCTTGTTGAATGTATGAGATCAGGAAGTCAAATTAAATGACATTTGGCATGAAAGAGAGTAAAATATGGGCTGGGATTAATACAGACCCATTTCATGGCAATCTATAATTTGCAACCCAACATGATGCTATGCAGGTAGGTAGATGCGCGGCCAAACCAATCAAGTAAACAACACAAGGCCAGCAATATACGATCCAGAAGTAATAAAAATAGAATGATTAAATCAAAAACATGTAAATAGCTGAATAATAAACCTTTTATTAAACAGACCGGTTTCGGCAAACAATGCCTTCTTCAGTGTATAAACAGTTCACCAAAAGTACAATCCATTTATAGATACACCCCACCTGAGGGACAAATGGAGAATGCAACCAATAAATAATTAAAGAGAAAGAACACAAAATGTAACCTGCAGTAATGCATGAAGGTAAATGCAGTCATGACTTAACAATATGTAACAAATATAACAAATATATAGGGAATTGAAAAATACAAGATAGAAAATATATTCTGAACTAACCCCCACATATTAAATTATAAAACATGAGTGTAAATAGTATAGCCTAACTGAGAATCTTATTATGCTAAAGACATATATCATAAATGCTGTCATAACCAAAGAATCACATCCAAAGCATGAATAAAAGTGCAATGATGGTTCCAACAGAAAAAATGTGGTTAACAAATAATGATGTGGCCAAATTGGAAAATCCATGCTTAATCCAATGTTCCAATATAGTTCCTGCAGCTGTGATCGAAGCAGGTATGTCGATATGCCAATGGCTGTCCTTCATCGGATCCTATGTGACACATGAGAAAAACTGTAGAGAGATATGAGAGATAGAGGCATACAGATTATTATAAACCAATATTCATGAAAATCATGTTGTAAACACAGTATATATATCATTTAATATGAACAGAAAATAAGCTGTACCAACCTATATCCCCATGTTTACAAATGGTCATTCAGTCCAGGAGGGAATAAAGCGCCCAATGTAATAATCCAATGTTATTCCTTGTGAGTAAGTATTCTGTACCATCCCTGGGGATTACTGCGGTCCCCCAGAATTCTATCTATGATTACAAAAGAAAACTGTGCTTCAGGATGTTTCAAAACATGCCTATATAAGGCATTAGTTTCCTTCCTGGTTTTAATGGCTGATCTATGTTCATTGATGCGTGTTCTTAGTGGTCTAGAAGTTTGGCCTACATAGAAAGCTTGACACTGACATGTTGCCAAATAGACCACCCAACTGCTGCTACAGTTGCCAAATGTTCTACATTGGTACACTTTACTGGTATTGTGACTACTAAATTCCTTGCTCTTATTTATTTGTTTACATGAGCCACAATGGCCACACGGGAATGTGCCTACTAATATATCCCCAGACATAGTCATTTGTTGGTGTATCGCTCCCCCACTTTCTATATGTTTAAAATGTGAAAAAAGAGAGCCAAGAGTTCTGCCTCCCCTGTAAGAGAAATGGCATTGTTGATCCAATATTGTTCTCAAATATTCATTGGCCATAAGAATATTCCAATGTCTATTGATGATACCCTTAATGGCATTGGAATTTCTGCCAAAGGTGGTAACAAACCAAATGGTATTCGTAGAACAATCCCTAAGTTTAGATTGATACTGTAACAAAGTTTGTCTCTCCATATTATTAGTCCAATTCCAGGCATTGAGAATATCTTGATGTCTATAACGTTGGCAAACCGGTGATAGAGATCCAAACCATCCCGGTCAAAATCACCCTGTGTTGAACTCAGGCGTTTGATGCGCATAAATTGGGACTTAGTGATGTTGCGGATGGTGTGGCCTGGGTGCATGCTGGAAGCATGTAACAAAGTGTTGTATTGAGGGTATTTACGATAAGATCTAGTGTTCAACGTATGGTCTGTGTTTCTAGTAACAGTAACATCCAAAAATTAATACTTTGAAGATCGTATGTTACCATAAACTCAATTCCCCATACGTTTTGATTGAGATATTCAATAAATTCCTGTAAATACCTCACATCTGCCCGCCACACCATCCAGCAATCATCCAAGTACCTGTGCCAAATATCAATTTCTACCAGATAGATATTATGTAGTGGATCATAGATCATGCATTCCTCAAAGAATGCCATGAATAAATCGGCATAAATGGGAGCAAAGGATGCTCCCATCGCCATACCCTGCAGTCGCCAATAGCATTGTCCTTGAAAATACAAGACATTCTTATTGAGGACATGTTCCGTCATACAGATAAGCAGTGTATTGAACCCTGGGGAGTATAAAGCAGCCCTATCCAACCAATATTGAAGGGCCTGTAGGCCAGCCCAATGTGGAATGCTGGTATAAAATGCCTTAACATCCAATGAGCACATAAGCCACCCCGGCTTAAGTTGACAGTCCTGTATAATCTGTAGGAATTGGGTCATATCCTGCAATCTAGCCCTTACAAAACACAATAGTGGTTTGAGATATTGAGTAAGAAAGGCAGATAAAGGCTCCGTCAAAGACCCAATTCCTTATACAATAGGCCTGCCTGGAGGATTGATAATGGACTTATGTATTTTAGGAAGTAAGTATAAGATTTGTTTCTGAGGATCCTTGACTGTTAGCTGAATAACACAATTTTTGGTTATGGTGCCCTCCTCAAGGGAACGATTCAAAAAACTGTCTATTTCCTGTTTAAAATGAGTGGTAGGATCATATGCCATATACATATAGCATATTTTATCAGACAGTTGAGATTGGCCCTCATTCAGATATGAACTCATATCCATGACAACCACGGCTCCCCCCTTGTCTGCTGGAAGAATGGCAATATTTGCAGGAACTATATTGGAACATTGGATTAAGCATGGATTTTCCAATTTGGCCACATCATTATTTGTTAACCAAATTTTTTCTGTTGGAACCATCATTGCACTTTTATTCATGCTTTGGATGTGATTCTTTGGTTATGACAGCATTTATGATATATGTCTTTAGCATAATAAGATTCTCAGTTAGGCTATACTATTTACACTCATGTTTTATAATTTAATATGTGGGGGTTAGTTCAGAATATATTTTCTATCTTCTATTTTTCAATTCCCTATATATTTGTTATATTTGTTACATATTGTTAAGTCATGACTACATTTACTATCATGCATTACTGCAGGTTACATTTTGTGTTCTTTCTCTTTAATTATTTATTGGTTGCATTCTCCATTTGTCCCTCAGGTGGGGTGTATCTATAAATGGATTGTACTTTTGGTGAACTGTTTATACATTGAAGAAGGCATTGGTTTCCGAAACCGGTCTGTTTAATAAAAGGTTTATTATTCAGCTATTTACATGTTTTTGATTTAATCATTCTATTTTTATTACTTCTGGATCGTATATTGCTGGCCTTGTGTTGTTTACTTGATTGGTTCGGCTGCGCATCTACCTACCTGCATAGCATCATGTTGGGTTGTGCTTTCTTAGCTATGCTGTAGGGTACGGGTCTGGAAGCTATCGATATTGGGTACAGGGGAATCCTCCCCTGACATTTTCAGCTTTTTCGTTCTATTTGGTTATTTCACCTGTGAGATAAAGAAATAAGTATGTATGCAACCTACGATTGACGTGTATCTTCGAATTTTTTCGTATGAGAGTCGTGACTTTTTGGAACATTGGCATTGCAAACTATACACCAGTAAAGCAACAAACACATTATTTGAGGAAGCAGAAAGGGGCATTTTTAGGCGGTAGATGAGAAACAAATGAATGCAAAAGTGTAATTCAAATTATTGGGCAAACCGACTATTGAGCTCTGAAACAATAACAATAAACATTTTTTCTAGAAAACATATCATTGTTTGGCCCATTTCTTTAATAAAAAAATGACAAAATAATACTTTCTATGCATTTTCTGTCACCTAAATTAAGTGATCTCTTTCCATAATTACTAAAGAAATGTCTTTGCTTTTTACTGTGATTTTTTTTATTCCTTTTTGTAATGTTAGGATTTGCAATTCTGAGCCTTGACAAAACTGAAATAATGGACCAGAAATGGAGAAGATCAAATATTAGACACTAGTCTTCTCCTTCAAGCTTATCTTTTGCCTTTCAACACAACCTGATGTAGGGACAATGTATGTATGTATATATATATATATATATATATATATATATATATATATATATATATATATATACATATATGTACATAGTAGCAGCTGTTACTATCAAAGTCATATGTTGCCATTTGATATAAGAAGTTTATTTACCAATCAAGACCACAGCTCATTCACTGCTATTACTTTTAACTTCTGTGCAGTTGACTATAACTTACTTCAGACAATATGCCATCGATCATGGTTGCATGACCATTATGACAGATGAACAGACAAATTCCCCCAATTTTGGGTGTCTTTTTGGCAAGCCCCCATGTAAAATATTGAGTGAATCCTTGGTCTATGTGCATGTCTAGAGAAGTCAGTGTGGAAAATGCTTATGTTTTATTTGTGGGGTTCGATATGTTTCAGTGTCAGGAGTGACTTATGGCACTGGCTGTTGGGCTGCACCCACCTCCATTAAAAGGAGACTGAGCAGCCTTAGACCAAATATAAAACAAAGTAACTACAGGACTGCTATAAAACAAGCACAGGAACATGATTTTTTTTTTTGTTTTTATGTATTTATTTTAAGCACACAATAGTATGTTTTGCTGTATTTGTAAAGGCATATGCCTGATATGTATATATATATATATATATATATATATATATATATATATATATATATATATATATACACACACACATTCACATATATATGGATCTACTTTGTTTGTTCAAAAATACATTACATCAAACAAACAATGTAGTTGCCCACTTCAGCAAAAGGGCATTTCAATGAAAGTGCACTTTCGCTGAAGCCTAGTCACTGGATAGGCTGACTAAAAAAAAAAAAAACACACAGAAAACATGTTTTTCAGGGGGCAAGCCACCTTGCACCCCCGCATGTGGGGGCTGTGCCGCCCACACCCCCTAACTTAAATAAACCAACTCCTAGATCGCAGTACATTGAGGAAAAGGAAATATTCCCATTCTGCACTGTATCGCGATCTCCGTACTTCATTTTCAAAGTTTTGATACTTTGAACAACTGGTCTCAACCAAGTGGGTTTCGAAGTACTGAAACTTCATACAAATTAAGTAAACCTAGATATATATATATATATATATATATATATATATATATATATATATATGTTTAAAAGTATATTAATATACACACAGACACACACACACACACACACACACACACACACACACACACACACACACACACATATACACACATATGTGTGTATGTATGTAAACGGTGTCGATGCTCACAACTGTCCCTAGATTTTGCAAAATTTTTCTGATACTTTGCCACATAATTTGGTCTTCTACTTCTGAAGTTTGTGGAATTCCTGGCAAATCAGTGAAAATTGTAGAGGCTAAATAGTGATGACATACATCTAAGTTTCAGATTGGACACCTTTCAAAAAGACGCAAATACAAAGCCTCTTATTCTACCAGGTTTCTAAGTATGTAAAGCTGTAGCTGTCCCAGACTTTGGCCCATTGACCCCCATTACTTTAGCTTTCTTTCTGTTTGCTAAAAGTTTGAAAGGCGTTGGGCTTTCAGTGCATTACAATCTATAGTCTGACAGCAGTGACTTCAGAAGATAAATTGCAGTACGGCAGCTACCTTTGTATGTATATCCATTCGTCTGACTGCATAAAAAGATTTGATATGCACAGTCATAAAAATGGCTTTAATGGATGGTTACGTGTGTGTGTGTGTGTGTGTGTGTGTGTGTGTGTGTGTGTGTGTGTGTGTGTTTGTGTGTTTAAATGAGTTTGTATTTGTTAGAAGAGGTAGATTATCTCAGCTGTCCCTAATTTCACAAAATTTTTCTGATTTTTCATATATTGGTCTGTTCCTTTAAAAGTTTATTGCTTTTTTGACAAATCATTGAGGACTGTAGCAATAATGACAGACATTTGGGTTCAGGCTTAATAATCTTAAAAATCAAGACAAAACCAAGTTTCTTATTCTAGCAAGTTTCTAACTATATGAAGAATGTACCTGCCCTTGAGGTTGATCCTTTTTTCTTGATTTTTTTATCTATTCAAGAGTTTGAAAAAACATCTTTATTGAATTATCACTTGTGACATAGGGAACCTTACATTTACATGAAGGTAAACAAATCAAACTAAGCAATTCATATTTATAAACACTATTCATCACATATATTCCTTTACACTAAATAATCCATCCAACATTATATAAATTGTTAAATCCCTGCCTTTTCTTAAACCTAATTTCTTCAAAACATTTTTTCTGCAGGTATTGTTCTCACAACTTCCATTGTTTGTATAATTACCTTTTTCTCTTTTCTAAAGATCCAACTTCCTGTTCTTTTATCGGTGTTACATTATTCACTGCTTCAGGTACTGTCGGTTTATACTTTGGTTTCCATTTTCTAGTAACTGCTTTTTGGGCAGCTATGAGAATTAAACTTAACAAGGCCTTACTATGCCTAGGAAATTCAGATCTTGTATCCTAGTTCAAAAATAATTTCTTTAGTTACACTCATTTGCTCGTCCAGTATTCCTGCAGGGATGTTTTTAAAGTCTGCCAACTTATACTCCAAAAATATATTTTCCTAAGTACTTATTTCTTCCCTATCATACCTCCAGCATTTGCCATCTATCTAAAAACAACTTCTTTGGAGTCTGCTTGGGGTGTAATAGTACTCAGGCAAACACTGTCAAGCAAAAATCTTAAATCTTTTAGTCTCAGTTGCATTTTTTCTTTGCCTATATTCTGATATCACTCTCTGATAGGGAAGGCAGTCTCTATCCTGCAGTCCAAATGTCTTCTTTATCTCTTCCCGTTCTCTTTCCTTTCTCTCTAATTATTTGTTCACAATACCTTCGTTCCTTTGCCAGCTTCTTCCAGTAAATTCCAGTTCCCTCTTGCCTATTATCTGTACTCCTAATTGCAATCATCCCTACTGACAGCACCTGCTTTCTACATTCCCATGTTGGCTTAGTTCTTTGCATGCTTTCTGCTACTTTATGAATATAATAAACTGTACGACTGTTGCTGTTTTTCTCATGTTTTAGCTTTCTTCCTGAGTGACAATAAGAAGGTGAGGATGTATGCAGTAGGGAAGACTGAGTCAGTTGCACTTTATTCTGAGAGCACTAAACTGAGATGATCATTTCTTCTTTGCAGTTATTTATACATTTATTCAATTATAGTTTCATAACTTCATAAGTGTATACCAGTCTAATGACTGCTAGGGCCCTTATAAGCCTAGACATGCAATCTAAATGTAATCCACAAATTTGATTTAAATAGATGGTGATTTGCTGACTGCCTCTGTACATTAAAAACATAGGAGCCAGACCAGGAGTGAATTTCTGGTTACATATCCATTGGTCTAAGTGGCACTTAAATAGGGATAGGGAGGAATTCTGCTTCACATGAATGTTAAGCATGTCACAGAGAATGCGAATTCTCTGAGAAACATATATGTCTCTCCAATAGTCCTTATTTATGTCACAATCAAAACACAGGACTTTTACTTTAGTAATCCTGATGTGTTCTATGTTTGTGCAAAAGGTTCATCAAAACAGGGTCCAGAGATGCCTTGTATGCCAGGCAAAGATCATGTCTCAGACGTCTGTATGATATTGAGTAAAGAGACAGGGCATTGAGGTGGTCAGCATAAGGAATATTTGTGGACATTCCAGTTGTTGCATGCGGCTGCCTAGATACATACCACAGGGGGCATTAGAGTCCATGATGGGTTACTGTCTACATAAGTTCCCTCATCATTTACAAGTGAATCAACTTTTAGTGTTTTATTGATGATATAGTTACCAGGGGTGGTACATTTTCCAAAAGGTACTGTGATGTGTTTCATGGTATACAGTTAAGCGACAGCTTTGGCACCAACTATATGTCTGTATTAGACTTTCCTAAAGGGTGTACTTATCTTCAGGGGGATTCAATGACTGCACCCCATTTGCAGTTATCTGGAAACTTGATTAGCCACAGGCCTTTGTCATTGACCTTGACATCCAAAAAGAAGATACCAAAGTGGAGTGGGTCCAGCACAGATCCATGGGGGACTCCTCTGGTGATCAGCCTCTTTGTGGTGGTGGCCTCACTGATTCTAACCTCCTGGGTCTTATCAGCCAGCAAGGCTAGCTATCCAGCATGATATAAATGGGTTTATACCTAGTTCCATACATTTGTTGACAAGTGGGATGGGGTATTGCATCAAATGCTTTAGCCAGATCTAAGTAGGCAATGTAGATCACAGTGTAACACGTGTGTGGTATGTCTTTAGGAAGCATGCGTGGCTGTGCACACACATATAAATTCCAGACACGTGCAATCCCTAATTCCATTTTGTAGAAGCAGCCAGAGAGTAAGCATGTATGATCACAGTAGTTAGTTTGAAAATAAGTTACTTAGTCATAGTCAAGAAGCCTCTATAGTGATGTGTTTGTATAGAATACAGCTTCTTAAACAGAACCCATGAAGACTCATTTATTTGTGTACAAAAATGAAAGTGACATGGTGTCAGAGCCAGGATGGAAAAGAGAAGAACATTTGGAGCTATGAGATGTAAAGATAACAGCGAAGGTGAAACCGAGAGAAAACTGTACAAACGCAACCAGAAAGAGTCAAAGGTAATGAAAAATAATACAAATTACTATACAAATTCTGAATAATACTCAATGCAAAGAGGCAAGAAAGGGCATTACAAGTGCATAAACTGAATTATCAGGCAGGCGGAAAGTGCAAAAAGTTTGTTAACTAAAGAAAATGTTTAAGATAAAAGTATTTGACAACATGATTGACTTATAAAGTACAATACAAGCATGTTTAAGGTAAAATGAACATGTTTAAGACAAAACGAGCATGTTTAAGACAAAACAAGCATGTTTAAGGTAGACTGAGTGTGTTTAAGGCAGAATTGAGCATGTTTAGAGTAAAACAAGCACAAGAAAAGTATATTGGGCATAAACAAGGGCTTAAATGAGTAAAAAAGTAAAGGTGCAGTGGTGCGGCAGTAACGTTGTCACCTTACAGCAAGAGGTTCACAGGTTTAATTCTCGGTTGGGGTGCCTTCTGTGTGGAGTCTACATGTTTAACCCTGCATTCATGCGGGTTCCCTCTGGGTGCTCCGGTTTCCTCCCACAATTCAAAGACATGCATCTAGAGCATTTCTCATGGGCCTCTGCTGAAAATTGGCTTTGTTCCAAGTCAGACTTTCCCAGTTAAATAAATAAAAAAATAAAAGGATAAAATAAGAAAAGACAAAAGGACACAGTAAACAAAATAAAGCAAGGCGACTGTGTGTTTGGGCATAACTATGACTTCGTATTGTTTCAAGGGTATAATTAAAGTCATTTGAAGTATGTCAGAGTATGTAAAAGTGCTTATAGTGTGTGGTTATTACTGTGCGTGTATTCAAAGAGTTCACCGTGTGCAACGTGCAACGATTTCATGTAATCCAGTCAAAGCACGGTTATTTGAAGAAAAGGTCTTGTGCTGAGTGTGTCTAGTCGCAAAGTACCACCATTACAGAGCGCTTCTTGTACTGTAAAGAGTTGCCTAGCAAGGTACCACCATTTTGGGGACACTTCAGTGTATTGTATGTAGCCATTTGCAAAGTGCAAATACTTTAAAAGATGTTGAATTTGGTTAACATAAGTTTGATTTATTTGCATTGTATAGTTGCTTGATATGTTTCTTGCATTGATAAAAGGTGTTTCTTACTAAAGATTACAAGAGTATTACAGTGCTCGTGAATCACTCAGTTGCATTGTAAAGTTCTCAAATGTTTCTTAAAGTGATGACTTTGACAAGTGATGGCATATGACTGTAGCATTCCTGCCTATATCGATAAAGTTCCAAGCATTTACTTTAACATTTCTGTCTTTACAGATTTTGAAAGTAAATGACTTTTGCATTTCTGTCTTTACCAATTTCAAATGTAAATGATTTTAGCATTTCTGCCTTTACCTATTCCACAAGCAAAGCGAGTGATGATAAATAGCATTTTTGCCTTTACCAGTCAAAGATTTCATAAAGCATCACAAAGTCCAAGAAATTATTCCGCAGTTTCTTAAAGCATTGATAGTCCCAAAAAGCTAATATGCAAAGCACGGTAAAGCATAGAGAAATCTAAAAAGCTGTTTCACAAAACACAGTAAAGCATCAAAAATCTATTTTGCAAAGTACAGCAAAGTATCAAGAAATTTGAAAAGCTGTTTGGCAAAGTACACTAGAGCATCGAGAAATCTGAAAAGCTATTTTGCAAAGTGCAATAAAGCATCAAGAAGATGATAAATTTATTTTGAAAAGTGCAGGAGGTTGTTCATTTGTACAATTCCGATAAGCTTAAAGAGAGAAATTGTAAGTACAGAGCACAAAAGCATTGAACAAATTAAATTGTGTTTATGCCAATTACTTATGCACGTGTGTGTGTGTGTGTGTGTGTGTGTGTGTGTGTGTGTGTGTGTGTGTGTGTGTGTGTGTGTGTGTGTGTGTGTGTGTGTATTCATGTGTATTTGCAAGACCCTTTGCTGGTATTTGTTAATATGGCAGATGGATTTCAAAAACCTCAACCACTTGTATTTGATCAGAATATCGCAGAAAACTGGAGAATATTTGAACAAGAGTATGATATTTTCATACAAGTAGCTTATGCAGATAAGGAGGTGTGCACCAAGGCATTCATTTTGCTAAATCTAGCAGGATCTGAGACCATAGAAAGAGAATGTTCATTTGTATATGCACCAGCAGTGTATGAAGGTGAAGGTGCAGACTGCCATATTGTTGTGCAAGCTGAATCACGGGAAGACTCCGAGTGTTTGAAGCATAAGTTCAGAGAAATGCGCAACCCCCAGATTAACATTACATTAGAGAGGCATTTGTTTTATGCAGAAAATCAGAAACCAGGGGAAACATTTGCAGCTTATATAACTGACTTGAGAAACAAAGCTAAAATTTGTCGGTGTGGTGATTTGAAAGATGGACTGATAAAGGACAGATTTGTATGTGGTATTAATAGTGCTGCAGTGAGAAAGATTTTACTTTGCGAAAGTGATTTGACATTTAGCAAAGCAATAGAGATTTGTCAGATCCATGAGGTGGCAGAAAGTCATGCAAACATGCTTGTGAGTGACAACAGCATGGTTTCAGTGAGCTCCAGAGCAAACGTAGACAGTATGCAACACGTGGCAAACAGAAATAGGTCTAAACAAGGGGCAGCCACAAGGTTTCCAAAGAAGGTACGAAGCTTTCCAGAAAGTTCCAGAAAAAGTGCAAGCTCCACCTCCAGCTCAGTGCAACACAAATGTGAGTCACTAAAACCCAAGTCTAGTTTTATTGTTAACTGTCGCAATTCTGGTGCAAATCATGAGTCTAAAAGAGAGAAGTGTTTTAGCATATGGTCAGCAATGCCACAGGTGTAAAAAATGGAAACATTTCCAAAATTTTTGCAGGTCAATTATGTCTCACTCAGTTGTAAAGAAAGGTCACACAAAAAAGCAAAATGATTTAGTAGAGCCAAAACAGTCAGCTTTCTATGTGGATGGTGTATCAGTACTTGGAGAAAGAGTTGATGCAGTAAACGTATTAACAAGGAGTGAAGTGTTTTGTATGGTTTGGATCAATGAAAAATCCACAGAGCTCAAAGTAGATACTGGGTAAAAGTGTAATGCTATATCAGCAGACACATTTGCAAAAGTGAGAACTAACGAACAACTCAGTGTAACCAGCAGTGCAACACTTGTTGCATATGGAGGTGAAAAAATTCAAATCGAAGGATCAGTAATACTTTCATCTTACTTGACTGAGAACTGTTACAACTTATTATTCTACATAGTCTGATAACCAGTGCAATCTTTACTAGGTCTCAAAGACAGTTTGAGAATGAATCTGCTTTCCTTTACTAATGAAGTTCCTCATGTGATGCAGTTCTAAGTTCAAGTTTTTCTGAAGCCATTTTCTCAGAGTATGCTGATATTTTAAATGACAAATTGGGCAAACTTCCAGTTGTCTATTCTGTGAAGTTAGATCCTGAGGTGACTCCAGTAGTCAGACCAGCAAGAAGAATTCTGATAGCAATGCAAAATAAAGTTAAATCTCAGTTGGATAAGATGGTGCAGCAAGGTTTGATTTTCCAGTCACAGAACCAACTGAATCGGTGTTGTCCATGGTAACCACTCATAGAAATGATCAGGCGATATCAGAATATGCATTAATTTTAGAGACTTGAGCAAAGCATTAAAAAGGCCATATCATCCAATGTGCACAGTTGAGGACGTTGCAGGTCTAATATGGAATACCACTGTATTCTTTGTTTTGGATGCAAAGTGTTCATTTTGGCAAGTGCTGCTTGATCACAAATCCCTATTTCTAACTACTTTTGGTAATCCATTTGGCAAATAAAGATTCCTAAGGATGCCATTTGGAATAAATTCTGCAATTAAAGTCTTTCAGCATGCAATGGAATACATTTTTTCAGGTGAATAGTAGACGATTTACTGGTTGGGGACAATGGCAAAGCAGAGCATGACAGAAACCTCAAGAAAGTTCTAGACAGAGAACGTGAAGTAAATGTGAAGCTCAATCCTCTGAAATGCAAATTCAGACTTCCAGACATGACCTACATTGGACATTTGTTTACAAGTACAGGCTTAAGACCTGACCCAACCAAACAAACAACTATTTTAGAGATGTCAGCACCAGATAATGTGCAAGATTTACAGTATTTTATAGGCATGGTCAACTATTTACGCAAGTTTATACCAGACTTCAATGAGTTGACAGCACCTTTGAGAGGGCTAACATGCAAAGATGTTGTATGGTCATGGTTGGAACATCATCAGAAAGTGTTTGATGACCTTAAGCAGAAAACTGCCAACCCACCTACATTAAGATACTATGATGTGAATAAACCAGTTGTTCTTTCCTGTGATGCTTCAAATTTAGATCTTGGAGCAGTTATTCTTCAAGAGGGCAGACCAGTAGGGTCTATATTAGAACACCGAATGTTCACAATTTCGAGTGTTCTAATATCGAACCCTATGAATCAAAAATTTAAAACATTGAATATACAGAACAGTGATTTTTTTTCCTACGGAAGGAATTCACTGTTCCAGAACACATACACACAACACAAGCACACCAAAGAAACAGCAATCCACACACATACACCTAAACTCTTACACCTAACCCTACACTAAACTATACATACACCACTAACTATCCACTTACCTTAACCCAAACCCTAACCCTAAGGTCCGTCACTATCACACAGTTACCTCACCCGCACCCTAACCCTAACTCACCTACCCCACCCTAACCATCACGTCCACACAATCGCGCACTTACCTGACCCACACCCTAATCCTAACTCACCTAAGCCGCCCTAACCCTCACGTCCACACAATCGCACACTTACCTGAACTTGTCCCATAACTTTCCACCACAGCGCTGAAAATACAGAAGCAACAGAAATGGACAACCAAATTCTTTCCCTAGGAAAACATTTGTTTTTCTGTTTCTTCGATATTTTCAGCATTCGCTGAAAATGGGTCAATATTAGAACATTTGAAATTTTGAATGTTTTGTGTTCTAATATAGACCAGACCAGTAGCCTATGCATTTAGGATACTTACTCAAACCGAGATGTATTATGTTCAAATTGAGAAAGAGCTTTTGGCGATAGTTTTTGCATGTTCCAACTTTCACGATTATATTTATGGTCGAGCTATCCAGATTGAAACTGATTATTAACCTCTAGTTACCACTTTAGAGAAGCCTATGCATTCCACTCTAGAGTGATTACAAAGAATGATGCTCAAAGTGCAAAATTACAATTTCAAAATGGTCTATACTAAAGGCAAATTGTTCTATGTGGCTGATACCTTATCCAGATTGCCTAGAAGTACAACAGAACAGCTTGATGCTGAAACTTCACTTTGATGTAATGTCAGTGCATAATTTTTCCACCACTTAACTTGATGAGTTGAGACATCACACTTTGACTGATCCAGTTTCACAAAAGCTTAATCACTACATCAGTGTAGAATGGTCATCAAACAATCTACTGCATCACCTGAGGTACAATCATATTTTCCTTACAGAGATGAATTGTAGATGGAAGATGGCATTATTTTCAAAGGTCCTAAAATTGTTGTTCCTGCTTCCTTACAGCAAGAATATATTCAGATTTTACTTTGTGGTCACCCAGGTTTATTATCCACTAAGAGAAGTAGTATTTTGCCCTTCATTATCAAAAGACATTGATAGCGTTCTTCCTTCTTGTTGAGTATGTAATAGTACCAGAGCAAATTTGCAAAGAGAACCACTTCAGCTAAATCCAATACCTGAGCTATCTTAGTCTACTGTAGCAACTGATATCTTTGAGTGGAGCAATCAACACTACTTAGTTTTGGTAGACTCTTATTTGAATTAGTTTGAGATTGATCTACTACCAAACTTAACCTCAACAGCTATTATTACTAAGTTGAAACATCATTTTTAAGTTCATGGTAGTCCACACAAACTTTATTTTGACAATGGTACTCAATTTATTATCCAGTTGTTTCAAACATTTGCAAGAGAATGGGACTTTGTACACGTCACTAGTAGTCTTGAGTATCCTCAATCCAATAGTCTAGCTGAACGAGCAGTACAGAGTGCAAAGCAATTACTTGAAAAGTCAAAAACGTGACAATACCGATGTATTCTTGAATTTACTTAATCTAAGAAACATACTTTGTGATGATATTCTTGGCTCACCTGCTCAAAGACTACTTTCCAAACAAACTAAAACTATGCTAACTATTTTATCAAGTTTGTTGCAGCCTAACTCTAAGAAAAATAAAACCATTCAGGCTCGAGTATTGAGGATACGTAATATCCAGAAAGGTAGTTTTAACAGATCTAGCAGATTACTTCATTTGTTGAGGGAAGGAGAGATGGTACAAATTCAGACAACAAAAGGTTTTGATCAAATAGGACAGATTAAAGACATCTGTGCTTGAGCCGAGATCCTATTTGCTAATTTCTGAGGGTGTGGAGTATAGAAGGAATTACAGACATCTTCTTCCTGCCCCAGAATCATCATCATTGCAATAACAACACTGTATTTGTGATGCAAGCTTTAAATTGAAGAATAAGCTAGACATTGTTTCCAGACCAGAACATGTTCAAAAGTCTGATTTTGTTCCAGAAAGTAATTCAAACATTCCACAAGTCAACCATTCTGCAAAGACTGTCCCAGTTGCTAAATCTGATTCCCAATTTTATGTCACACAATATGGATCAGTTTCTAAGCCTAGTGCGAAATACACAGGAACATGGACTTGATTGCATATATATATATATATATATATATATATATATATATATATATATATATATAGATATATATAGATATATATATATACTTAGTATTGTATAATGCATGTCTTTAGATTATTTGTGATTTCTACATGCTAAATAATCTCATGACAAATTGCATGATCTATTTTTCAAAGTGATAGGATGTAGATGAGTGCAACATGTGTGTGCTATGCCTTTAAGAAACATGCAAGGCTGTGCATGCAAGTATAAATTCCAGACACGTGCAATCCCTAATGCCATTTTGTAGAAGTAGTCAGAGAGTGAGCATGTATGATCGCAGTAGTTTGTATACAAGTTACTTAAGTTATAGCCAGTAAGCCTCTATAGTGATGCTTGTATAGAATAAAGCTGCTTAAACAGAACCCATGAAGACTCATTTATTTGTGTACCAACACAAAAGTGACAGGCAGTATACACTGTTTTCCCCACATCAATTGCCTTAGTGACCTTTTCAAAAAGGTCAACCAGATTCATTTAGCAAACCCTTACTTTGACAAAGCCAAACTGACATGGATCCAGTGCCTGGAAGTTCCCCACATTCTTGCTGATAATTTTCATGATAATTCTTTCCATGGCTTTGCAAGTCAGACTAATCAGATTTAGGAATCTGCAGTTTCCAGGATCTGTTGTAGGTCTTCCCTTATTAAGGGGGGTGACCATTGAAGTCCTCCATTCACATGGCACAAAACCCATTTTAAGATGGTAGTTAAATAATGATTCTAGTGGTCATGATAACTCATATTTTAGACTATTCAGGAGGTATCCTGGGATGTTATCAGAGTTCATTGAGGCCGTGTTCTTGGCTTTAGTGAGTGCAACCAGTACATGCTCCCTAGTTATAGTTAGAGGGATTATGGTTGGGGTTGAGAGGGGGGTAAATTTGTAGCTGAATTTGTTTACTAACAGGTTTGCTATATTGCCAGTCTCAGTGAATGTGGCACCATTAACCAGCAGCTCAGCACATTGCTACTTGCTGATGATGAGTTTTCTGACATAGCTGTAGAAGGCTTTATAGTCTTGGAAGGCAACATTAACCTCAAAGCTGGCTTTGTTTGTCTTAATTTTCTGTCTTAGTTGCCCATTTACATTGATGAGAGAGTTTCTATTTTTAAAAGAATTATCCTTCCTGATTTTTGCCATAACATTTTCTCCTCTTATTGTATATCCTATTTAATATGGGATTCCACCAGGGTGTTTCATTTCTGAGTCGAGTCCTGGGCTTCTGGTAGGTACAGCAGCCTCTATGCAGCCATTGACATGATTGCATAGTTTCTGAGAGAAATTAAGTATAGGCTGCTTTGTATTCTGGTTTGGAGTGACATTGAATTTTAACAAATCAGCACTTAATAAAAGGTAATTTGCTTTGCAATAGTTACTAACTGTAGTTGGTTTTAATGGGATTACAGAGTTTATTTTGATTTAAAAGGATATTCATTAATTTGATCACAATCAAATATATGAGGTGCACAATTAGTCTTCCCAGTAGCTGAAATTGATAGTCACATTTGTGTGTGTGTTTGTGTGTGTATGTGTGTGTGTGTGTGGGGGGGGCAACTAATTACTCTGGCCAATTGTTATTTTTATTTTATTACTTTTTTTGATATCTGACGTATATTCAGTTAATAAAACTGGCTTTAATTGTTGGGAACAGGGGTTGTCTGTGGATAAAAGTGATGGAAACGCTTGTCATTTGTTCAGAATATGCACTTATTATTTTGGTTTTGTAGA
>NC_056742.1:219462678-219520178 GCF_019279795.1 Protopterus annectens | reverse complement strand
AGGTTTCTTTTTGTATTATTAATATTTAACAATTAGATAAATTATAACAATTTTTCAAAAACAATTCAGATATAACAATTAGATAAAGTATAACAAAATAAATATAAAAATTAGTTATTTAAACAAGTAAACATATGAAAAGAACAAGTATCTACAACTCCAAATATTCATGAAATAAGGTTTGTTACTAACACATTCAGGTCTTTAAGTTTCATCCAGGTGTTGTAAGAAGTAGTAATACTGGTCATTCTCATCTTGGTTGCAATAAGTTCTAATTGATAAATGTCAGTTGTAATGCTTATAAATTCTTTCAACGTTGGAGTTTATTCATTTTTCCAGTTCTTGGTGATTACTTTCCTTGCATTTGTTAGAATACTTTACAGAAGCAGGTAGTTTATTTTCCCTACACAAGCATGTATAGGGGTAGTGAATAAAACTGATGATGTGGTTAAAATAAATTTATCATACAACAGAGCCTGTAAAAACAATGTTATTCCAGAATGGCTTAATAACTTTACAATAATAAATATGCTGCTGATCTGCATTAATATTCCTCTTACATCACCTACCATGCTACTTGTTTGCTTTACATTAATTCAATTCTACATGGAGCAATGAATGTTTTATGCATGCATTTCCAGGTAAATAATCTCCATTTTAATTAGTAAGTAGTTTGTTTTGAAGATGATAATATATATTTTTCATCTTCTTCACTTTGGTAATAACTGTTTATGGCACTGAAATAATCCCAATAACTTCCTTTGCAATATTTTATTGAATTTTAACTGCTTTATATAATCTGGATAAAAGTAATTTTTCCAAAATTTCCTGGTTCTTCAGAATAATTAAAAGATCAATAAACTTAGGAACAATATTTTTATTGATGATTGCATTAAGTTAATGTTATTTTCTATTGAATATCTAAAATTTTGAATATCTAATCACATTTCCTTACTTAATTACATTTTGTTGTTATATATTCAACAGTTTGAAATTTTTCTCTATCCATTAGCTAAAACCAATATATCAAATTGCTCTCTTTAAAAGCGTCAATTGTAGATATGCTAAAAGTTCATATATTTTTTTTTAAATATGCAATAGGAAACAAAAAAATCCACCCTTTACAATCTGGGTTTTTTTAAATAAAATTTCTGAAGGAAGTCATTATCTAGGAAATATAAGTAGAACTAATTAGAACTTTTTATTATCCATAATATAATATTTTATTAACCAAAGTTGTTGTTTACTATTATATTTTGATGCAAGTATATCAGATGATTAGATTTTAGCATGTGCTTTCTCCTATCTCCTTCCATTTGTCATTATAAATATTACTTGTCCAGAGAGAGATTGTTTTTTATAACTGATAAAGAATATAATTCTAAATTTGGTAAACCTATGCCACCAAAGAGCCAATCACTTATGTGGTGATTTAATGGTAATTTACGTTTATTGGGATACCAAAGGAATTGAAATAATAAAGATTTAAACTTATTTATATTTTTTGGAAGGAGCAAGAGATAAAGATTATATTATATAATAACATTTTGGTAAAATTATCATTTAATTAAATAAAGCCTCTCTTCCATTAGGAAAAAAGATACTACATTTATTAATGATCTAATTTATAATGGCTAAAGCATTATTATAATTTGCATATATTATACTCCTAGTGTTAGCTATTAAAGTTATCTCTAAATATTTTTTATCTCCTACAAGATATTTAGAAAATATGTTTTCCATATTAGAGGTACTGGAGTTTATATGTCATTTTTTTGTTTTATTTTCATTAAAAGTAAGCCCAGATTTTTTCTTAAAAGATTCTTTTACATTAAAAACAGCTTTATGAGAATATTTATTATAATTTAAAGTCAAAAGAATATCATCTGCAACCAATAATATCTTTGGATTTAATTTATTATTTATCCATATACCTTTAATATCTAAACTTGATCTTATATAGTTTGCAAATGGTACCATAATTAAAGTAAAGAATAATGGTGATAACAGGCAACGTTGTTTAGTTCCCTTAAAATTAATATTGACTCCAAAATATATAACCCTATGTCCATATGAGCTAGGGAATGTTCATAAAGTAGATTTCTAAGTTGTGAAAAACATCTATAAAAATTACATTCCTCTAAAACCAAGAAATATAGTTCCAATTGACTGAGTCAAAGGTGCTTTTAAAGTCTAAACTTATTACTGTTAAGTTTTCTTTAGTATTATTTGTATAATCATTTATGGTTAATATCCCTTTAATGTTATCATACTTATTCCTATTTATTATGAATCCAGATTGATCATTATTAATCAGATATGTAAGGAAATGTTGGAATCTAGTGGCACAAATAGCCATAAATATTTTATAATCAATGTTTAAAAGGAAAATTGGTCTATAAGAAAAGCACTCCACTAGATCTTTGTCAACCTTTAAAATCAGTGAAATAAGTGTGTACTTCCATGGCAAAGGAAGTTTTGCTAAATTTTTACTGTTAAAAAAACCTTTGAGAAAAATATTTAAAGCTCCTTTAGCATGAGTTTGTAAAGTTCTGGTATTATACCATTCATAACCAGGTGCATTATGTTTTATGTTATTAATTTGATTTTTAGGTTCAGACATTAATATAGGTCTATGAATTAGTTTTTTTTGAGCTTCAGTCAATTTGTTTTTAGCATATTTTCTAATAAAAGTTTTAATTATTTCGTATGAATCCATTACTGGATTACATCGATTAATTTTATTAAAGTGTGTTCTAAATTCTCTTAAGATATTTTCTATTTTGGTAACCTTTTTTTATCATTAGGAGAATATTTTTTTTAATGTGATTAGAATTAATAAAGATAATTGCATACTTGGATTTTGGATTTTTGGAGTAATTAGTTATTTTTTTTTTCAAATGTACCATAGTTTTATTCTTTAGGATCTCTAAGTATTTACTTTGTAATTCAGTCAATCCTTTTATTAGTTTGTCTTGCCCTTTTTGGCTATCCAGTTTTAACTTATTTTTTCTTGCAAATCTATCAAATTTGTATCCCATTGCTTTTTCTTTAGAACATACCAATTCATAATTGCACTATTTAAATATGCTTTTAAGGCATGTCATACATAAATCTCAGATATATCTTCTGCAGAGTTACTTTCAATAAAGGTTTGAATCTCTTTATTAAAAAAAAAAATCTTTAAAATCCTTTGGAGTAACTGTATTGTCACCTCTGTTATATTTTATACTACCATTTCATTCATCAGTTAGCCTGTAAAACAGAAACAAATACTCATCTCCTGATTGTTAAAACTGTGTACTTACTGTGTTATTCATGTATATATTTGGTTAAGCTGGAAACTATATATCACATTTTACCTTGTTTGTTATTATTTTGTACAAATATTTGTTATTAATTATTATACTTTGTTACTTAGAGCTTTATTTCCTCAGGTCTCCACTGAAAAAGTATATCTGCCCAGTTGGACTGACCCGGGCAATAAATGTCAAATAAATAAATAAATGAATAAATAAGCAAAACAAGCACAACAACAGCAACCAAACCAAACACAATTATCAAATCGAGGAAAGAGAAAAAATTTAAAAAGTTACTTGAAAAATGCATCCAGTAAGAAATTCAATAGGTGACCCCCAACCCACAAACCAATACCAGAGATCACAAACAATCCAGAAGAAAGCAATTCAACCAAAGGAATCTACAACAAAAGCATCATACAAGGAAACTGGAGAGATACAAATAACAAAAAGACATCATAACACAAGTCCACATCAATTAAACTGTTAATAAGTGTGTAACACTGTAAATATGCAACATTAATTGCTAAAATAGCACTTCTGAAAAAAACTGTAATATGCAATTTTATGTTTAAACTAAAGTAAGTAAAGCAATTTAAAAGGCTAATGTTTTTATAAATCAATATTTAAATGAATTAAAATAAAAAAAAACTATAGAAGTAAGTAGGTATAGGAAACTTGTATGCAGAAACAACATATATGCAAGAAAAGAGGTAAAGATATACATTTTAAATATCAAACTAGAAAAAGAAGAAAAATAGAATGAAAAGTATTTACCTTGGTGAAGAACGCATCCAAGCCTCCTTTTTGATTTTAAGTATGTTAAAAGGAAAACATGTAAGATTATTACTGAGCAATAATAGCTATATACCTAACTAACTAATATTGGAGTTTAAGTAAAGACTCACTTTTCTTTTAGCTTCTTTTTTCTTTCATTACTTTTCCAGCTATTTCTTTCAACTTGTCTTTTCAAGGTGCTGTTGCTCCAGTCCATATCTTCTATTTGAGCTGTAACATTTTTTTGATCTCTATAATACCATAGCACTGTCTCCTTGAAGGTTCTAGTTTCATCTGGAAGAAATAATTTATGTCTGGCTGGAAATATTAAATAAACTTTGATCTAACTTTTCGTAAGTTCTTTTATTAAAAGCAAAACATACTTCCTGTTGGACATCATAGCAAAACAGTCATTGTCAAATCTTATTTTTTTATCCACTAACTAGACAGGAGATTTTGTCCAGGCTGTTTTAAGGACTAATTATATGTCCTGTGATGAAAAAAAATATCACAATAGTAGCTCTTGGAGGTGGATTACATTTATAGGAGGAAACAACCAAAGACCTGTGTGCGCTCTCAAAAATTTTAGAGAGCCAGGATGTTAAAATGTTTGTCATACTTTCCCCTTCAATCTTTTCTGGTAAAGCAAAGATATGAATGCTGTTCCTATGAGACCTATTTTCTCTATTATCTATTTTGTACAGTAGCAGGATATTTTGTTTCAATAAGAATTCAATGCTGTTTGTGTCTTCAGACAATCCCCCATCCATGTCATTTGTGACATCCTCCATCTACAAAATCTGTATTCTCTGTTGGTTTAAAAACTCCTGCATTTGTTCCATTTGTTCTGAAAAAAAAAATCTTTAAAATTATCTAGTTTGTTATCCATTTTGTCTACCTTCAAGGAAAGTTATTTTATGTTGGCAAGAACAGACTAAAGTTCCTTTTTCAAAAATGAATCCTGAGAGCTTGTTTTTGTGTGACTCATTCTGGATTATAAGTGAAGAAATTTTCTTGACAGAAAATTTGACAGGAAAATATTAGTTTAGGAAAATACTTTTTTGATATTATCCTTCAGGACAATTCATAGTAATATATGATAAAATAAAAAACAAATAGAATAACCTGGCATTACAATTTCCTGTCAGAAATAAAATAGAATAGCAGAGGAGGTGAAATCTACTGCTAGCCTTTCAGCATCTTGGCCACACCCTATCAACAAATGTGTGTCTAATGACACAGTTATGAGTTAGAGATCTGCCCTCAAAGTCTATAAGACACTGAATACAGGGATTCATTTTCTAACCTCTCCCGGTAGCTCATGGGTATTATGACTGTGATCTTTTTAGTTTGCAGTCTTTGGATTCTTTTTAATCATTTGATATCTTTAGTGGGTTTCATCCCAACAGGGGCATTATTCTTGAGAGTTGACACAATCAATGTTGACTACAAAGGATTGATTTTTTTTCACTTCAGACCTTAAGGGTATGAATGTGGCAATTAGCTTGGCTACATAAAAAGATTTCCTTATATTCATTGTCACATGATGGTCAAAAAAGAGGAAGCTATCAACCCAAGTTTCTACATCCTTAATTATATTTTTGTTTTGTAGAGATGTCTTGCCCAGACAGTATGATGATGGGAGGAATATGATACAACAATCTTTAACATTAAGTTTGAGCCTATAGTTGGTATACAATGAATTTACTAAGGAGGGTACATTCTGGTGGGTCTGGATATTATAGGGTGGCTTAACATCAGCAACTAACAGTTTGCATTCATCTGCAAATTTTGATAGTCAGAGGTTTTGGCTTTCAGCTTGGAGATCTGAGAAGTACATTCCAAAAAGTAGAGGTCTAGTCTGGCAAAACATCTTTTTTTGTGAAAGACAGTCTAGATACAGAAATGTTACGAAACAGTGACAAAGACTCGAAATCTCTGCAAGTAGAGTTGGTGTTCTCCTACTATTTTCTGAGATCCTAGAGTTTCAGAAAGTAGGCTGCATAATTTCAAAAAAAGAGAGTGGTAAGATGTGTTAAGGAGTAAGGCTGTTCACTGTTGGATAGCCCCTAGCAGGATAATATCACAGATATAATGTGGATAATGTTCTTAGTGAGCCACTCTCTGATGGACTAGGTAGGATATCATAGCTCTCAATCCCTTTGCCCAAGAATCAGGGTTAAAGTAAAACAAAAATAATGAGAGAAAGACCAAAAATCAGACGCAATGTTTAAATATTACTCTGCAGTAATTCCCTTAAAATGTTCATAGAACAGCAGGTTTCTGTCAAATGTGTTTTCTGAACACTGAGTATGAAACTCTACCTCTGATGATTGACTGTACTCCTCAATCATTTATTTGAAAATCAAACATTTTATGAGGGGCAGGGCAGGTACAGAAAGCTATATCAGGGGTGTTTTCAAATCCATGAACAACTGAGAGTTAGTATTATATATAATTTAAACTAATATTTCTGCTGCCCCTCAAAAGAATATCTACAGTAACAGAACCAGCTTTTTCTAATACACTTAATCATCAGAATCTCAATAATCCACTAGAGAGATCTATGAAAACAATGAGGCACATGGCTGCCTTTCATAAATCTCAGTGTCATGCTTTATTTTTCACACCATGTAGATCCCTTGGGGTTTGTTGGATATAAACATCTTGCACTGAGTCACATACTGCTTTGACATTCCAAGCCCAGTTTTGTAAATTGCAATCTGTCATGATGGCTTGTTTACGGAAGAGTGAATTATTGCTATTATACAGTGATATTTCTTAAGAAAAAAGTGTTTACCTTTCTTAAATTATGTCTTTGTATAAGGGCAATTCAGTCTTATACAATATCTTTGTGCTGATATAGTGCACATGCCTATGGATTTTCCTATTCTTGCACAGTATATCAGTGCAGTACAAGAGAAGTAACAGAGAAAATAGAATCTGTGCTGTTGTTTCATGTGTGTGTGTGTGGGTGTGTGTGTGTGCGTGTGTGTGTGTGTGTGTGTGTGTGTGTGTGTGTGTGTGTGTGTGTTTTAATTGCTTAAAAAATCAGGGATTTTTATGGTGGATAGTGTAAAACTACAAGGAAAATTGTGTCCTACTGAAATGCTGGGACTCGAAATGCTAAGTGCTAAAAATCAAAAATAAAAGACCAAAAATTCAGAAAGAAGTGTATCTTGAAAATCACTCTTAGTCTTTAAACTTCTTTTTGCCGGGAGGGCATGGGGCAAGCCCCCCCACATGCTGAACTTATGTATACCAACTCTTAGATTGCCATACCTAAGAAAAAATGGAATATTCCAAGAAATGGCATCTCGGACTTGTTATATATACTGTAAGCCCATTGTTTCAGCCATTCGGTCTCCATGTTTTGGGACTTACTCTAACGAGTCCCAGCATTTCAAATGGTTACCAGAAAATCAGGTATTTTTCTGTTCTTTTAGATTTGCAGAACACACCACATTTTTTTCACTGCTCCCTCCACTATATGCCATTAACACGACCGGCCAGTTAATGGTACTTCAGTGGCTGGGATTTTTTTCTATTTGTATATGCACAGCTTATAACAAGCACACTGACTGGGCTGTCCAGTCAGTGTTCTTATTTTTGAATAGTAATGAGCCTTTTTGTATAATCAAATATAATGCATTGCAGAATGGAATCTGTTGATACACTTACCCACCTTTCAAAATATCGACATTTGAAGACAATAATTTATTTCCTTTGCATAAATCCAGAAAAAGATTTATTTTTATCTTTATAGACCTTTATCTTCTGTGTTTTGCCACCATTTTGTCAATTATATGTTCATGTTTACCACTGAGGCTTTGTCACAACCAACAAAGGAAGCAGTCACCGTTAGGCACTACCAAGTAAATGAAGTTAAAGATCTCCTAGAAAACTGATTAGGCATTGACAAGTGTGACCTCCATTAGACTTGGCAGCCATTTTTTTAAACACCTTTATTAAACCATCACTTAAGCCATATGCATATATACATTAATGGAAAAGGAAACAAATCATATCACCATGTTTCCATTTATGTACATTATTCATTGCATATGTTAACGATAACTGCTACCCAATCCAACACCCCATAAATTGCTCATTTCCTGCCTTTCCTTAATTCTCAGTCCTCCTCAAGAATATTATTCTGCATCTATTGTTTCCTCCAATTCCATTTATGTCCATGTTATTTGCTCCTCCCTTTTCTAAAATGCTATCTTCTTCTTATTTTATTGCTGTTACAATATTCAAAACATTGTTTTTTGGAGTCAAGAGAATTAAACATAATAAGTCCTTATTATGTCTAGGCAATTCAAATTTAATGTCCCAGCTTAAAATAATACATTTTTATTTACAGCCATTTCTTCCTCAATATTTCTAACAGGGTACTCTTTAGAGATTTTTTTTGCTAATTATTAGCACTCTGAAAAAAGACATGTTGCTAGTTGTCTCTTTCCACCCCATCATTCCTCTAACATTTGCTTTCTACTACAGGAAAAATCATTTGAAGTTTCCTTGAGATATCAATACATATGCAAACATTTTCAAGCAAATATCCTAAACCTTCTTGACTTTGTTACACATTTAGAAGCAATACATACATCCTCCCATTGTTACCTTTTTAAATTGCTTTTCCAGCCTATCTTCCCAATCTTTTTTTAACCTCCTCTAATTGCTTCTTATAGGTATATAAAATGTCCTACTAAAAGTCCCTTTTTTGTCAGCTGCTTCTTTTAGCCTCACACCAGTCTTTTACTTTTTTCCTCTGTAGTTTTTTATTCCTATACCTTGTTTCCATTTCCAGTTTCTCTGGTATATTTCAGCCCCCTCCCCCCTTGCTTATTTTCTGTACCCTTACTTGCAGTCATCCCTATTGGCAACATCTCCTTTCTCCATTCCCATGCTGTCTTTTTGATTATGTTTTGACCAAGACAGAATCCTTTAGATTTAATTGCCTTTCTAATTAGGATTTGACCAAGAGGGTCTCCATTAGGCCCATTCTCCATTCCTTATAGGCTTTGATGAAGACAACTTACTGTGAGGCCTGTCATTATTTAATTTAGATTTAGTTCATCTATCCTTCTGCCTACAGGCACTTAGTCAATTACATAACTAGGTTGTTGGTGACTAGGTTTGCATACAAGCAATATACAGACACATTCCACATCCTGACCATCACTGTTTGACCATTCCCATGCCCTGCCAACCAAAGATAATAGGTTGCAGACTTTTTCCCATATATTTGCTAGCTCTTGACAGGTCAGCTGACTAACATTCCATGCCGAAACCTTTAAGTACCTACCTAGCTATCTCAGCAAAAGACAAATGATGACAAGTCTTTCTGTCCTCGTGCTGTTATACAGATATTCCTACACACACTGCTATGTGTGTAACTTTTAAAGACTTCATAATGACAGTCATTCATACTCCTAATGCCTTACTGCACTTGTAAAATGGCAGTCTGTTTTTTTTTTTTTTTTTTTTTTTTTAGTTTGCATTTTTGCATTTAGCAGTTTAAGTATGATAATTATATGAGGTGTGGTATTTCTTCTGCCCATTTAACTAATTGGTTGCCATATAGGGTTATAACATTTAGAATTTATGTATAATATTTTCACAGTATTTATTTAAAAGGCCCTTCTATCAAAACTATTGTGTGCTTTGCCCAAAACTCTTTAAACATAGATGTTAAGAATGCAAAATATCATAACAGAGTTCTGATCTGGAAGCTGAATTACTGCAGGTGAAGACACTTAATAGTCACTGTCTAACAACTCCACAAACTGATAGACACATGTATACAAGCAATAATGTCTCTCCATCCCCAAAATTTTCACAATGGCAATCATTTTTGTGGAAACCCTCATGAACTGAAAACCACATATGCGTAAGCAGCAATGCTCCCCTAATCAACTTATCCTCATGATTTTTCTTAAATTGCTTTAGTTGAAGAAATACTAGTCTTTAGTTCAGTTTCTTTTGGTAAATTTTAGGTATGGTTTATTTCTACTTCAATGTGCATTTGTATTTCTGCAGTGTTTTATTTTGTGACCCATATCTCTGGGTGTTAAGTATTTTCTATCCCTGTGAAAGAAACCATTCATGTTACTCTGCACAAATGGGGAAACACAACTGATCTCTTCAACTCTAGAACAATAGTCATGTTTCCCCCATTAAAAATCATAGAAAAATATGCCTAGTGTCAGCTTCTCAACCACATTATTATCAATAACCTCCTTGACTCTCCTCAGCATGGTTTAAGGCCAAACCTCAGCACCACTACTTCACTACTAGATGTCATTAACAGCATCAATTACAGCCACAATATCTGTAAAATTGCATCTGCTCTTCTCATTAACCTATTTAAAGCCTTTGGCACTGTCTCTGATAATGAGCTGTTCAATTTGCTTCCTTTATTCTTTCATTTTCCAGTGTTTCCTGGTTCCTCAGCTACCTGTCAATAGGTCCTAAGCTGTTTAATGGAAATCTAGCATCTCTATCTTTTTACCTGTCTTTGCTGGTGATCTCCAAGGTTCATACTAGGACTGCTCCTGTTTAATTTCCCTCAATAATCTTCACACTGCATGAAAACATGCTAAAGTAATCCAATACTCTGATGATGCAACACTTTTCTACTCTGCCCAAATTCTATTATTCTCCAACAGCTCACACAAAATTCATTCTCCTCCATAGAAAACTCACACAAAAATCCGACCTAATACTAAACTCAAAAAAGATACATCTTCTCCTATTCACTACTAAGTCATATAGCAAATACAAAGCTAACTTTCAAATCACCTGTGCAAATAAAACAACTATTAAGGTAGTCTCCAGGTCTAAATTACTGGGGATTATAGTAGACAACGCTACAACATTTGACCTCCACATCCATAAAGCTATCAAAGAAACAATCAGAAGATAGGTCTGCTATATACAGAAAACAGGATCTTGCATAGACTAGCCAAATAACATTAACATCCAAACACCTGATGCCTACACTTCTTTATGCCTCTTCTATTTTTACCAACCCCCAGAATACCTTGACAACCAAATTAAAGCAATGCTACAATAATAT
Organism: Protopterus annectens; assembly: GCF_019279795.1. NCBI lineage: Eukaryota > Metazoa > Chordata > Ceratodontiformes > Protopteridae > Protopterus > Protopterus annectens. Next base: position 219,509,018 of record NC_056742.1, on the reverse strand, counting down.
AGCCAAATTTACTTCCAGTAAGCAAAACTCCACATATCACTCTATTGCCCTCTGGCACCTAAATGGCTTGTGCTACCTCACTTCCTCACCTTCACTCCAGTTTGCACAAAGATTAGTCTTTCTCCATGAAAAATGCCCTGCCCTAAGTGACATACTACAACTCTGCTTCACCAAAAGGGCCATGTGTTCTTGTGATAAATATATCTTCACATTTCACAAAACCCACAACAAAGCTGGAAACGCTCTTTACTTTAATTGTATCTTATAATTCTGGAACTCAAATCCCCATCCAAACTGGCTCCTCAACAACTGTTCCTGTTTGACTCCTGGCTATATCCCTACTATTCCCCAAGCTAAATTTTTCTTAAAGTACTTTTCCCATGTTTATATATATTACAGTGACTTTACTTTTCTCTTATTTTTCTGTCTACTTCTCTTCTGATGAGAACATTTACTTAATGATATCTGATCTATTTTTCTAATTCTTAACTGCTCTGCATGCTAATTTTGCATAATACAGTTATTTAACAATTAATTATGTTATTGCCTTATTCATATACATTTTTTATGTAAAGCTGCTAAATGTAATCCTATCATTTTATATCTACCCTGAGTTGTTGTTGTATCTTTTGGCTTTTTCCCGGTTAGGGGTCGCCACAGCGGAACTCCGGTCCGCTAATGATTGGCAGTAGATTTTTTTTTTACATGACGAGTTGCCAGCTCTGATGCACAACCTTCAACGAAGGTACGCCCATTCACGCATGTCTCCAGAAGACGCTTTAGCTGAGAATCGAACAGGACAACGTCTTACTGTGAGGAGACAACGCTACCACAGCACAACCACCGCAGTCTTATATCTACCCTGAGTAATTCTTGAAATCTTTTGCTTTCTCTCCAGTAAATTTGCAGGTGTTCAGCCTAGTTCCAGTTGACCATATAGCCTTCTTTGACCACTGCTTACAGCAGATTGTGTCAACCAGTGGTATATGCTGTGGAATGACTGGTCCACTGGGGATGACTTTGCAATCACTGATTCTACCCCAGTGACCTTTCATTGCTGGGAGGAAGTCTGCTGGAGTTGCATGTTTGCCACTATTGTATGCGATCTTATGACTTTCTCTTTTGATGAGTCATGTATTGGCTGCCATAAATCCATTTTCCAGACAGACGTCTAGAATCTCTTCTTCTTTGTTTCTGTCGCTCCACCTATAAAGAAAAAAGTAAATATTTTTTAGGCCAAACAATGCCTGGCAGAATCTTTATTCTTCATGTCCCTTTCTACACTGGTTCATTTTCTGTTTGTGGGTTTATGATGTTATATTATTCAGGAAATTATTTGTTGCCTTTCTGGCTGTGTTTTACTGTTCTCAATCAAGTAATGTACTTACCTTCCACATGATGTTTTAGTACTTTTATGACTGCAATGCCTGTTTAATTTATGCCCTGATTCCTGCTTTGTTCTATATCAAAAGACAGGCTTTTAAATGTCCATTGGTAGAACATTTTTACAATTGTTGCAATTCTGAGTACAAATATATAAAGGCATGTGTTTAGTAATGTGTATAGTAATGTGGCAAAGTAGATGAAGATGTGAACCCCAATTTAAAAACATCATGAAAGTTGTTTTAATTTACACTATATCACTCTCATTCCTATGGGTTTAAACAAACAATTAACTGGGAGTTCAATAGTTTAGAAACTAAAGTTAATTAACTGTTGGTTGTAATCATTTGGTGAATGTATTTAAGTTTTTATTGTATATATTATAGTACTTTTGAAGGACAGTGTGGCCAAGGCACATAAAAGTGTTGTACAATGAAATCTGTTGTTTTTTTTTTTCTATACTGGTTGATATCTTGTTTATTATAACTTTTTATGAAGATGTAGTAATGAATTTAGTTGGGGGTTGCATTTCTTGCGCCAGGTATTGCTTTTTACTGATGTAATAGTTTATTTATTTATTTATTTTTGGACTATTTCTTTGATATTTTTTTCATGCTTAAAGACCTTTTAAAGGTGGCTACATTGTGCTGGAATTTGAAGTCTGCAAGGGCGTATGGATCTGTGACTGCATGTGAGGTCTCAGTGGACTGCATTAGCTGTTCTCGTGCTTATGACAGATGTGTTGTATAGATAGCTAACTGTCTGACTGGAGAGTTTGCCTTTCCCATTTTATAAATATGCAATATAACATGAAGAGATGCACATGGTACAGACATTACCTCACATCTAGGGATACTGTAATGCACAAGCCCAGAGGGTGAGTACCTTATATTACCTGGGCATATGGTAATATATTTACCCTGCACAGCCCTAGTGTCTTATTTTACTTATAAAATGAGCATCATCTAACCAGTTTTGCAGTTTAACTTTTACACTTTGTAGCTTATTGATTCGTTTATGTATGATAATTATGTCTTTTGAAGAGCATTTTAATTTAAAAATAGTTATTCCTCCTTTTTCCTTATTGATAGCTGTACAGAGATATAACATTTTGGCTGTATAGATTGTTGGTCTGAAACTTTCTGGAATATTCATTTATGGGACCCTTCTGTCAAACTAGTGTGTGTTATTGCACACTCCATGTTAAATGCAAGTGTTAGTATTACATCATACTACAGCTGAGTTCTAAAAGGAGAATGCTTACAGATGAGGATTCTAACCTATCACTATCAAAGTATTCATAAGTATTTATGCTGTTTTCTAGGTAACACAGATTCAAAAATATTCACAACATTAATGATTTTGTTGGCAACTTCAAGAACTAAAATGCACAAATATGCAAGCAGTAATGCCCATCATCATTATTTTAGTTGATTTAGCTGATTATATATTTTCTGTACCCCAAAAATATTCACAAATAAGTTTTGAGAATAAGCCAATTTGTCCAGGGACATATTTAGTGTAAGGGATACATGGAGTTAAATAAGAGTGGGGGTGTTGTAGTAAAGAGTTTAAGATTGCGAAGTGTTGGGAGAGTTGATTAATGTCTGGGAAGGTTAAGGTTAATTTATTAAGGGGATGTTTACATTAAGTTAGGTAGATGGAGGAGGGACTTAGGGAGTTTTATGTAAGTGTAACTGGGAAGGGGAATCATATTTAGGCATGATCTTGCCACCTGCTCTCCCTCCCTGTCTTTTTTGGTTTATTTTGGGTGGTATAGTTATTGAGGTCAGTAGAGAGTGCAGGAAAGGAGCAGGTTTGTCCCTCTTCAGCTCCCACTCTTGGTGTTGGATGTTGATGCAAGGAGTTTGGGGGATGAAAGCAAATGGTATGACACTGCTTTGATTAAAATGAGTTTGATATGAGGATGCTCATTTGTGGCTTATTTATTTATTTATTTTGTTGTGGCTGTTGTTGAGTGACTCTGTATTTGACAGATATATTTCCTTATAAATGACTAAGGTTATGAGGGAGTAGGGATCTATTAGTAAAAGTGAAGACCAGGTGGCCTGGAATAACTTTTTCTTGAGCATGAAATAGATTTGATGTAGAGGTTGCTAGCAATTTTAATGGACAGTTTTCCTTTCCATTTTATAACTGTAAATGCCTACTGAATGATGTAAACAATGTTAATTAAAAGAGTAAAAATGCTGCGCCCTCAAAGTGAATGGTTCACCCAAAAATATACCAAATTGCAAACAAAGAGTGAAACCAAACCATGGTCCAGCCTTAAATAATATAAGAATGAGCTCTTTAATGGAAAAAACAAACTCTTTAATTGCATATAAAATATGGTAAGCACTTTCACAATGGAGTACATTGCTTCATCAGACCACTATGCAGTAACAATGTGGAGGTATAATGTCCTCCCTAGCCCCCTCACCCAAAAAACATTCATTCCATCATACTCACACAGACATAAACCTATCCTGTCCCCACCCAAATGTCACTACTATGACCTCCCAGCCAGAGACACAAGCACATACACACACTCACACACCCACACACACACACACACACACACACACACACACACACACACACACACACACACACACACACATACACACACACACACACACACACACACACACACACACACGCACACACACACGCACACACACATACACACACACACACATGCACACAGAAATTCCTTCACATATACTCTACCTATCCAATGTACTTCCTGGCACTTACCGCTTCTGTGATGGATGAAGGCAAGGTTTTGTTAGTCTTCATTAACATGAGTGGAAGTAACAGCCATATAAACTTACACATCTAAGCGAATCACTGAATTCTTAGTTATTTTAATGTCTTACTTGATGCAGTTCTGAGGTCAAGCACATGGGTAATTAACATATGTCTCTCCCGTGAAACTCCAAATTGACATTCGGTATGGCCACAGCATCAGCACACTACAGTGCTGCACTCTGAACCACAATGCTTACCATAAGGGGTGCAACTTTATTTATACCTTGCAGTAAACTTTCTGAATTGGGCCTTTAGTTTGTGGCATTTGACTTCTACAAAGACAACTGTTTACTTGTAAAAACTTTTTTTTGCCAACCTCCTCAGCTTGTAACAATTTAAATGTTGACATTATGGATATATTTTGTCACTCCACATTTGATCACAATTCATTGTATCACATTAGTACTTGAGTTAGAGGTTCCATTCAGTATTTTATTTTATTTTAACTTTTAAATTACATCCAGTAAGCATGACTGTTTTATCATTGAAGATATTGTTGCTTTATTACACAATGGACCTCCAACAAAATATATTTTTATCCTCATCTAAAGAAAAATAGTTTAAATCTTAACTTATTTGTAATGAATTTAACAACAAATGTGATTACTGAAAAGTGCTTGAAGCAGATTAGATCATCTATACTTATTGACTTCCTTATATGTTTAGATGCTGAAACCCTTTACTTACGGCCATATAAGATAACATATATGTCCTGAGTATAATGATAGCCACAGAGCATTGTATCATTTTTAGCCATTTGTGAAAATAGTTGTTTATTCCAACCACTTTTATTTTAATAAATTATTAATATGCATTTGATATTTTATAGTTTCATTTTCTTTTATACTCTTATTTTTATATATTGCATAATTAATGCAAACACATATAGTTCACAGAACGATATGTTTAATAAAAAGCTTTTTGAAAAGAAAAAAAATAAAAGAGAAAGGGTAAGCTAGATTGGTGAGGGTAAAGTCTGAAAGACTGGGTAAGATTAAAAAGGCAGACAAAAAAGTTGATGGAAGGATATTATGTTATAGTCATTTGCTGAATGATGAGTACAGAATATGGGTGGACAGAATTGGAGATTAAAAATACATGGAAACTGAGGGATAAACTCTGGAAGTACTGTATAATGCAGCTCTAAAGGGTGTTGGAAGACAGAGGGATAGGAATGGAAATGAATGAGCATAGTATGGAATGCATTAGAAGGAGATTTACAAATGGGAAGTAGTTAGGGAAACATACAGGATAGAAGGCAGGGCCTATGATATCTTACTTTCCACCATGTCATCAGTATATACAAAGAAATGATGGAAAGAAACAAGGAAAGTAATTGGATGCCATATATTGGGAGTGTAGCCAGAGATGGAAAAGAAGAAGCTGGGTTGTTGGGTAACACGTACAGTAAGCTAGACATAAAGAGGGATATGGAAACATGGATCAACATTAAAGCTGAGAAAAACAAAGAGATTGAGAATAGTAGGAATACAAGGAGGACTGTGGGACTAGCAAGTATGGAAGAATTTTTAACTATAAAACCTTTATTAAAGATGCAATGTAACAGCCATAAAAATACATAAAATACCATTCTTTTGCACTCATACACACATGCACAAATTCTAGCATCTTAGAAGAAATAAGCACATTATCTTCATTTGAGAAGAAATTAGATAGTCGAGTGTGTATTCATAGCATCACCCTAGTATGACTGACATAACACTCTTTGAAAAAGCAGACAATGTCTAAGGGTGGGCACTTATAAGCTGCAAATTGCTACATAGTCCAGTTACATTGTACAGTCTATAATCCTATTACTCTGGGATTCAGTTTTATACAAAAAGAACAGATCACACCAAGTGAGATATTTTTTCCTCTGTGGAGACTGTAGCAACAATGGGCCGGATTCACAAAGGCTTGCACAGAGTCTAAGTAGAGTAAGACTCCAGACAGCCAATATGTCTGCCGAGCGATCCAGGAACAGCCGGCAGGGGAGTGCATGAGAGCTTCTAAAACTACCCTTGCACGGACAGTGTTATGTCATGCAAATTACCTCATTTGCTGCTGAAAGCTATGCAAATGAGGTAAATTTGCGATCCAGGAAACACTAACCTGTCCGAGTAAGAGTAGAGTTATTTACAGAAATGTACTCTGTTGGTAATGGAGTACCTTTCTGCAAATAGCAACAATGAGCTATGACAGCTCCAAATAAAGGATACATCCAGTTGAGGAAGCATGCCAATGGCCAAATATAAGGCCATTGGCATTTTTATCTGTTGCAAAATAATAAAAAATATTTTTTTCCCTGATCTCTGATGTTTAAGCATAGCACAGCGCTGCGCAAACGTGCAGCGCTCTAAAAACCAGCAAAAAAAAAAAGCCAAAAATAGGCATTTTATTAAAAATATTCATCTGCTATGCAGGTGAATGGCAGGCTGAAGACAACATGGCTACTGAGTAGTGGTTGCTAAGGGGGGAAGCTCAGTCTGAGAGATGTAACCAAGCATTACTAGGCAATACTATGCAAATGAGGATAAGGATAGTGAATCCCAATTTTCCCTGCCATGTGAACCATGTCCCTAGAGTGTAATAGTAGGATTAAGGGAGTAACAGAGTAGAAAATAGGTGACATCATGAGGGGGTATGTATCAAAGACTGTAAGCTTACTGGAGCAGAGTGGCATGTGTTTGCTGTAAGTTACTCAGGACTGGAAGAGGCGTGTCTACAGTGGTCTTAACTGAAACCCAGAAACTGAAGGTGTACACCGTGGATATCACTAAAGTTTCTTGCAAAGATGCATAAACTGTGTGCGCGCGTGTGAGTGCCTGTAAACCCGTGAAAGCCTGTGTGCACCCGTGTAAGCCTGTGTAAGGCTGTCTAAGCCTGTGTGTGCGCATGTGCACCCGCCTAAGCCTATGTATAGCCTGTGTAAGCCTGCGTGCACGCGTGTGCACTCGTGTGCGCGTGTTTGCGCATGTTTGCGTGGAGCTGCCCCCTGTGGAAACAGAAAGGGAAAAGGAAGGAAAATAAGTAGTAGGAAGTTAACCAAGGAGAACTAGCAGAGATGACAGGTGAAATCAATCAGAATCAGCCAATTACACAGGAGTACACTAGCCCAGCCCAGCACTTAAAACTCTGCAAATAACATTCACCCATGTTTTTCTCAGAAACACTGCAACACTGCTGTCTACAAAGAGAAGTGAAAACTTAAAAAGCTTAACTGAGACAAAAAATGTTAGGGGCTGCCATTACTATTATAAGGCAACATGTGCAAGATGCTGAGGGTGGTGCCATTGTGAATGCTGCCGAGCAACCCACAGTGAGGAGACGGAGAAGAGTGTACAGACCCAGGGTAACCTACCAGGGACTACATGAGCTGGAGATAGTGGAGCGATATAGAGTGGATAGAGACCTCCTGCAGCAAATTGTTGAGCTGTGCAGGCCACGCTTCACACACAGAACCAACAGAGGGGAACCCATCCCAGTGGAAACCAAGGTATGTGTTGGCCTAAGAATACTAGCAACAGGTACCTTCCAGAGACCAACTGGTGATATGATGGGGATTTCACAGGCATCAGCATCCAGGGTACTGCACCAGTTCCTGAATGCCATGTCAGCACATGTCAGTGATCATGTATATTTCCCCAATTTCCGTGAGGTTATGGCCAGCAATATGCATCTCTTCCAGCAAATAGCGGAATACCCTGAGGTAGTGGGTGCAATTGACTGCACGCACATATACATCAAAGCACCAGCCAGTGAGAGGGGTAAGGCCTACATCAACCGCAAGGGCTTCCACTCCATCAACTACCAGGCTGTGTGTGATGCCCAGGGCATAATACTGAATGTGTGTGCTGGCTGCCCTGGAAGCTACCACGATTCCCATATCTGGAATTTGACACAGCTGTACCAGACATTTGCCAATGGGGACATCCCTGATGGTCACCTAGTGGGGGATGCTGGATACGCACTGGAGCCGTGGCTGATGACACCCATCAGAAATGCACACACACCTGAACAAGAACTCCATAATGAGGCACACGCACAAACACGAAATGTAATTGAGCATGTGTTTGGGATGCTCAAGTCACAGTTCCGGTGCCTGGACTCATCTCGTGGAGCCTTGCAGTACTCACCAACTACATGTACCCAGATTGTCATGGTATGTGCCATGCTACACAATATGATGCTGTGAAAACAGCTGCAGCAGGAACAGCATGGGGCAGGGCCAAACAGCCCCCCACCATTGCCAAAGCCTGCACAGGCACAGCATGACTTGGAGGAGGAACAACCTGAGCCTGCCCCAGTAGGCAGAAGGAGGCGTGCCCAGTATGCCTTGGCATTGGCAAAGAGGCAATGCATAGCACATATAATGGCTCAGTAGGAACCCTGGAAATTATACCTCTCTCTGACTTGCACATAACATAAAAGGGATGCCTAACTTGACACTACCTGTTTCCAAACATGTATAGGGAGTGTAGTATGTGCATCCAACATAAGCAGCCCTGCAGCACCACCTGAGGCAAGATTGCCATGTTTTAAACAATATAAAGCAATGCTAAGCAGCTTTTACCAATATTTAGCATATGTAAACAAAATTGCCCATGCTAAGTAGCGTAATGTCAGGCAACGTTGAGCAATGTTCGGCAAGGTCGGGCAAAGTTGAGCAAAGTCAGATAAACATGCTCATATTAGCTTTACTGTGCCTTAAGCAGTCTGGTCTGCCCAGCATGAAAATAAAAAGCAGTGACAGGGCTCGAACCCAGGATACTGTGCACTATAGTCACAGTACTGAACCACTAAGCCATGATAGCATTGCAGTAGCACAGACACAGCAGGACAATTGTACACTAATTCAAACACAAAGAAATGCTGTAACATGCCCCTAAAGAGGCATATGGGTAACCTCCCCCACAGGCCTATGCAGACAGAGAACATCAGGCCAGGCGGTGTGATGTGGATTGTCTAGGCTATGAAGTTGCAATCTAATATATGTGACATTGGACGCTAAGAAGTGTAGTACAGTAGTATGCCTCAAGCCAGTGTGATGGGCAACAGTACAGACTGAAATGGTGTACCATACATAGCAGTGCAGGCATAACAAATGTGTATAAGTGTCAGGTGAAACCCTCATCCTATGTACACCCACAGTAACAATCAGGTGTGCCCCCCGGGTAGAAATGTACAAAGAATAGCTGTCCCCCCGTATATAGAAATGTTGATAAGTCTATGCAAAGTATCTCATGGAAGCCCTGCAGGCACAGCATAATCCCTGTTGATCTATGACACAAAGGTGAGCCCTGCTGTAAAAATACATCTTGATTTTCCATACACATATAGTATAAATGTCTATACTGGGCGTGCTCACACACTCCAACAAATTTAATGGATTTCATTCAGCATCACACTGAAAGGTCATACTGGGCATGCTCACACACTTAAATAAACAAAGCAAATGTCAGGCAACAACATACTGAAAGGTCATACTGGGCATGCTCACACACTTATACTAAATACAGAAGTGATAATAAGGGATCTATGGACAAATGTGGATAGACATCTCTACTTCCAGAAACACATTCACAAAGTTGTCAGAAAATCATGCTATGTGTTCACACAAACTGCCAAGGTCTGTGCATGTAGGTCAAAGGAGGTTCCCACTACTCATCAGTCATCAGACCCGTCAGAGAGTACTACAACACACTTGCGATGAATCTGACTAGGCATGTTCAGCAGCCAGAAAGACCACTGAAGTACCCTAACAAGAGGATTACTGGCCTCAAACAGTTGCCCCATGCAACAAGACCGAATGTAACCCAATCTGTCTTTTCAGGAGATCTCTGCCCAACAGACAGGTCCATGTCATGGCTAAACTCAGATCTATTCTAAGTTACAGCTCAATGGCACTAAATATACAGACCCAACTGATATTGCCAACATCTTGGCAGATAGGATCAGTGTTAACTTTACCCCCATCTCACCCATGAAAGAGCACATCTCTATAATGGAAGACTCCAAAGTTGCTGTCATCACAGCTGCACAGGTAAAAAACACTCTCCAAAGCCAGTATCACAGCAGCCATGGGACCAGATAACTTCACAGGCTGCGTTCCATACAAACCGCAGAACGAACAGGCACCACACTGACGTACCATGTGCAGTCATAGCCTCACCTCATGCTTTGTGCCTGCTGAATGGTGCACAGTGACAGTCATCCCACTACACAAGGGTGGAGACACCATGGACCCCAGGAACTAGTGCCCCATTAGTCTGATGAGCCCGCTCTTCAAGGCCATGGAATGTATCATCATACAACATATAAAAAATTACATTGGTAATCCCCAAACCCTGGACCACAACCATGTTGGGTTTGTAAAATGTAGATCATGTCTCCTATACCTGATAGATGACATTGAAGCAGTCAACAGAACCGTAGACAAGGGTAAGGTGGCTCACACAGCCTATGTTGATTCTGCCATGGCTTACAACACCACCCCACACTCTGGAAATATAGATAAACCCACTAAACTAGGTATACATTGCCATGTCACAAAATGGGTTGCCAACTGGCTTACTGACAGAACACACACTGTGAAAGTAGCAGACTCCAAGTATGGCTTTGGACCAGTGCCGAGTGCAGTACCACAGGGTCCAGTCCTGTGTCTTGTCCTGTTTAGTATCTACTTCCCTGACGTAAACTTTAACATGGAAGGTCTGTGGCCAAGAACTACAACATAGGTGGTAGTATACTTAACACTGAAAGTGTGACAAGAGACCTTGGGTCACAGATGGACAGTTGACACAACTGTGATAATCACATCCCCACAGTAGTCAGAAAACCCTGCTATGTGGCACACCTCATCACAAAATATGTCTCATGCAGAATAGAAGAGGACATTGTTCCCCACTACTCATCACTCACTAGAACTATAACAGAGTACAACGCCACTTTTGCTATGTACCTCACAAGACAACTACAACAACTGGAAAGCCTGCAGCAATACCTCACAAAGAGCATTAGCAGCCTGAAATACATGCCATACACAGACCATCTCAAAATGCTCCGTCTGTACTCCCTTGCATATCGCCTACACAGATGTGTTCACTGCCTAACATACAAAGCTATGTCAAACACAGAGCTGTTGGACATGCTCCACATAAAACACTCACAATCCCTCTGACCTTTGGACCCAAAACCACGAGTGAAGTACAAAAGCAAGTGTTGTACCCATTTACCTTATGGATATCCACACCTTCAGGTTAGTGGCACAGCATGAGGCCTTGGAGACCATGCAAGTGCAACTAACATTGGGCAAAGCTGCTCATCAGATTATAGCCTACCTTGTCTCAGGAACTTCACTCAGTATTCCTGAGAACAGTGGAAAATATAAAGGTCCTATCAAACACCATTATATGAAGTGATTACAACTACCCAAACATTGAGTGGGAGAATTACTCATGTACAACGTCCTTTGCCCAATGTTTCCTAGAGTTTAAAAACTCTAACTCCCTGGAACAGCTGGTCACCATACCCACTAGAGGTGACACCATACTGGACATGATCATCACCAACATGTGGTACCAGTGTTCCACAACAGAGATAAACCCCTCAGTGGTAATATCAGATCATAAAGTAATCACACTGGATATTCACATCCCCCCCCCACCCAGTCAATGAAACCACCGTGAAGACATTTTCAAAAGCAAACCGCACACTTCCCAAGACCAAAGTGGAAAGTTCCAAAGCCCTCTTGCTATAGGATCAGATGTTTGAATGTTTGACATTTAATGCTGAACTACATATGTCAAAGTCATATCCCACTACACACAGCTACACACTGATTTCTCCATGGCAGTAGTTATGCAGGGCATCTGTGCATAGATAATTACTGCTGCCACATATGGATGATTCAAACTATGTAGAGTACTCTAAAAAAACATCTACTACATGCCACTAAATACATATCTGTTACATATTTTTCCTTTGTATGTGTTTGGAATAGTCAGTTCCGTGTGTTTTGTAAACGTTTTTTTTTATATCTTATTTTTTTCAATATATTTTTTTTATCTTTTTTTTCACTATATTATTTTTTTTCAATATATTTTCTTTTATATTTTTTTTCTGTTGCTGTTGTCTGTCTGTCTGTCTCTCTCTCTCTCTCTCTCTCTCTCTCTCTCTCTGTACCTGCAATGAAATGATTGCATGTGTGGACAGCAAGTACAGACTGCTTTTATAGGTATCTGCACATGTGCATCTGATGGCCTCTGCACCAATTGTTGCCCACCATTTGGCATTTGCATGCAGCCTGCTGTGTGGTACTTGCAGTACTCGCTGTCATAGCAACCAAATGCTATAAATTGCTAAGTCAGGTAGGCATAGCCTTTTCAGCTTTCCAAAGTGGGGACCATGCTTGTTTGCTGTGGACACCGTTGTGTAAGTCAGAAGGTTGGTATACTTCTTATATCTGATGCTAGGGGTGTAGCCAGTGATTTGAATGTTGTACTCAGACCTGAATGTTGCCACTTCCAGTACACAGTTGTCAGTGTAGAATTGTACTCACCCCTACAAATGCTAACACAAGATACACGGGAGTATGTAGTTTCTTTTCTACTTATACAATTAGCTGCCATACATATGTAGTTATTGAGATGTTTTCATGTGGCACATGAGCTGTTTGTGAACTGCTATGCTGTGGATATTAATGTACTCACTTCTGCACAGTTTGTGTTTTTTTGTTGTTGACATTAGCACAGGATGCTCATGAAAACTGGACAATTCCAGTACTGAGTATGCCTACCTACATCCTTGCTGGACCTTGAACACACAGGTATTTTGTACATTTGGGAGAGGATTGTCCTGCTATGATGCTGTGTGGGGGTTGTAAAGTGCTGATGTAACATTATTTACTGCTAAAATGGCTGGTTCTGTTATCACAGTCATGTAATGCAATTCCACAACTGCTGGTAAAGTTCCACAGAACAGGTTTTGTGTTATGGCATTCCTATCTTTCCTTTACATTCACTCATTCTGATGCATGATATATATATTTCAGCAACAACCTGCAGTATATCTACTGTGGCTTAGTGGTACTTCATGCAGTCTAGTGTGTACAAGGTCCAGGGTTCGAGACTGGCAGTGGTGTTTGATTTTGCTGCTGAGTAGAACAAGGGCCCTCACATGCAGGGTGACTAAGGCACCTTTAAGCATTTGTAAGCAGGTTTGCGTGGGTTTGCATGACGCTTAGCAATACTTAGCTAAGCGCACATAAGCGCACACTCGCGCAAACCCGCTAACTACTGCTTAAAAGTGCTTACTCCCACTAACCACCGTGCTCATTTCTTTGAAAGAAAAGAAAATGGGGAGATAGGACAGTGATGAAAAAGGGGCACAAAGAGGGAAAGACAGTAGGGAAAATAGCTAGGGACGTGCAGGATGGATGTAGGGAAGGTCAATAGCTGCCCATTTCTTTAACAGCAACAGCTGTTCATATAATAGTAATTTGGAGGGAAATTTGAAACCTTCCACCCCTGAGAGAGGGGTGAGGACAACAAATTATGTTATACTGCCAATTAAATTTCAGTTTATGTGCCCAGTGGACATGTGTGCAAAATGGGCAGCTATGCATGGGGCGTAATTTTTTTGTGGTAGCAGATTGCCCATTTTTTTTTTCAGGTGAGAGTAGAATGTGGGGTAGGGGAAGTAGGTATATTTTGGGAGGTAGGTTGGGGAGGTAAACAGACAAGACAAACAAGATGCATACAGGGGTGGAATATGACACATGGGGTGGGTGAACACCATTGACGGGGAAGGGTGTTTGGAATTCGCAAGCCCATGAGCCCACAGATGGCAACAGTGGAACTGAGATCCCCACCCATGGGCAGGCACCACTGCACCTTCACAGCCCAGTGGGTGGCTGTGCTGGGGGCTGCTTAGGAGGTGCAGGCTCACCCGTGAGTCGCGCAACTCTTGCCTCGAGCTGGCGTAGAGGATCAGCGACTCAATGCTCAATCTCCCTACGCACCAGAGCCCGGACCATTTGGAGGGTGATAGGTGGCCTTCCTCCAGCCATGCTTGCATGAGGGGGATGAGCCCCATCCCCTGCAGCACTTCCACGTGAAGGTGGCACAGGGCCAATGGAGGAGGAGGTCCCGGGCTGGGCATCGGACCTGCTGGTGCTAGGTGCCATCGCCAGCTGAGGTGGGACAGGTGGGTCCACTGGGACCGGCCTTCCCATACGTTCTATGTTTAGGAGGATTTAATGACAATATGGGTTAGTAATAGCCAACATCATTCCAATTTAGTTGTAACAGCATACAGTAGTATTCCCATTAACCCAACACACCAGAGTTCCAACAGTTGAACAGCAAGGATAACACGTGCATATATAGAACAACAGTGGACATTCCAACAGCATGCAGGATTGATTGGTGGCAACAGGCCACCAAATTTGTGGTATGTGAACAGGGCACATGCATTAAAGTAAATGCAGATATTTATAAACCAATAGGACATGTGTCCCAACAAATGTTATGAGATTAGACATACCCATTGAGGTATGGAATTGCATTGTTTATGCACATACAGTAGGGTGTAAAAATATACCTCCATTAACAACTTATATATACTTATAGTTTACACTACAATCCTATTGACTGCAGTTATATATCTCCTACATGTATTATTACACTAGGCAATGTCCGTTAAATTGTGAAATGGGTTTTGCTAGCTCTTGATATACCTGACCTGTATCTGACATACAAGCTGTCCAGGATGCAGATGTTACTGCTACATATTTATATATTTCATTTATAGTTATATATCTACATATCTGGATGTGTTCAGGTGACATTATCAGGTATATTTTAACAGCCCCCTACATTTCTAGCAGCACACTGACATTTCTAGGGAACACAATAACAAGCTACCCATGTGTGGCTTGACTGCACTTAATACAACAGTACTATTTCTATAATGCAAGGGTACAGCAACATATCGAAGAAAGTGACACGGACACACTCCAGGAATTATACCTTTATTAATTACATTACACACTTTTTTTTGATATATAAGTGCATGCAGAGGACTTTTATTCAAGACGTATTATACCTTTATTAATGGGTTACAACACATTTTCACGCTGTCTCACTTATTTTATATAACAGTACATCCAGAGAAGTTATTCAAGACTTATTATACCTTTATTAATGGGTTACAACACTCTTTTTCCGGCTCTCTCACTTATTTTATATAACAAAACATGCAGAATAATTACTAACCTGCCTGGTGGCGCAGTCTTAGCAGCCTATATGCATAGGCTTGCTGATTCGCAGCATGGACACCTGCAGCTGTGAAGTAAATGAAGGGATATTGAGACATACCTATCCATAATAGAGACTACAATAGCAATTATTGCATACTTCATTCCATGGCTACATACTCAGTAGTGGGGAATTTTCAATTTCACAAGCCTCCTGTATCCACTGGTTCAGTCGGTCCTCCTTGCGTCTCTTCAGGTATGACTAGTGGTGTCTGACCTGTTCACCAGTCCGAGGGACGCCTGTGGCACTGGTGAGATCATGTGCTAAATGGTTCCAGGCTTCCATTTTGTACTCAGTTCCTTGAAACTGGCCCTGCAGGAGTCTTGCATCATGATGATGGACGAGGAGACAAACCATTACTTTTGACTCCTCAATGCCCCACCGTTGCGATCGAAAATGAGAGCCCTCTCCAACACTGGCCATACTGTCTGCAGATGGGAGCTACAACCAGTTATGGCAATTATTCCCGCCTATGAAGCTTTAATATGCCTCATTTCCTGCACTTATTTGTGATTGGATGGTTTTGAAAAATCTCAGCTAAAAGCAAACCTGCTTAGCAATGGGTAAACTTCCACTGATATATAGGAGTGTGTTGGAAATGCATCCATATATAAAGCTGTTATGGCTTAGTGGTTTAGTACTGTGATTATGGTGCAGAGTATCCCGGATTCAAGGCCTGTCATTGCATTTTATTTTACTACTGGCCAGACCGGCTAGGAGGTGTGGCTATGTTTAGCCGACTTTGCTCAATTTTGCCCAATGTTGCTCGATGTTGCTCTACGTTGCTCTACATTGCCTGACATTGCCCAATGTTGCCCGACGGTGGGCAGCTCCACGCAAACATGTTTTGTTTGCGCTAGTTGGCGTGATGCGCAGCGCTGCGCAAAGCCATTGTGCTAGTTAAAGCAGTGCTAAGCTATGAGCAATTATACTTAACTGTGCTTAATACTAGTAAACTTTGCTTAGCAGTGCTTCACATTGCTTAAGGTACGTTACTTATGCATTTATCAGTATGCATGACCATTCCACCTTCTTATATATATATATAAAATATTGTTCACTACTACATAGGCCATTTCAATGCATTTTACTAAAATTTAAAAGGTAAATGTCAGGAATTATTTTTATGCACAGATTTCCTACAGAAAATGGGAAGGGGAGTGGTGGGACTCGAACTGGGAATGTCTCCTCTTTGTGCGAAGGCTCTACCACTACGCTATTGCTATTTGGCTTAATTTGCATATAAGTAGTTTATTATCCTCTTCGATGTCTACACTGCTAACTGTAGCTAAGCAATGGGCAAACCCGTGCATACATGCACAAATATGGGCAGCTATATCGGGAATAATAAAAAAAAAGGAAAGCTTTACATTTTAAACTTATACAGGGATTTAGAATGTGGGGGAGTGTAGTGTTGGGTATGTAGACATTTGAGCGGACTCACTCATTTCAGTTGACATTTGCGGTTTAGGCACTTGGAGGGCATGGATATTTGGACTGCTCGGTAGTCTGACATGCCCCCTGCACTCGTGCATGCTCCATGTTAGCTATAGAGTTGAGTTAGCACGCCCTCATGAATATGCATGACGCGCTGACATCATACGCTTAGGCTGCGGTTTCCGAGTAAGACTTATTTAGTCTTACACGAAGGATTAGTGAATCCCAGCCACTGTATATAAATTCTCATCCAATATCCTCAGAAAGTATCAAAATAAACTAAAATAAAATAAAATTCAAAAACTTTAGAAATCTTTTAAAATACAGAAAAATTGTGGCAATTAAAACATAGGGAAGATAAAAATATATAAACATATATGCATACGTGCATATTTATTTGTTTATAACATAATGTAGGAAATGGATACACTAGACAATCTCGACGTACTGAAATCTTAATTTCAGTTTGCCAAGACCGAATAGTGGAAAGTGCAGTTACTTGAAACTACACTATGCCGAATGCAGAAGTTTCGAATCTGCAAATGAATCCACTGCTATCGTGGTGTCGCGTTCATTACATGTGGTGTGCTTTGTGGATTTATCTGAGGTTTCGGGTAAGTGTAGCATGTCTGAGGATATTGGGTAGGGATTTTAGTGTGTGTGTTTGCGGTAGTGTTTTTTGTGTGTTTGTGTGTTTAGTGCGAACTCGGAGTTAGAATACATAAGTAGGGTGGTAGGTTAGGTGTGGTTCTGTGTGATGTTATGTTTGTTTAGTTAGGTAGGTGTATGTGTGTGTGATTATGTCTTGGTTTGTGTGTGTGTGTGTGTGTGTGAATGGTCGCAGTTGTGGTATTCATGATTGTGGGTTTTCGTGTATGTGGGTTTTCAACTATTCAGTCTCGAAATACTGAAATTTGACATTTCAGTACTTTGAGATTGTATAGTGAATCTGTAGGAAATATACCTGGTAAATGAGATGTGATATGGATGACATGTTTTAGAAAAATGAGTCCACTAAAGAAGCATTATTTTAAAAGAGCAGTGGATAAAAAATACAAACACTACATTTTTATAATAAGGAAATAAAAGTCAGGATATCTGGCAAGTGAATGTGGGGGTGCACTATGAATCTGTGTTTGATACTTGATAGGAAGATAATGGCAGAGATCATGTCACAGATGAGTTGTGGATGGGGCCTGTGTTGGTGCAAAGGGCGTAAAAGCACAACAGTCAAACTGACAAGCAAACTCAAAAGGTCATTATGTCCCATATTGCTCAGTCTAGGTTGAATAAAAAGTTCCCAAACGCATAATATGAAAAACAGTGTTCCTGGGCATGCACCAGTGCCTGTGAGCCCATACTACCATCTGAGTCAAGTGAGAACCAGAGTGGAGAACACTGCTGAAAATTAAATGTTTTAGGAATGTAAATAATACCAATATCAGAATATGCTTGTCACATAAATAAACATTGTTACATAGTTCAAAATAAGAACTCACAGAGAATAACATGAGAATGGCAGAGAATGACATGAACTAAATTGATGAGAATGAACTAAAAAAAACATCATGGGTATATCTAAGATACATAACTATAAGGAGATTATTAAGGAATATATAAAAATATCATCCCCTGAAATGTACAGTATGGTGTTTTTGCATACTGAAGGAGCTGTATGTTGACAAGAAAAGTGGTTAGCATAATATGCAGAAGTAAAACTTATGGAATTGTGACCTAAGGGCAGCCATGCTGATGTCCAGTAACGGGGCATGCACATGTACCATTCTCACAGTGGGAAATTGTGCATGCTGCAGTTATGTTGCCATAATACTTCCAGTGCCTACTGTTGAGTATTTATTCAAAGCACAATGTGGAGCAGATGTTGCTAAATATGAACCCTGATAGAAAGCATGAAGTGGCACAGCCATTCTCATTAAAACATGAACTATAGCATACAGAAGATATGACCACAGCCACAAATAAATGGGGAATGTATAAGTAGTGGTGCCACATGTTATACATGCTCAGTAACATGGAGTGGTACTTTTATGAGCAGGAAGGGAAGACCAATGCCCTCAGCAATCCCACCAGTCTCAGTGGGAACTGGTGCCTGGGTCTATTAGCTGACTTGCAAAGTTGCTTATCTCACAGGGGTACCACTGCGACATTCCTCAGCTTGGGCCCTTGGTTATATATCATCAACTAGCTGTTCCTTTACTAGTGATGTTAGTATGAGGAAGCCATTTTCGCAATCATTGTCTCTATTAGAAGAGCTATGTGGGACATATCAGCTGCCATGTTAATGTTCACTCACAGTGATGGATACAGTCAACATTTTGGCTCACCTTCATGTCCTGTGTTAAGCAAAATGAATCAACTACAAAGGGTAAAGTGCCTCGAGCAAAATGTAGTTTCAAAATCCAAATAACCTTTTCTTGAGGCACAACACGACAATAAGAAGCTTGACCTTTTATTAAACACACTGAACTAAAGAACAAAAACAATAAAATATCCAGGCTGTGCTTCATGTTAATAATTTCTCCATCACTGTAGCACTAGCAGGACTCTCACCCACAGGGTCTGCATCATCATATGTTCCTGACAACTTGGGCATCTGTGATGTGAGGGTTATCAAACAACGCACCACCAGTTTCAGGCAAATAGTTACGACCTTCCCTGCACTGGAACAAGTGACAACAAAAATGTGAAATCACAACACAAATGAGCCCTTGTGGGAAAAACACTATGAGCTCTATTGTCCTTGCATTTTGTGTTACACTTTTTGGAGAGGTAACTGGGTTAGTTATTGTATGCTACACCTTCTTCAGTAAAAATTGCATTTCATGTCACATTATTACCCCTTTAGGGCACTTTGTAAATGTGTACTCGAGTATTAGTCTAATTCTTATTCTCCTTCCTGGTACCAGCTTAAAAAAATATATTGTCGAGCTTGTCTGATCTCTTTATTTATATTAATAGTTATGTACACTATTTATGCCTTTCTGATAATATAATGCCTGTTATTAATGATATATACATTTCTTCATAACAGTCATATTTCACTTGCTGTATTATCTATTGTAAATGCATTGCCTTGCCCCTTTCCAAGGTTGTTGAAGAAAGGAGTCCTTGGATGAGTTCACTTACCTGGTTAACAAACCATAAATAAATAAGTAAATAAAGAGCAAAGACAGCAATAATACAGCCAATTATTGTTATTATTATTACTATTATTATTATTATTATTATTATTATTATTATTATTATTATTATTATTAATAATAATAGTAATATGGGAATTATAATCATATATAACTATGCACAGCATATGTAATATACTTGCTTGTGGTTGTCATCTATAAAAACTGCATGTAGGGAACTCCTGATTCTCTAGATGTAGTCCTATTTTATACAGACAATAGATTTGACAATCATACATTATTTGTCTGGAAAACATTAGAACAAGATATCTAAACCTTTTTTTCAGCAAATAAATCATGATAGGGAGACGGTTTTGTCATGCAATGACTGTACCTTCTCTGGAGCAAACATCCTCCCCAGATCAAACAACGTGACCCACTATTTTCCTATAATATGGAATTAAACAATCGGATGGGTATTTATAAGTTCACCTCTAATATGACTAGCATGTTGTTACTTGAAAAAGGAGGTAAGGGTAAATAGTCATAGGGCCTATGGGCCTTGTACATTCTGTGACTGTATGGTTATTCTACAAGTAGTCAAGTTTATGTATTAATACCAAAACAGAAGGAAAAGATTAACTGACAGATACTCCAAGAAATGCAACAATCATATTATAGAGAAGAATCCAAATCCAAGTGTGTGACCCTCCAGTGGCAATGAAACGAAAAGCAGAGATTCAAAGGAACTTCAAATAAGATGCATTCATAAAAAATAATAAAGTTTATTCCAATGAGTGAGCGCTTTCGCCAAAGGCTTCTTCAGACTCTTAAAACAATGAATAAAACTGTTTGAATCATTTTTAAACCATCCTTAAGCTTCCTATTGGACATTACAAATTGATATGTCACATGTTATCTTGTCTTAAAGGAACAGATACTCAAAAAAGTTAACATAGTTAAATGCAACAATATTTAGAAGGAATACTTCCATCCAAATATACAATAAATGATCAGAATGTCCATGCAAATAAGTAAAAAATATGCATATACCCTGCTACATTCTAAACAATAAAAGCAGCATTGTGCTTGGTCCTACATCATTCTACAATCATTAACAAACTGTTGCTACATTCATTAAAAACCCTGAACATTCTCTCTCCTCATGGTGTTAAAAACATTAAAATCCTTAGATAAACAGCAAGTTTTATCGCGTTTCAATATCTAGCATCTCTACTAAGATAGTGGTGTGTCGAATGCAACTTTGCATATATCAGGTTAAAAAATTAATATAGCGAGAACTCTGTACTAAAAATGTAAGCGTACCTTTACCACAAAACAACATAGCGAATATAATGTATTTCGCGATGTGCCTCATCAAGGAGTCAGACCTCATCATATCGGTGAAAGGCTGTTGTCCAAGATTAAAAAATTCCACAAATAGGAACCTCTTAGATTCCACGTAAAACAAACTGTTTACAAGTTGTAAAGTGCCGTGTGCTGTAGGAACTCTGAATGCAATTGAGTACAACCTAACTTCATGCTATGGTAACTCAACGTGCGGTGAGCACGTTCTAAGCATCTAAGTACTGAACAACAGAAACAATGTTTAAATTTCTAAGAAAAAAAAGGTGAGCCTATATTCGTGCTGTCCTGTGCCTAAAATAGACAGTATTTGTAAGCACGATTATGCCCTAGAAGCATATATTGATCACAAAGTGTCACTATTTAAAACAATGAAACGTGTACATATTAATGAGTACACTTATTAAAGTGTTCGCTGAACATGGCAGAGATGGCATTAACTAATACAAAATAAAAAGATAAAAACAGATAAATAGTGGAATGCTAGGCGTAACACAAAAATTGACACAATAAAGCTTGAAATTAGCACAAAGCACACATATAATAATACCTAAGTATAAAGCTCCATAGATGATAGGGTCCCTAACTAGTAAAAAAGCAACTACTTCCATGTACATAGTAGGTGCTAAATATAACAACATTCTAAGTTAAAAAGGTCAAATGAAAAATGTGAAGAGATAAACAATCCGCAACAATACTAAGCCTGTACCTAATGATAAAACAAAACTATCTATTGATGTATGGGGTACCTAGCTCAGTCGCAAAATAAATTCCAGCTACAGTGAACAAATATATAGACGTATATGCATGCTTGTGTATACATGTGTATGTATTTATATATTTACACACATGCATGTGTAAACTATGCCCAATAACCACTAATATATTGAGGTGGTGATAGGAGGGGATGAAAAACATACTAGTATGTGAGGTATGGGCTCAGAAGTAAGGCTAAAACAAGAAAGCCGAACATATCCAAAGGTCCATCAGTTCCTGGGATTTGATACTAAGAACACATCTACTTGTGGCTATAAAGCTCAGAACATTAATACTATGAAAATAATTATATTCAGTCTACAAGGACTGATTCTTACACTGATTTACTATAAGAGTGACATCAATACGTAGTTTTAAAATTACCTTACTACTCTATTTAGGTAATAGTAGGTTAAGTCATCTTCGTAGTCTTCTACTTCTTAAAAATGGTTTGAGTTGCACTTTATCATTAAGCCCTGGTGACCTATCAGACCTTAGTCTGATAATCCAACGTGTCTCCTGTTCTAAGGTTTTGTTGATTAGATCACCACCTCTAAAACCCACGCTGACTTGTTCAATAACACAAAATTTAAAATTATGATTGGTGCCTGCTGTTGTATTGTGTCTAGCTAGGGCATTGGTCTCAGTACCTATCCTAATGTGGTAAATATGTTCCCTAACTCTTTCCTTAAGTGATCTATTGGTTTTGCCAATGTAATAGCTTTTGCAGGTTATACAGGTGGCCATGTATACCACATTCTTACTTTCACAGTTCGTGTTAGTTCTGAAGTTATATGTGCGTAGCGTAACAGGATGCTCAAAAGTGGTATCTTTATTAATGTAGATGCATTGATTACAATGACCACAGGGTACTGTGTTTCTATCATTTATTGGTCTACTTTTCCCCGGATGTTTGGGTCTACATAAAATGCTTCTTAAATTCTGATGATTCTTGTAGGTTATACGTGGTGTTGGTCCTACTACCTCATTTCATAGGAAAGCCTGCCAAAGAAACAACATACTACACAGAAACAGTATGCATCCTGTACATGTATTCCAAAATGTCCTTAAAGGACAATTCATGAGAGTATCAAGGTTGAACCCACAACAAGAGTTCTATGAGAAAGGAATAGAGGACATGAAGGATAGATTTCTAGAAAGGGGCTATAAAGAAAATGAAATATTAGAAATGGTCAGAACTGTGGAGCGTCTAAGAACGAGTACTGCTAAACCTTACTTTATGGCACATGAAGGTAGTATGAAGAGTCCAAGCCTCTAAAACTGAAATTAGAACCAACCTCACTTTCAGTAAAATGAACTTGGAGGTGAAAAACCCTGGATAGACACTGGGGAATACTGAAATCCGATAGGGATGTCAATGAGGTAGTAGGACCAACACCACGTATAACCTACAAGAATCATCAGAATTTAAGAAGCATTTTATGTAGACCCAAACATCCGGGGAAAAGTAGACCAATAAATGATAGAAACACAGTACCCTGTGGTCATTGTAATCAATGCATCTACATTAATAAAGATACCACTTTTGAGCATCCTGTTACACCACAAACATATAACTACAGAACTAACAAGAACTGAGAAAGTAAGAATGTGGAATACATGGTCGCCTGTATAACCTGCAAAGCTATTACATTGGCAAAACCAATAGATCACTTAAGGAAAGAGTTAGGGAACATATTTACCACATTAGGATAGGTACTGAGACCAATGCCCTAGCTAGACACAATACAACAGCAGGCACCAATCATAATTTTAAATTTTGTGTTATTGAACAAGTCAGTGGGTTTTAGAGGTGGTGATCTAATCAACAAAACCTTAGAACAGGAGACACGTTGGATTATCAGACTAAGGTCTGATAGGTCACCAGGGCTTAATGATAAAGTGCAACTCAAACCATTTTTAAGAAGTAGAAGACTACTAAGATGACTTAACCTACTATTACCTAAATAGAGTAGTAAGGTAATTTTAAAACTACGTATTGATGTCACTCTTATAGTAAATCAGTGTAAGAATCAGTCCTTGTAGACTGAATATAATTATTTTCATAGTATTAATGTTCTGAGCTTTATAGCCACAAGTAGATGTGTTCTTAGTATCAAATCCCAGGAACTGATGGACCTTTGGATATGTTCGGCTTTCTTGTTTTAGCCTTACTTGAGCCCATACCTCACATACTAGTATGTTTTTCATCCCCTCCTATCACCACCTCAATATATTAGTGGTTATTGGGCATAGTTTACACATGCATGTGTGTAAATATATAAATACATACACATGTATACACAAGCATGCATATACGTCTATATATTTGTTCACTGTAGCTGGAATTTATTTTATGACTGAGCTAGGTACCCCATACATCAATAGATAGTTTTGTTTTATCATTAGGTACAGGCTTAGTATTGTTGTGATTGTTTATCTCTTCACATTTTCATTTGACCTTTTAACTTAGAATGTTGTTATATTTAGCACCTACTATGTACATGGAAGTAGTTGCTTTTTACTAGTTAGGACCCTATCATCTATGGAGCTTTATACTTAGGTATTATTATATGTGTGCTTTGTGCTAATTTCAAGCTTTATTGTGTCAATTTTATGTGTTACGCCTAGCATTCCACTATTTATCTGTTTTTATCTTTTTATTTTGTATTAGTTAATGCCATCTCTACCATGTTCAGCTTAACACTTTAATAAGTGTACTCATTAATATGTACACGCTTCATTGTTTTAAATAGTGACACTTTGTGATCAATATATGCTTCTAGGGCATAATCGCTTACAAATACTGTCTATTTTAGGCACAGGACAGCACGAATATAGGCTCACCTTTTTTCTTAGAAATTTAAACATTGTTTCTGTTGTTCAGTACTTAGATGCTTAGAACGTGCTCACCGCACGCTGAGTTACCATAGCATGAAGTTAGGTTGTACTCAATTGCATTCAGAGTTCCTACAGCACACGCACTTTACAACTTGTAAACAGTTTGTTTTACGTGGAATCTAAGAGGTTCCTATTTGTGGAATTTTTTAATCTTGGACAACAGCCTTTCACCGATATGATGAGGTCTGACTCCTTGATGAGGCACATCGCTAAATACATTATATTCGCTATGTTGTTTTGTGGTAAAGGTACGCTTACATTTTTAGTACAGAGTTCTCGCTATATTAATTTTTTAACCTGATATATGCAAAGTTGCATTCGACACACCACTATCTTAGTAGAGATGCTAGATATTGAAACGCGATAAAACTTGCTGTTTATCTAAGGATTTTAATGTTTTTAACACCATGAGGAGAGAGAATGTTCAGGGTTTTAATGAATGTAGCAACAGTTTTTAATGATTGTAGAATGATGTAGGACCAAGCACAATGCTCCTTTTATTTTTAGAATGTATCAGGGCATATGCATACTTTTTACTTATTTGCATGGACATTCTGATCATTTATTGTATATTTGGATGGAAGTATTCCTTCTAAATATTGTTGCATTTAACTATCCTAACTTTTGAGTATCTGTTCCTTTAAGACAAGATAACATGTGACATATCAATTTGTAATGTCCAATAGGAAGCTTAAGGATGGTTTAAAAATGATTCAAACAGTTTTATTCATTGTTTTAAGAGTCTGAAGAAGCCTTTGGCGAAAGCGCTCACTCATTGGAATAAACTTTATTATTTTTTATGAATGCATCTTATTTGAAGTTCCTTTGAATCTCTGCTTTTCGTTTCATTGCCACTGGAGGGTCACACACTTGGATTTGGATTGCTCTCTTTTATGTTTACGTGAGTCTCCTGCCTCAACTGATAGCAGCACTGCATTTGGCTTTTTGAGTTATATTATAGAGAAGATTTACAAAGCTAAATCTTATGTAATTGATTTTAGAGGAAAAATTAATCTGGCTAAGTGAAATTTGCAACTGCATACCGAAAGCAATAATAAGCTTAGTTAAATGTAATTTTGTCATGAAAAGTGCAGATAAAACTGTAGTTGTTGCTTCCCCTATAAATGCAGTATATAAAACAAGAATTGTACAAAATATGCATTTGCTTTGACAGAAATTGTAAAACAGCTGTCACTGGTTTCTCCAATGTGCACACATCTGAAGTGATTTCTGCTTAATGCTCCTTGAAATATTACTTCAGGTGAAAAGAATTCATTATTTTATTCATACTTCCCCCAAGAAGTAAATGCAGCTGTTGGAAAGTGTTGCTACCATAATGGTTGGTTTATTTCAGGGGTAATAGTAATTAGTCTGGCAGGCAGTAATCATACAATAAAGGCAAGGAAGGGAACAGTGTTACTGCTGAGATACAACTTGCCTACTGGAAAGTGTGTGTGTGTGTGTGTGTGTGTGTGTGTGTGTGTGTGTGTGCACTACTTTCTGTGCAAAGTAATTGTTGACATGTTTCACTTCCTGTTGGTAAGAATGCACTGAAAGGCATAGAATTGTTGTAACTGGATGAAATCCCAGGGAAATAATCATTATGTTTGATTTGCAATTGTACATTGAATAGCTTATCCGGATCTAGTACTTTTTGGCTACTAAGCCAGTAAAGCAGTACACATTTAGTATCTGCCTGTCATGTCTTACTTGGTTGTCAGCATGGCAGATTAAAAGACTATAATCAATAACATTACATAACAGTTGGTGATAGTGATATTATATGGCCTTTTTTTCACAGCTGTAAGAGTCTTAATTGCCATGGGTACAAAGCCTCATGTATAGCAAAAATTAAACCACATTTGTCTGTTACATACAGTGGAGTACAAATCTGAAATGTACTAAACAAAAGGTAATTTCATCAAGTGAGACTAAAACTGGGAGGGAAGAATAGCCAGGCATATTACATCATACAAACCTGGCAGGAAGGACATCAAAGGCAAGCAAGCAGGTCAAACAAAATGTCAAAAATATGCAACAAGTCAGCAAACAACAACAAAATGAATTGTCAGCCACGGTGTTGCAAATCTTATGGAAAAGCTACAAAACTACCACTAAATTATATTATATTAACAGCTATGATTGTTTCTATGATTGTCAGTTTTAATCCACTGGTTCATTTATTTTCTGATATCATGTTTATCTTATTTGGGGTCACGGAGTAACAAAGACTATCTGTGTAAGGAACAGATTAAAAGCAGACAATAAATCCTGGCCTGTGTGATAATCCATTGTATAATTCGTGTTCACTTATGTGCACTTCTGAAGATTGCCATTTGGGTCTATGTTAAATGTTCGAACATCCAAAATGTCGAACATTACATGGTCGAGACCAAATGTTCGACATTTGGATGGTCGAACATAAAAAAAAAAGAAAACACAGAAAAAAACACTTTAACAGTGTAGGCAGGAGGGCAAGCCCCCCTGCACCACCCGCACCCCACACTACTCAAATATACCAACTCCGAGACCGCACTTCAGTGCAGAAAAGGGAAATTGCATTGAAAGTCTATCTTCGAGCATTCAAAATTTCGAACATTTGGTCTCGACCATGTAACGTTTGAAATTTTGTGTGTTCGAAGATTTGACAGGTACCCTTGCCATTTCACATGGCAATATGTCATCGGAATGTAGGAAAAAATCAGGTATCCAGAGCTGAAACAGGGGAAATATATACATCATATTTTGAAGGCACCACATTCTGTAACTGAAGCAGAAAGTTAAGCAAAATAAGTTAGGAACTATGCAACCCCTAGATTAATGTAAAATAAACATATTTTGTGCAAAGTTTATATATATATATATATATATATATATATATATATATATATATATATATATATATATGGGTCTACTTCATTTGCCTGACAACTCAAATGACTGACACTCATTTGCCTGACAGCTCATTTGCTCGACAAACTTTCTAGGTGGGCTTCACCACACCCTGATGTGGGGGGCTGTGCCCCCCACACCCCCCCAACTATATATAACAACTCCATAGTCGCACAACAGTTGGTTTACTATCATTAAGTCGAAAGTCAGAAAAAATCATGTCTGTATTGTCGAATTTTCACATCAGAAATGAACATTTCCGAATCAACCTAACCTTGAAAACAACGGTGTATTGTCGAAAATGTCGCTCGCGACATTTACGGCAATACACAACACGCCCACCCTTCCCATAAGCACCTATCTACCTAACCTAAACACACAGTTATGCAGGGGGGCTGCACCCCCCTGCACCCCCCACACCCCCCCTAACTTAATATTCCAACTCAGAGATCGCACTACAGTGAGGAAAGGGATGTATTTCCCTAACCGCACTGTACCGCGATCCGCTCCCATGGGCGAACGTTGGAATTGCGAATGCACAGTCCATTCACAATGGCAATGTTCGCTCACATCACCTGCCGCAATATGAAGTATTCGAACATTTGTTGTTCGAATACTTCATAGCCGTGCAAGTGCACGTCGGCATTGTGATAGTAAACCTATATATATATATATATATATATATATATATATATATATATATAGATATATATATAGATATATATATATACATATATATATGGGTTCATGTTAAATCAACAAAAATCCACATCCCCAATGACCGGATCACTGAGACGAGCTCGCCGATGCCACACATCCCCGACAAATTTAAGTATTTGTATTACAGAATGGAATCTATTTCTGTGTCTGCAATACACTTAAAGAAATCAACAGATACATGCATAGCAGGGGGCCAAGCCCCTCTGTACCCCCATGTAGGGGGCTGCACCCCCCCACACCCATCCTACTTAAATATACCAACTCTGAGATTGCACCACATTGTGGAAATGAGAATACATCCCATTCCTCACTACTCACCATTGTCGGGGATCTGTGGTGTCAGCGATCTCATCTGGGTTATCCGGTCATTGGGGATGTGGATTTTTATTGATGTAACTTGAACCCATACATATATATATATATATATATATATATATATATGAATATATATGTATATATATATATATATATATATATATATATATATATATATATATATATATATATTTATTTATATATAGATATATATAGATATATATGGGTCTACTTCATAAGATCGACAGACCATTTGATCAACATTCATTTGGTCGACAGCTCATTTGATCGACAACCAGTATTCAAGGCACGTAACAGGAATTTGCCCCACTCCCCAATGTTGTGAAACCCCGGAGTTGGTATATATAGTTAGGGGGGGTGTGGGGGGCACAGCCCCCCATATTTGGGGGGGGTGTAGTGCAAAGCCCCCTCCACCTATTTCCGTTTAAAACATGAAAATACAACAAAACTACACATTTTAAAGAAAATAGGTGGGGGGCTTTGGATGCCACACCCCCCCAATGTGGGGGGTTGTGCCCCCCACACCCCCCAACTATATATAACAACTCCAGGGCCACACAACATTAAGGAAGGTGGCAAATCCCAAGTTTTTGCCTTGAATACAGGTTGTCGATCAAATGAGCTGTCGACCAAATGAATGTCGATCAAATGGTCTGTCGATCTTATGAACTAGACCCATATATATATATATATATATATATATATATATATATATATATATATATATATACATATATATATATATATAGAGAGAGAGAGAGACAGAGAGAGAGAGAGTTCCCCTTCATAATCTCAAAATACTGAAATCTTGAATTTCAGTATCATGGAACCATAAAGGCGAACGCTCAAAATCTCGCAACCCCAAAACTGTGAAAAACAAAATCAAGAACATTAACACAGCATACACAACACAGCACATACACCATCCTACCCACACTACAATAAATCAAACAACAAAACATACACAAACACAATAACACACATTAACATAACTGTACCACCCTACTTATATATACTAACTCCGAGATCAGACAAACAGAAAAAGACAACAAATACACCCAGACATTCTACAGTCCCACACACACACACACACACACACACACACACACACACCACACATATACAAACACCAACAATTCCAACACTTACACACTCATACTTTCACCTGCCTATCCTAACCCACACATACAACTTACAAACACACTCACATACATGCAAACCCCCACCCAAAATCCTTACAAAACACTCACTTTCCTTAGGTTCATAGGTTCATAGGTTCATAGGTTCATACTAGGCTATCTGCCCGAGGGCATTTATAAGCCTAGCCCATTGTTTTGTGGCTTACGCCACCCCTTTAGTATGGGGAACTATACCCATTATTTTGCTGTGCCTCTGTCAAGCAGTGATACTGAGGTAATTCCTGGGGTATATCTGCGATCTCCCATCCATTGGTCAAGATTTCTCTTGAACAAGGCCAGCGAGGTGCTCTGCCTCACATGTACCGGGATTTTGTTCCACAGCATAGGGAGTCTTTGGGTGATGAATCTATCTCTCCAGCACGTCCTATTAATAGCCGTGTCGAGGTTTAAGTCTCCCGCCCTTGTGGCGCTGATGGATCTAGATTTTTTGAGGTGAAGCATATTCATCAAATCTGGGTTTGACATGGCCTTGTATGTTAGGCAAAGGTCACCTCTGAGCAAGCGGTGAGCGACTGAATAGAGCTGGAGTTCTTTCAGTCGGGCAGCATAGGACAGATTTTTGAGACCCTTTATCCTTTTGGTGAGGAACTTTTGTGGCCTCTCCAGCTGCTGCAAGTGTCGGGTCAGATACATTCCGAATGGGGCATTGTACTCAATCATTGGTCTGATGAGTGATGAGTAAAGGGAGACTATGACCTCCCTTGATCTAGATGAGAATCCCTTCATGATAAGGTGGGGAATGTAGAAGGACTTCCTAACTACTTTAGCTACATGGGTGTCGAATGACAGACTACTATCAACCTGGGTCCCCAGGTCCCTGATAACTTCTTCTGTGCTCAGTGGATTGCCACCTATTTGGTAGCTAGGGGTAACCTTGTTTTTCCCGAAGGGTATGACTATGCATTTTTTGGCGTTTAACTTTAGGCCGTGGCTCTGGCACCAGTTATCCGCTTCTGTGAGACCCTTCTGAAGGATATCTGTGTCAGATGTGTTTTCTACTATGGCCCAGTTTGCAGTCATCTGCAAACTTTGTCAGCCATAACCCTCCTGTGTTTGCTTGTACTTCGGAAAAGTAGATGCCAAACAAGAGTGGGCCCAGGACTGAGCCCTGTGGGACACCACTTGTGACAGGCTTTGAGTCTGACATGGCGCCAGCAACTCTGACCCTGTGGGTTCTGTCACTCAGCCAGTTTGCAACCCATCTTGTGATGTATGGGTTAACATTTAAGCTGATGAGTTTTTCAATGATACCCGAGTGGGGTATTGTATCGAAGGCCTTAGCCAGATCGAGGTAGGCTGTATGGACTGCCTTTCCCTCATCAATGACTTTGGTGACTGTTTCGAAAAAGTCAACCAAGTTTAAAAGGCATGATCTGCCTTTGACAAAGCCAAACTGGGTTGGATCCAAAGTCTGCAAATTCCCTATGTCTTTATTTATGAGGTCCATTATGATCCTCTCCATGGCTTTGCAGATAAGGCTTGTCAAGCTAATGGGCGGTAATTTCCAGGGTCTGTGGAGGCACCGCCTTTGTGAAGTGGGACCACAGTTGCAGTGCGCCACTCCTGATGCGTATCCAGAGGTAAGACTTTGATTAAACAGCTGTCCTAGCTGTGGGTTTAATTCCTCATTGAGTTCGTGGAGCACACAGCCGGGGACACCATCGGGTCCCATGGATGCTGTGTTTTTGCTTTGGAGAGAGCAGTTCTCACTTGGGCGCTGGAGATGTTTGGGGGCTGCACTCATTTGGTATAGATATCTCTCCTTTTGGGGAGGGGAGAAGTTTGCACTGAACCTGTCAGCCAGTATGTTGGCAATGTCTGTAGGATCAGTAATCTTCACATCATTTTGAACTAGTTCTGAGCATATCTGGGAGTTTCCTCCTAGGTTTCTAACATAGCTAAAGAAGGCCTTATGATTGTCTTTTGAGTCTTTAGCTATTTTTCTCTCGAAATTTGCTTTGGATGATTTTATGAGAGCTCTTAGTTTTTACTTATAGTGATCAAGGGTGTCTTACCTTTTAAGGATTTTGCTCTATCTTGTAGTAGCTTCCTCCTTTTGTTGTAGAGTTTGTTTATGGCTGGGGTCCACCAGACTGGACGCTTGCCTTTGGTACAAAGAGTCTTTGTTTTGCTTGGGATTGCCTTATCCATGCAGTCCTGCAGGTGCTGGTAGAAGGCGTTTGTAAGTGATTCAGCGGCTTGAGTATTGTTTTCCGCCAGCTCGGGGCCTGAAAGGAGACCACACTAGTCTTTAGAAGTGTGAAGTCGGCTTTTGAGAAGTTCTTTACTGTGGTCTTTTTATTTCAGGTGGGGGTGGGATGAGGACCTCCAGCGAGATTAGTTTGTGATCTGATCTCACCAGTGAGGGGTATACTTCGGTGTTGAACATTGTGCTCCCATGTTCGTGATGATGAGATCAAGTATGTTATCTCCTCTTGTGGGGATGGTGACTAGTTGTTCCATGGCATTTGAGTTTATGAATTCCAGGAACTTTTGGGCTAGGGTGTTTGGGCTTGAGTAGTGTTCCCAGTCTATATTAGGGTAATTGAAGTCACCTAGTATGATGGTGTTTGGTGATACATTTATCCCCTCTAGTGTTTTCAGGAAGGCCATGTGAGTTTCCTGAGTTTGTGAGGGTGGCCTGTAACATGCTACAATTTGCAGAGCAGTCTTGCCTATGGTTAATTGCACCTGGATGGTCTCCGATGCATCGTGCGTTGCCACCAGTCTTGAGGTGTGGGTGTCCTTGATGAATATGGATACCCCTCCTTTCTTGGTATTGTCCGGATTTTGGGGCGGAACGCATGATATGAGGTAAAACCTGATAGCGCTGGGGTGCTCTCAGGAGCCTTGAACCAGGTTTCTGTCACAGCACAGACATCGATGTTCTCCATACTGAGAAGGGCCTCGAGTGCGTGCATTTTGAGATTTAGACTTCTGGCATTGAGCAGCATTACCCTTAGTTTTTTCCTTTTTGTGTTCTAGGGTGGTAGGTTTAGAATTTGAGCCTTGCCTAAAAAGGCACTATGGGGTGGCAAGAGCCTTTGCCAATATCCGAATCCCAGGGGTGACAGGTGCAAGCCGTCCCTTGAAGCAGCGTGGCTTGTCCAGCATGTCATCCCAGGCAGACAGATACTGGATCCCCTTTGAATGACACCAGTGTTTAAGCCAATTGTTAAAGCTGATCATCTTATCTCTGTATTGTGGCATCATTCTTGGTGAAGGTAGGATACTGCTCAAGGTCAGGGTCATACCTGCCTGGGCTACATAATCAGAGAGCTCCTCAATGTCTCTTTTCATGTAGTCCAAGGAGGTGCGTCTCAGGTCGTTTACACCAGCGTGGACAATGACTGAGTCATATTTGTACCTGCTGTTGAGAGACCTGAGTGCTTGCGTTATGTGGCGGATTCTAGCGCCCGACAGGCAGCTTACTGTGACCTTCTCCTTACTCAGTCTGGTGAGCAGGACATCAGTGTGTCTGACTATGGAGTCACCAATGACTAGTGTGTCTGGCATTGTGTTTGGCCTTAAGGGCTGTGACTGTTTGACACTCTGACTGTGAGGTCTATGTGTTGCGGGTGTTGTGTTCTGAGGTGGTGGTTGTTTGGGTGTCTGCTTTGGTGGCCTCTGCTGTTTTGGTAGATTTTTGATCAGAGCCTCTGAGTATGTCTTTGTGTGTTTATGTGTATGATTTGAGGTTGTAATGGTACTATGTGAGACTGGGTCTATAGTGTGTGTGGTAACCTTCTCCTCCTGACTGGTCTTGCCAGTCCTATGTTGAGAGAGCTCAGCCTCCAGTTTGGCCGTATAGTTGCATCTCTCGCATGTATTTGTGTTTTGTGGGAGGAGGAAAGGGTTGTCTGTGTACATGAGGCAATTGAAACATTGCCTCAATATTCCCAAGTTCACCAGCTGAGCAGGAGAGGACACTAGCAACTGATCCCTCGACATGCTAGAAGGGTAGACGAAAAACTTTAAAAAAAGATTCCGGGGGACGTGGGTGACCGAGAAATGGGGGTTGCCTTTTTGGGGTACTATCTATGACAAGAGTGCCGTATCAAGGTAATAAGTACTGTAGGAGCAAGTGCTAGGTTTAATAGATAGAGAATAGTCTACTTGGAGTCAAGTAGAGTTGATCTTTTAGTTATAGGATACGCTGATTTGATCAGTAGTATAGTTCGAGGAAGGTAGTTTTAAGGGAAAATTTGAAGAGTGGACTTTAGGTAGCCCGAATAGTTTAAACCTGCTTAACCGGCACTGCCCTAGTGTGCAACAGTGGCAGCTTCGCGCTAAATCGCTCTAAATCGCTAACGCGCGTTTAGCGCGTTTTATACCAGGGGGCTGGAAAAAGCTAGAAACTGGCCCAAAATGACCAATAAACTACTAGTTACTGGCTGAAACCTCACAAAACTGGACAAAAGGCAGCTCAATGCTTCCCACTCCCACTGGTAAGCAAGGTAGCTTCCCTTCCCTCAAATAAGGCAAGGAAACAGTACACAGGAACTACAACCAAAGCCCAGGAATCAGCAACTCTGAAACTGGACTAAACTAGTAAAGCAGGAAAGCAAGGTAGCTTCCCTTCCCGCAAATAAGGCAAGGAAACAGTACACAGGAACTACAACCAAAGCCCAGGAATCAGCAACTCTGAAACTGGACTAAACTAGTAAAGCAGGAAAAACAAGAGATATTTTTTCTTTTTTCTTTTTTTCACAAAACAGGCAGAAACAGGTACAGCAAACACTTATAAATGCTATGAATCAGCTACTACAGCTTACACAGAAGAATTTGCTACAAATACAGTCAAATAGTAACAAACAAGGATTCCAAGTGCAATATTAAGTTAAATGCAGTAAAAACAGCTTCAATGTAACAGAAAGGCAGGCGAAATACAGTTGCTAGGTATTCAGATGTGGAAAGCAACAAAAATATACTTAGTATCAAGAAAAGTCGCTTATTCAGCTCTCTGCAGCCTGGATTACTCTGCTGGCCCATGTGGAGTCTGTGCTGAGTAGGTACAAGCTGAAAGTTTTATACCAGGGGGCTGGAAAAGCTAGAAACTGGCCCAAAACGACCAATAAACTACTAGTTACTGGCTGAAACCTCACAAAACTGGACAAAAGGCAGCTCAATGCTTCCCACTCCCACTGGTAAGCAAGGTAGCTTCCCTTCCCCCAAATAAGGCAAGGAAACAGTACACAGGAACTACAACCAAAGCCCAGGAATCAGCAACTCTGAAACTGGACTAAACTAGTAAAGCAGGAAAGCAAGGTAGCTTCCCTTCCCCCAAATAAGGCAAGGAAACAGTACACAGGAACTACAACCAAAGCCCAGGAATCAGCAACTCTGAAACTGGACTAAACTAGTAAAGCAGGAAAAACAAGAGATACTTTTTTCTTTTTTTTTCTATGCAATACACCGTACACCATCCACACAAACCACTGCATGTAACGTAGCGTAAAGCCATAACCATGAATTTGAGGTATTCAAATTCGCGATTACGCACTTTCACTATTTTAAAAATTCACCTTTATGGTCTCGAAATACTGAAATTTGAGATTTCAGTATTTTGAGATTATAAACGGGAACTATATATATATATATATATATATATATATATATATATATATATATATATATATATATAGTTTACTATTAAAATGATGAATGGCAAAATATTTTCCTTTCGACATGCTGAGAAAAAATGAAAGTCAAAATGCACAACACGGCACAATGTTGAATCAGCTGAACAAATTCATCAGATTCAACATTGTTGCTGAAGAGATTATGTGATGTTCCATATAGTAGCTCAAGTAAAGGAAACTCCTATACCTAACATCACATTTTTGAACACCCCTGCAGGGTGCTGCAGCCACCACACCCCCTGCTAACTACATATTCCAACTCCAAGATTACATTACAATGAGGAAAGGAATGAATTTCTCACACTGCACTGTACCTCTATCTCTGTACAGTACTTGGAGTTTATATTAATGAATGCTCTGTGCATTCACTGATATAACCTTTTGAACATGGAGATGTTCAGCAAGATGGAAATTTGAGCATCCATGGTTCGAGTTTCCACCTGTAAAGATTCTCCTTTCCAACTTTTAATAGCAAACATATATATATATATATATATATATATAGATATATATATATATATATATATATATATATATATATATATATGTGTGTGTGTGTGTGTGTGTGTGTGTGTGTGTGTATGTGTGTGTATGGATCCCTTACAGAAGATCGAAAGCTCAGAAGACTGAAAATCAAAATATCTAAAACTCAAAATATCCCTTTCTCTGGTGTTGTGCATATAATTAGCAGGGGGTGCAGGGGGCATGTCCCCTGCATTAAAAATATTTTTGATATTTTGAGTTTTAAATATTTTTATTTTCAGTCTTCTAATACAGACCCATATATATGGATCTACTTTGTTTGTTTGAAAATACATTACATCGAACAAACAAAGTAGATGCGCACTTCAATGAAAGTGCACTTTCGCTGAAGCCTAGTTGCCGGATCAGCTGAATAAAAAAAGAAAAACACAGAAAACATGTTTTGCAGGGGGACAAGCACTCCTGCACCCCCAACCCCCCACACTCCCCCTTCTTAAATATACCAACTCTGAGATTGCACTACAGCAAGGAAAAGGGAATATCCCCATTCCAAGCTGTATTGTGATCCATGTACTTCGTTTTCGAAATTTTGGTACTTCAAACAACTGGGCTAGACCAAGTGGGTTTCTAAGTACTGAAACTTCATACAAATGAAGTAAACACACATACATATAAAAATATATATATATATATATATATATATATATATATATATATATGTATATATATATATGCATATATATATATATATATATATATATATATATATATATATATAGAGAGAGAGAGAGAGACAGAGAGAGCGAGAGAGATCGACATGGGTGTCCTACACCTGACTGAATGGACACACTGCTGACATTTATATCAATATGAATGTCCTGCACCCAATAGAATGGACACAATCTTGATGCTCAGGAGATCGATGTCAACAAATATTGACACTTTCTGTACATGCTTAGGGATGCAGGGGTGACCAAACAAACAAATGTTTTTTTTTTTAGAATGGAAAGGTCGTCACACTCCCTGCTAATTATACATACTAACCCCAAGACTGCATTATTCCTATAGAAAGATAATATTCCCCTATCTGGAGATTGTCACTCTCACACATCTGTCAACCATCTGTCTGGATTAACCAAGTGATGTTGACCAAACAGGTGTCAGCATTGTGTCCATTTGATTATGTTTCGGACACATATATATATATATACACATATATATATATATATATGTATATATATATATATATATATATATATATATATATATATATATATATATATATATATATAAATGAATAATAAGAGAAAAAGATAGTACATGAAAGTAAAATGCTCATTTCTCATTACACATATATATGTCTATCTTCTTAGCAGAAATAATTTCTATACAGTGCTTTGTCACAGAAAATTTGATGCTTAACTTGTGCCATATTACTAAGAAGGTAATTCAAGACATTATGTTCTTGTAAAGATAGTTTCTTTAGATATTTTCTTTCCGTATCCACTTCATACTTTTGAATGTAAAAATCCCATGCATTTTGAAATCAGATCATGCTGACAGGTATTGACACAGCATGGCCTAAAATTGAAGACAAATAATAATTTTAGCACTTTCAAAGAAATGAAAAGGCTTTATTTTTTAATGGTGATATATTTTTTGAATGCTGAGTTTGCTATAGAAGCAGAGTCTTTTAAATTCCATAAGCAGTAATTTTCTTTTCCTCAGCTGGTATTCTTGATACAAATTGCCTGTTTTTTTTTAAATCCATCAGTAAAACCACTTCAGAATGATATTATATCAGTAAGGGATCAGTCCTGGTTTACACCCCGTTATTCACCTCTCAGAATTATAAGTGTAACAATGATAGAAGAAAGTATTGTGGTTGAGGAGTAAATACCATTCAATGTCTGCTGACTCCTACATTCTCAAACTACCAATCTTTTATAGCCTATTATTCTGAATAAGCAGTAAATATATGGTTAAAGTAACAGAAAGAATGAAGGCAGAAAAGGGAGGCCTAAATAAGATTGAAGAACTAAAGAATGCTATCCCTCTGACCTTGTAGCAAATAGCTGTGTTAGACTAGCAGTATTATGTATAAGTGATGCACTTAAAGTGCAGACAAAGGAAATGCTGAAAATTAAAACAACTACTGTACTTTCACCTTTTTTTTATAAGTTTCTAATGTTAGCTTACAGATTGTGAACTTGCATGTATGTTATGTCCATGAGGAGTAGAAAAGTAAGATACTAACCTCACTAAATTAAGAAATAATGGTCCAATTTCAAAAACAGGATGAAATCAACCTCATGTTGCAATGTTTAGGTATCTTGTGAATATGCCTTATTATTTTCAATTTCTGTTCTCTTCATGTTGTTTAATATCGCATGCAAAGTTTGTATGTATTATCCTACATTGAGAATTATATTATTGTATTATTCTACAAGCTGTGAGTATGACTACTACAGTTAGCTGTTGTCAGAAACACAATGAAAAGTAATTATATGCTGTAGTGATGAGGAAGATAAAAAACTTAATCAGTATAGTACTGTTCTGTCTTAAGTGTACATTGTACATTTTAGTACACACAATGACACATAGAGAATGGAAACCTTGTAACTAAAGTGCAAGTTTTAAGGGGAAATTTGACAGCATCGTAAAGTGTGCCATTACACCTGCATAAATACATTTGCCTAAAAGGAGGCACACAGCCACACACATAAGGGAACATCTTTAACTCCTTTGCTCCTAAAACTGAAGGAAACAATCATGGATGTATAAAGGCAATATCCAGATATAATCCATAAAACAGACTGCTTTTTGAATATTTGAATCCTTTGTGAGTTAAATTCCTGAAATTGTAAATTCCGATTTTACCCTGCTGTAGGATGCATGGCAAAGCTTATTTTGGAGTTACGATGAAATCCAAGAATAGGAGAATATTGAACTTACCTTCTGCTATATCCAAGGTAAAATTTGTTCAGGAGTTTTGCTGAGTTAGGATTTGGTAAGTCTCTCTCACTGATATGCAAGTCATTAAAAAGTGCTTTGATAAATTATATGTATGTGTATATGTATATGTCCATATCTATATCTATAATTACATTTTTTTTCTTAATTTAGGATCATACTATATACTAGGCTATAAGACAAGTACTCCATTAGGAGCCTAGCCATTCAAGTTTCTATTATTTGATCCCTCCATCCACATATTTATGGGGAGCTAGACCACAGGTGCAATTATAAACTCTCATCCACTCATACAGGTTGGGTTTAAAGACAGGGAGCTACTTTGTTTGGTATTCAGAAGGTGCCTATTCCATAGGTGCAGGATATTACAGTATCTATGAATTGTCCATAAATGTGTCTAGTTTTCTTACAGCAACATCTGTTTTTGGGGAGTGGGTATGATTTCTTAAGTAGACACAAGTGAGCTCATGCTTTCCAAAGAAAAGGAATTTGTGTGGGCTAGACCCTTTTGTAATCAATAGATGTCATCAATCGAGCTGGCATCAGCTCAGAGTTTGCAGGCATCGATAAACTTAGTCATTTGGAGATCCTTGGCATCAAATGGACATAACTCAAGTATATTCAACCAACTCGCACTGCCCTGAGTCCTGTCTGAGAGGGAGTTACTATCCAAGGAGGTAAATAAGGTTTAAGATTTAATCCTCTTATCTTCTTAATATTCCAAATTGTGTGTTAGTGTCGATGTCTTCTGCACCAAATTGCTATCATCCAGTGCTTTAGTGACTTGCTCAAAGAAATTCACCAGCTTCAGTAGGGAGGATCTACCTTTTCAAAGCAAAATGAGTTAAGATCAAAGACTCACAAGCCAGTTTCATTGTTTATGATCCTGATAATGATATATTCCATTTGTTTATAAATAATGTAAATGAGAGTAATCAGACTGTAAAACTTTAAGTCACTGGCAGCAATGACATTGTGGAATGGTACCACAGCAGCTATCCTCCAGGCCACCAATTTTAGAGATTCACTCTTCCCCTGTTTTTTCATTCTTATTTTTTTCTGACTTTTCAACACTTGACATTTCAAGTGCTGACATTTCTATTAGAAGACACATAGAGTACTTGGTTTTGGAGATGGCATTTAAGACTTGTTTTGGGGTAATTATATGCAAATGGACTGAATGAAGTAATGGGATAAACAGGAAGAGGATGGGGAATTTGAATTAAATCTATCAGATAATATGTTGGTGATGTTTTCTGGCCCAGAGTAGGTAGTACCATTGGAGATCCTTTTGGTGAAAAGAGTATTGTACTTTAGATTCCTGACATACTGTAGGTAATAAAGGCTTTACATTTATCTTTGAATGAGGTAGCAATATTTAATTCATACTTGGATTTGCATGTGTTAGTCTTAGGCCTGTGTTCTTTGTTTACCTGTTTTTATTTACTTCTAGCATGGGGTGGTTTAACTTTATTTCTTAGTGCCATCATTTTTCCCCTGTTATTTTAAAGTTTGTTGATGCAGGGGTTATGTTCCACCATAATCAAAATAAGGGTTTGTTTCTCAATTTGGCATTTTAATTATAGTGGGTGAGGATAGATGCCTTCATGCAGAAGTTTTTGTCGGGAGAGAAATCAATGGTATAAATGGCCATATTTGCTACGGAGGGATCATAGGTGGTTTGTTTTTTAAATTTTCTTTGCCTATCAGGGAGTGCTAGAAGATTGGACCTAGAGAAAACCCTGAAAAAAGCAGGATTGTAAGACATCTTATGCAGGAGTGTTATGTAAAAAAAGGCACCACGGGAGTCTAATTTCTTTAGTGATAGGGGAACTACAGAAGTGGAGCACATTGTTGCTATATATGTAAGAACAAGGTCATGTAGATTTGAGTCCCTCATAGTAGAGTGCAATAACTGGTGTAGTTAGTGTGCATTATATCCAGGAACATGTATGACTAGTTGTAGTTTGTGGTGCATGTTTGCCAATTTATTGATGGATAGCTCAAATCTCCCAGACTGAATTCTTCAGTTATCATTGGTTATGTGAGATAGAAGCTATTCTATAATTAATGATATGATAGGTGGACTTGTTTATAGATAACAGAATATGCAAGAGTGCTAGTTTTTTTCCCTCTGGATTATCTGAAAGGTGGTGAGATCATGAGTAAATATGAACACATCTCCTGGAATGCAGCATGCAGGCATATTCAACATTGGGTCTAAACAAGTTATAGGAATTAACCCAATAAAGGAGGGCTGTAACTGCACTGGAACTGAGTTTCTGTAATTATACTAATATATATTTTGAAGGTCAGGATAGACTTGACAATGTGCATTTCCTTCTATAAATTTCCACCATTTAGCAGTGCCATGCTAACGTGAGCCTGACTGGGATTTATTGGGTTGGAACATGTAGGGCACTGTTAGGTCAGAGAGTGTCTTAGCTCATATCAGAAGTCTTGACGCTACCCTTTCTGAGGAATTCTTTTGAAGGCCATTCATACAACTAGCAGCCCAGAACTGACAAGGAAGAGTCATCCCTCTACTGGTGGTAGATGCATATCCATAACCTCACAGGTGGTCAATGACGGGCAGCTTTTTAAGACAATGAAGCAGGGCACCACAAGCAAATTCACATTCCACAGCTATATGTAGGGGCACTTTTGCAACATGAACTGTGCAAATTCCCACACAAAGCATCCCATCAAGTGCCACTGTTTAGTAATGCTGTGTTATAGTTAGATACTTAAGGAAAGCACGCATGCTGGGTTCCATGTTCGGCTACCGAATCCTAAAAATCTCAAACCGTGAAATAATGAATGTAAAGCAGTGAAAGGGACATTTATTGAACAACGGCATCTTAGAAAAGAATACATTGAATGGCCATAGCTGGCCAACAACCAGGAAGTAATGTGAGGCAAAATGTAAGTGAAGAGAAACCTTTTAAATTTGCCCTATTCCCCACTGTAGTACAATCTCAGAGTTAGTATATATAGTTAGGAGGGGTGTGGGGAGTGCAGCACCCCACCTTGGTTGGTTGTGTGTGCAATGTTTGCCGACTACGGATATTTGATGGATTTTTTTCAATGTTGCTTTTGTTCGATAAATGTCCCTTTCTCTGTTTTACTTTTGTTATTTCAGGGTTTGAGGTTTTTAGTATTCAGTAGCCAAACATTGACCTTGCATCTTGCAGCTGTGAACTCTCTGTCCATCTAGTGGATGATAATAATGTAAGGACAGCACTACCATGTATCAGTCTGTCCCTTCTGACTTCAAGTTAAAGTAGTGCTACAGTGATGGAGATAACTTTGTATTCAGAACCTTATGACAAATTATGGATTTCTGTTTTCTCTTGTGTATTAGACCAAAGAGTACTATTTTAGCAAGAGTTCTAATGCAGTTTAATGCAAACATATGCTTATAATATTACACAGACTTGCTATGCACATCTTACAGTAGATAGTGCATTGAGTAAAGAAAGCAAACAAGTAAACATT
Source organism: Protopterus annectens (assembly GCF_019279795.1). Taxonomy (NCBI): domain Eukaryota; kingdom Metazoa; phylum Chordata; order Ceratodontiformes; family Protopteridae; genus Protopterus; species Protopterus annectens. The sequence continues at coordinate 219,466,161 of NC_056742.1, read as the reverse complement.
ATTTTTTTAATACACCAAACCACTGTAATACATCAAAGCAGTTCTAGCAGTACATTGTCGAATGAACAAGGACTGAATGTGAGGAAGCAGCATCTTGACATCCTTTACCTTTGCCATGGCATTTTGCTGCTACTTTAGCTGATATGTGGTCCCTTTTTATGATCACATCCGCTGGAAGTTCCAGACTGTGTCACGTTATTTCTTTATGTGGTATGTTTTGCAGTGCATCATCAAAGAAATTCAGGGAGTAGATGTGATTGTTAAGACTGGCAAAGATTTACTCAGCTATGTCTCTTGCCTGCTGCATGTCTGTTTGGCATGCTAAAACTCTGTAAAGCATGATACAAGGTAAATCCATCCAGATGTTGAGTTATGTGTCCAATTTTTTTTTGGGCATAGTCATTCATTATATGACTAGGGTAGTCTTATGGTACCTGAACAAAAGCAAAATGGAATCCATGCCTGCTGAAAAGTAAAATACATAGCAAGATTACCTGTGCCATGTGTGCATAAGGCTGCATGTGTGCAGTTTGTTATAACTGGAAAAACAGAAACATCTGCCATGCAGTGAAAGCCAAACATTACAAGTGTCTTCTCAGCAGCATTTCTAGGCATGTAAATATATTCCTCTTCATGGAACATTTTGCGATAAGCATATTTATGTATTTACTTACTTATTTAAAGTAATCAAATTCCTAAATCATAAAAAAAAAGATCAAACACCAACAAAATATTAAAAAGCAGCAACTCCAAAGTAAAACAGAAAATACAGGAAATGTTAAAAAGTAATTTTTGATATAAAACTTAAAAGATCTAATTTTGCCATGTGGCAGAGAGGGAAGAAGCCCTGACTATTACCCAGGTAAATCATGGTTAACTAGCAACCTGTACACTGGAGTGTGGGGCCAGAAGAAAGGGAATAAGCAGCTGATGACAGCTTGCAAATATTGGGAGAGGCAAGTGACTTTGGCACACTGTTAGGATTCAAGTAGTGGGAGCAGGGGGTGTTGTACCTGCAGGTGTGAACCTGATGATGGCATACTGCCTGAATTGTGCATGGTCACCAAGCATGCCGGACTATGTGGAGGTAGCCATTACAGAGCTCACTCCACAGTAGAGGGTGTCAGTGGAGGAAGGGGATCGAGGGAGGGGAGAGGGGAGAATTATGAGATCTAAATGCTGATTAAGTGCCACTTCTAGAGTTAAGATAGATACTCCCATAAAGGTTATATATCAGCACTCTCCTAAAGCAGTACTTGAAGTCAATCATCTTCATCAGGGAATGTAGCTGGGTCCACAGGATCAGTGCAAGATATGCAAAAGATACTATGCAAGATGTACCTTCAAATGGAATTATGGAACCACCAACAACCTCTCGTTGATAACCTAAGGTGCCTCTTTGGTAGATAGACTCTCACCAGTTTTTTTTTGATAAGCAGCACCATAGCTGGCTCAAGACCAAGGGTCCCAAGACACTTGCCTAGGATCCAGTGCTACTTTGTGGCCTATCATATATAAATGTTTCCAATGATTGTCTTAGTGTTTTTTTCTAGACATTCGATAATGTTACTGACAGTCCATACATATCTATCTATCCATCTATAGATTTATAGATATGTATGGAGTGTCTGAAAAGTCCATAAAAAAATCAGGCTTCTATGCAGAAAAGTAGTCATACAGTAAGATCATGTTGGGTCACTGGGGTTAATATGCAAAGGACACCGAGCAACCTTGAAAACACAAGCAGCAGAAGTACTAAAGTTTGGATAGAATTCAGCAGTCCTAGTAATACTATCGTGTCATTGTTTTTTATTAAAAGGGAAAGCTTCCCCTGTGAAAGACAGCAGCCAGGACGGTGTTTTCCCTGATGTAATGGTAAATTGCAGTATTCTGGTTAAATGCTGCATCTATGCTTTATTGGGACATAACATTATTTGGTTTATATGTATGTACTGACCTAATTACCAGTATTGTGCCTGTCATTTTGACCTGCCCTGTCTTGCTATACTTCTATATGGTTCCCACTCAACTTGAAGATATATTTTCGACTGGAGAGACAGACGTCACTCCTTGAGAGTTAGTGGAGTTCATACAGGTCATAAAGCCAATGATTAGAGATGCCAAAACTGTAATCAAGAAGCAGCTCTCTGGCTGTAATGTATGCAAGCATGGATGGGTTAACAAGATAAGTAATGGATTAGAGTGCATAAAGAAGTTAAATGGATGGCACCGAGCAGTGACATTTGTTGAGTAGTGTACGTTTCATGTCAGTGATGAGCAGGAAAGAACTGCAGAGACTAGAAGTTGCTGTTTACATTAATATGTGCAGTGCCATGGGCATAGATGAAGGGCTGTTGCAGGATTATATAAGGGCCTCTCAACTGTACAGATTTTTGCAGAATGTCCACATTTTTGCCTCATATTTTCTGTTTGTGAACTGTTGACAGCAGTGACCATAAAACAGAAACCTGATATGGCATTTCACATCATACTTGACAACCCCTAATGAAGTAATTCTGGATAAACAGCAAGTAATCAAATTTTACTTGTACTACAGCTGATACGAACCCAGGTCAGATATCTTCCTTTAACAAATTCTAGTCACCCATAACAGCAAATAAGTTTATATGGTCAGCATCTGCTGTTTCATTAAAAAGCATACCTCTCACATCTCCGTCATTAAAACACAGTTGTGACTGTGCATGGTTTAGTGCTGTTGCCACAATGTATTACTACAGCTTTCCCTATGCTGTAATGTGCTAGTTAAAGATTGTAGGCAGCTGAGGGCCAGTCGTTATGTATGTTGTGCTCCAATAAAGTGCGCATTGTAATGGCAATTTCACCACACGAAGAAATAAACAAAAAATCAACTACACAAAGCATCTTCACAGCCATTTTCTGCTGTTTTTGGGAATGTTTGTTGTGCATATGCCTAAATCAGTTTAAGACATAGTTATAATAAGTAAGTATATTTTTATATATGTGGGTAGTCTGCATGTGTTAGTCAGATATGCACCTAAAAATTTTACAGTTCTGTGAGACTGTAAAGGCTTCCTTGGGTATTTAAACAAATGTGTGACATTTTCTCAGGTGATTAATTTTGTAGGCACAACTTCCTCTTTTTAAGGGTGAGCTGAGAGGATTGTCCGGTTATGTGACTTGTTCAGAGTCATGCAGTAGGAAAGCAGAAACTCAGCAAAACAAACAAAGGACTACGCAATGAAGCCTGCTAACAATTCATGTCTTTAATCCTCTGGCCCAAACCACCAGAATTACATCATCATTGAGGCATGAAGGTAGCATCGGTGAAGGTAATACAAAATCTAAGGGATGTGCCATGCTGCTAACAGCTATTGCTTTTTTGCATTTTTATTTTATTTTATTTTGCTTTTGTTGTTCAGGGTAGTGCACTGTTCACACCTCAGCATTTGGTGGTACAGCCTGGCTAAAATTATTCAGAAGAAAAAAAATGGAACAGAGGTA
>NC_056742.1:219350178-219457678 GCF_019279795.1 Protopterus annectens | reverse complement strand
CACTCATTTTGTCATTTTAAAAGTAATGTTATCTAACTGACAAACTATTTTCTGTGGAGAAATTGTGTTTATTTTATGGTTGTGGGTTGCCATCATGTTTTAAAATGCTTTCTACTCTGGTTTTTTTCCTGTCAAAAAAGTAACTTTTGTAGACTGTTCGTTTTACTGACATTGTTGTTTGTTTTCCCCAGGATAGAGGCACCATTTGTGGTTTGACAAGGGAACATTTTGTCATTCCCATACTCCTCCAGCCACAAAAATTAAAAAGTTTAGCAAATCACCTTTGCCACCATAGCAGACTAGCAATTTGTCTCAGCCGCAGGTGGGTAACGTCACTGTGGCCATTTTGTTGGACCTCAGGTCACTCATCCTTTACCCCAGATCCCTCTGGTGCATCACCTACAGCCACTATGGACTGGGGGTTAGCCACATTTTCTGTGGCTGTTGAGGGTCCCTTCAGTGGTCAACAGTGAACCACTTTTATCGGTTTCCCTGCTGTGTCAGAATGCTGTGCCCATACCTGGGGAAGTCACAGCTGCCATTTTTAATACTGTTGGCCCCATTTTTCCTGTCAAAATGAAACTGAAAACCAGGCATGTATCTACTCCTTAAATTTACTTGCATAGGAGTAGTTGACTGGGAATGGGTCAGTGTTTGATTCAGACTATTGACCCTTCTTGTAGAGTAGTTTCTGGTAAAAGAATCTGATCAGGAAGATAAAGAGATGGCTTCAGGATTTGTTCCTGAGATTTCATATTCAGACTCAGAGGAAAGCTAACTTTCTGATAGTCCCTGTAGGGTTAGCCTTTCTCTAAGACTACTGCTGCTAGAATGTCCCAGTGTTTTCAGTAGGAGAACACTGAGGTTTCTCAGTCTCTTCCAGAACCTTCACTGATTCCTCCTGTCCTGCCTGCTTTAGTGGATGTGTGTCTTCATGCTTGGAATTTCCCTGATAGTCAGCCAGCTGTTCCTAAAAAGTTAAATAGGATGTATAAAGTTCTTTTAAATTTTATATACTATTCCCAAACCTGACCCTGCAGCTCTAGCCTTAGTTGACTCATCTGCTGTTAAGCACTTAGTTAATTCCTATTTTACTTTTTCTAATAAGGATGGAAAATTATTGATAGGTATGGGAAAATTTGTATAATTTTGCAGTTTTGAATTTCAGAATGTTAAATTGTTTGGTTCTTATGTTAAATTTTATTCTAACATATGTTGAAGGTATGAGCAATGTTTTTAATACAATTTCTTCTTCTTGTTAAGAAAAACATACTTTAAATAACAGATTATTCAATTTCAGAAGTCAATACTCATTGCAGTGTGTGAATGACTCTGCTGATACTTCTTCCTGGTCTATGGCCACTGGTATAGTTTTAAGAAGGTCTGCATGATTGCATTCTCAGAACAGTCCAGATGATGTTAAAAATGAGATTTTAGATGCTCCCTTGGATAGAGATTTAGTGTCTGGCTCCTATGCTACAGAGGTGTTCAAAATTGTAATGAAAGGGTACAAGCTGATGCAAGGAATCTCCAATATTTGTAGCCCTCCTTTTAAAAATTGTCCAGGGAATTTTCTTTCTCCTCATCTAATTTTGTCAAAAAAACAGAATAAACAGTTTATACAGAAATTAGGTAAACAGGCATTTATGATATGACAAGGAGGTTCCAAAACAAGTCTCAAACCTCCCAAAACTAAAGACTCTCCAATAAGTTTGAATGGCTATTCAAGAGACCTTGTGGCCCCTTCCCACCCTAATAAAGGCAACAAAGGCACTGGTAATCTCCAAAAGCAGAGTTTAGGTAAGTGCTTTCGTTGCATACAATACATCAACTTCATCAGACCCCTTTCCACCCTGACCCACTTTCTCCTCGACAAAGTCTGAATCCCAGTGTTTCTCTTTAGCAACAGGTTGGTTCAGACAAATAGGTTCCGGAAATTATTCATCAGGGTTACCAATGACAGTGGGAGGAAATTACTCCTTTGCAAGGGATTATTCCTCATTCTGCATATCAAACTGTTTTCTTTCTACCTATTCTTCATCACAAGTGATAGAGCCACGTCCTTCTTCTCAGGGTGGGAAGGGGTTTTATTCAAGGATGTTAATAGTCACAAAGAATGAAAATGCTTGGAGACCACTTTTGGATCTTTCTTTCCTGAACCTGTTTATGATAGTGCTCAAATTCAAAATGATGCCTCTTCACAATCTGTTGTCTTTCTTCCAACTTTCAAGTTTCCTGGTAACAAGAGACTCAAAAGATGCATATCATCACATTCCCATTCAGCCGCACAAGAGATTTTCATAAGGTTTTGTGGATCACATTACCAGTTCTCTTTCTTACTGTTTATACTATCCACTGCATCAAGACTGTTCACAAAGTGTCTAGCTGCAGTTATAGCTCATTGCAGGCTACAGGGCATCTACATTTGTCTGTATTTAGATGGTTTGCTTATCTTTGTAGTCTTTTTCAAAATGTCATGAAGCTCTCTCTTTCTTGTGTGGGAGAATTCTTGCCAAGCTAAGGTTCCAAAAGAACATTCAAAAGTCTTTCTTGACTCTCTCACACACAGGATTGTGTTCCTGGGATGTCAACTACAAACCTCAGTTCAAAGAGCTTTTCTTCCACAGGAAATATAGATCTTTATTTAGATCCATTTCTAAGGTTTTGAGGTCTCATAGCATCTATGATTTGCATAATATCCCCTGACAAGATTCCATGTGAGAAAGATACAGTGGTAGCTGAAATCTCTTTGGTACCAGCATCAACACCCTATATCTTTTCAGATCCAAGTACTGGGGTTTGTCAGAAGAGAAATAAATTGGCGGAGACAAAAAATATCCCTAAATCAAGGTTTCCCCTTCTACTTCTCTGCTGTAAAGTAGTCAGTAACCACAGATGCTTTAGACTTTGCTGGTGGAGCACTTTCAAGAAAGATAAAAGTGCAAGGCATGTGGGACACCAAGGACAGATTTAAGCACATAAATATCAAGCAGATTCCTGCTCTAATCAAGGCACTCAATTCTCTGAACTATCTTTGGTCTCCGTACCTCTTCAAGTGGTTACAGACAATGCTATCAACAAGCAAGGGGGAACCAGGTCATACCCTCTTTGCAGGCTAGCCATGTAAGTTTGGTATATAGCTGCACAGCATTCTACGGGCACTCTACATTCCTTCTGAGCAAATTTATGTGTCAGAAAACCTGAGCAGGACCAGGGCAAACTATCACAGATGGATATTAGATCCTGAAGTCTTCCAAGATTTGATCCATCTGTGGGGAGTTAATATTTGCCTCCTCTCTGGACAATCCATCCATTCAACTACACCCCCCTTTTCCCATTTTTGTACATCAGGTTGGGGTGTCACTTCAACAGTGATAATCATCTAGAGCCAAAGTTTAGACTGCCGGGTGGCTGGCTCTGCCATGGTACTTCTTCAACACCACACTGTCACAGATACCCTCAAACCTATGGACAATTTAGAGTGCCCAGTCCACATACTGCATGTCTCTGACATGTTTTGGAAACTGGAACTTGCAGAGAAAACTGACATGAACATGGAGAGGACAAGCAGAATACACCCCAGCTGAGAATCAAACTGGGGAACCGCTTGCTATGAGACAGAAAACTTATCTGCTGTGTCATTGTGCTGCCCTTTCTGAACAATCAACTGGCAAAATCCTGTTCCTGGACCTTGAAGACTAATGCTTTTTCTTTTATTTGGACAACAATGTTCTTGTATGCCTTTCTACCCTTTCCATTAATATCCATGATACTTTGGAATATTCAGAAGGAATCTCACAAGATCATTGTGGTGCCTCCCTTCCGGCCAGGCAACTATGGTCCCCTCTTCTTTTGGAAATGGCTATAGGCAGTTACCACAAGCAGCCTCACAGAATGGATCTACTCACACAAGAACAGGGGTGTTCGATACACACTGACATCAATCATCTTCAACTGACTGCCTGGATGATAGGGTCTTAATTCCTTTTAGGTGCTTGTTTTCTGAGGACATACAGTTGGTACTAATGGAGTCAAGAAAGCCTGCTACTTGAAAATCATATATTATCAAATGGAAAATGTTTTCTATTTGGAGCCACCAATATAACTAGCATTGATTTAGGGCTAGTTGTTCTCTGGTTTTACAATATTTGTGTAATTACTATGCTATGGCCTTTCTTATTCCTCTGTCAATGTTAATTTATTGGCCATTTCAGCATGTCTGCCCATAGATCCTCTTCTTTCAAGACAATTGCATGTCAAAATCTTCGGCCTCCAAGTAAATTAGTGATCCCTCCTTGGGATCTTACGTTTGTGTTAGAGAAACTAACACTTACTCCATTTAAACCAGCTAATCCATCTGATTTGAAGTTCTTAACATTGAAAACAGTTTTATCAATTGCTCTGATCTCTGCAAGAAGGCTGAGTTCCAAGCTCTTACAAGGCTGCTACTTGGTCCTCCATATATACTTTTATAAAGCACTATAAGCTGGATTCCTTCTGTAGGTCTAGATCTTGCTTTATTAGGACCATTCTCCGTGGGGTCCTGAACTCTTCCCCTTTCACCTCCCACACACAGTTAGCTACGGTAATCTACCCATTTACTTAAACCTACTGCAGCAGTGATCAATATGAAGAACATAATACTGTTGTGTAAGTTGAACTTACTATTAAAGTACATGTTTTAATGATTACTCCTGCAGTAGATGCTCCCTCCCACCATATCCCTTGCTTTTTGGTGTGTTTTTTATGCCAGGGTGTGGACATTTATTTTTTGTTATTCCTGGTATTGTCCTCTCAGGACTCAACTCCCTCTCTCTGCTTGCAGGAAATCTCTGAAGACTTTGTGGCCAAATGTGTCTTTTTGTCAGCTCAGCTCAAGCTGCTTGACAGTGTGGGCATGTGAAAGGTGCTTTGAAGCTTTGGAAGCTGGCTGGCTGGTGTGATGAAACCCCTATATCTATGGCTACTGCAGCAGTGATCATCTACACATCTACTGTTATAAATTCAACTTGCACAACTGTACTTTTTATACACAGAGAAAAAAAATGACCATGGGTGTGCCTATGCTGCTCTTAACTTTTGTGATCTTTCCTAATATTCTGCTATTTCTTTACTCTTTAATTTATACCCACACAACATTTGCATGTTTGAGATTAACTTTAGAAATTCATAAAAATTCCGTGAGACGGAATCTAAGTCTCACATTCTGCACCAAAGAATGCTTCAAACAAGTTGTTTCTCAGGGGCTGTATGGTATCCCAAGGCTCTGAAGCATGATTCAGTAAAAGAATTAAAAAATCCAAGGGTTGCACGAGAGACCACTCCAAATGACAGGCTAAGAAACCATCGCTTTTAATTGAAGCAAAAAAATAAAACATTAACGCTCAAACTACTACATGCGTTTTTATCTAAACACTGGTAGACTTTATCAGATGAACACATATAATTAAAATCATGGTTTAAATACTTTAAAAACCTAGAGCAACCAATCAGATTCCACAATCAGTTAGAATAACAAAAGGGCCAAAACACCAACATAGAAACTTTTAGGTACACTCAATTCAAGTACAAAGTATCAAATGTAATAAATATATGTATAAAAGTTAAAAAAAAGTATATGAAAAAATGTAAAAAATATATTGCTATAAATGAGAAATGTATATAAAGTGAACCAACACCACCATCTACTTGCCAAATTTGCTAAAAACTACAGCAAAAATATATAAGTGAAGGCATAGAATGCTCTATAACTCAATGACCAAATTTTAAAGGAGAATAAATAACCCTTTTCAACATGTATTTACATGAAAAAATATAAATACGAAATAAAGTATTACCCATAGAAAATAGGGTTGTAACTGGTGCTAATAAAAAAGTGAAATAGTTACATTAGAAAATTATAACTTAGCAGCTTTCAGTTTTAATAAGGGAGCAATAGAGATATTCTTGTTTGAACCAAGGGGGTTTCCGGCATCCAATGTATAAAAGTTAAAAAAAAGTATATGAAAAAATGTAAAAAATATATTGCTATAAATGAGAAATGTATATAAAATGAACCAACACCACCATCTACTTGCCAAATTTGCTAAAAACTACAGCAAAAATATATAAGTGAAGGCATAGAATGCTCTATAACTCAATGACCAAATTTTAAAGGAGAATAAATAACCCTTTTCAACATGTATTTACATGAAAAAATATAAATACGAAATAAAGTATTACCCATAGAAAATAGGGTTGTAACTGGTGCTAATAAAAAAGTTGAAATAGTTACATTAGAAAATTATAACTTAGCAGCTCTCAGTTTTAATAAGGGAGCAATAGAGATATTCTTGTTTGAACCAAGGGGGTTTCCGGCATCCAAACTCACCTGCCAGAATAGTTCCATATATTCCAGCTGTGTCTCCCACAGTCCCTCCTGGTATCCACTGGAACATTCTCAAGTACTAAAAATAGAAACCTAGCTTCATTACATCTCAAAGTGTGTTTATAAAGAGTGTTATTATCATTTAGAGTCTTAATATCATAGTAGTGTCCATATATAATTTTTTTTTTAATTTACGGTAAGTTTTTCCTAAGTAAAATGCTCTGCAGGTGTCACACATGGCTAGGTATACTACCCCTGTTTTATAACAATTGTTATGCGTTGTTCCAGTAATTACCCTATGCCTATTCTCAAGCTACACACTCTCCTTATTTATAATATATTCATATTGTGAGCATGCCCCACATCTGAATGTATCCTTTCTTTTTGTGTTGCCTCCTATGTTGGGCAGTTTTTCACCTTCAAACAAATCATTTAGGTTCCTACCCAAGTATAACATTCAGAGGTTCCTTACCCAGAGTGGTCAGATCTGTTAAATCCATAAATCTCTCCCATTTCTTTTTAATGCTGCCATTCATTGTCCCTGAATTAGCATTGTATTCCATGATGATGGCTCTGTTGAACTGACCAGACTTCTGTCCAGTATTCTCATTTTTCATAAGTCAAACCCTATTCCATAATAAAGGGATTTTTTTTTCAGTCCTGGATGTCATTATTTCAGTTCAGAATGTTCCAAAGAAGTTGTTTCTCAGGGGCTGTATGGTATCCCAAGGCTCTAAAGCATGATTTAGTTAAGGACTGTAGCATACATTGCAGTACACTAAAGTATGGCAGCAGATAATACACATCAAAAGTTACTTATAAAGGAACTTTTTCTAACCCACTGAAAACACAGACAGCTAATACAAACAACTCAACTGCCGTTGCAAAAGGTATTAATTTCAAAAGAAGAGAGCTAGTTGTTCTTTTTCATTTCTGCCAAGCATTGGTCCTTCCCCCCATTTTCAACATTCATTAGTCACTGTATACATCAAATGGTGAGAGTATTTCAGTTCATCCATTCCTCCTGGTGTCAACCAGGCAGTCAGAGGAGGTATTTGTTGTATGTGGTGTCATGTTCGTACCACTGGCGGTTCTTTCCATCACTGCAACATACATGGGATCTCAGTGCTGAACACTTTGCATGTGTTTGCTTCCACTCAGGCATCATTACAGTTGTAGTACTAAATAGTGCCTGGTAACTGATGTGCTGGGCTGTCCCTGTGTATCCTGTTGCTTTTAGCAAACCTTAAGTAAGGCTATTAATTTTTGTAGAACAAGCAACCTTTGCTCTGCATAAGAAGGCAAGCTTGTAGCAGTTTCTAATTGCTGCAGTCCAGTGTCATGTAACCTCCTACACACCCACCAAACTAGTATCACCAAAAACATTCACACAAGAAACTTGAACTACAAAAACTACTACGAAACATAATAGGGCCTGCTCGTGGCATAGATATCTTTTGCAGATAATACTTCTTTTGTAGAATGGACTGTCTTAGAGGTAAAGTACTGTAGCTTCATGACCCTTTTTGTGTGCAAGCTGGATGACTGGATGGGGAATCGTAAGAAGTCCCCGATAACCTTATAGAAATAGACTACAACTAAGTAGCGGTCTGGCACTAACTCATGTCTGGGTAACTGTTAGGCTCATTGAGGAGATTGCAAATGGTCCTATGGATCAACACCTTAGTATGAACCTATGAACCTATCTAGTCAGTTCTTCAGAAATCACCTTTTGGTCACAGGCCATCTGTGCTATAATGAAGTCATCATCCTTCTATAAGAAACAGTTGGATTAGTTATATGTGGTTTAATATTACTACTATATATCCTTTAGGGTACAAAGCATAGGTGAGCTTTGTAACATCTAATACTTCTAGTCACTTAGACTGTAATAAACTGTGATGGTGTCAACACCTCACTGTCAATGCCTTCTTCATTTGGTTATACTTTACAATCTATAATAACTATAGTTTGTGTTACAGACACAACATTAAATTAGAATAAATATTAATTCTGACTGATATTCAAGTGGTTTGGCACGAGGGGTTAGATTTTGGATCTGTTAGTACATAAATGGCATATTTTTTTCTCAAACAACTCAATGTAAAACTCGTTAAATCTCAACATAATTTCTAAGTAGCTAGATGTTGTGAATACACTTGACAAATATAGGTTCTTAGCTTTCTATTTCAACTCACATCACTTCAAACTAAATTGAAGAAACTTAATATTGTAGGCATGATGTTTAGTAGCAGCTTGGCATGATTAAAGTATCCATGTTGTACCATGGCAAACTAAATGTTTTTTCAATTGCTTTATTAAGCAAACAAAAACAAGACGGAAGAGGACTAGGAAAAGTTAAAAAGGAAAAAAAGAGAAATAAGACACTGAGTCAGGCATAAAATAAACAGTGACAACATGTAAGTATACCATCTAAACAAGATGGTATTAAGTGTAGAAAGAATTGGAATATCCTAGCACTCAGGTTTACAGTCATCATTTTGTGTAGCAATATTTTTCTCAAAATAAACATCTGACTGGGGATTCAAAATGGCTGCCATCCTGTAAGCAGTGTTTCCACAGAGCTCTGCCACTCACCTACAATTCAACAGCTAATTTTAAAGATTGAAAGCCTTTTTAAGGTATAATAACACTACAGAATAAATAAGAACTCTTACCTACTGAGTTTACCAACCTTTCTGAGGAAGAGAGAACCTTTAATGTGAAGGATTGTACCTGATTTGACTGAATCTCCTGATGCTGGTCCAGGTGAGGCCTACTATTCCTGTGAAGAGAGAGGGTGTTGAATAATATACATAATTATGTCAAGGGATCTAGACCACATGGAAACTCAAACCACTAAAGCAAAATTCTCAACTATAGCCTCCCCAGAAAAGGAGGTTACCACGAAGAGAGCCAGGACAGCTAAACAACAAGAGGCACCCAAGACTCCACCAAAAACATCAAAAGAGAAACCTGACTTGAACTACATGGAGGAACTAAAGACTGCCCTACAACCTATTCAGTCAGCAATTCAAGACCTATCACAACAACTTAAATCTTTTAATGTCTCCATTGACAGAATATTAACTAGAATGGATAAAACTGAAACAAAAGTACTAGAAAATGAAATAAAAATTGATCAGCTACAAAAGCAGCAAAGTTATAATGACACAAGTATAAAGAATTTACAACAAAAGTTAACAGACCTTGAAGCCAGGTCTAGACGCAACAACCTCATCATCAGAGGCATCCCAGAACAGATCACACAATTCGACTTATTGGAGAACATTTCTGAAATTTTCTCTGCATTTCTGGATAAAGAACCTCTTACAGACAAATTAATCATAGAATGCGCACACAGAGCCTTAAGACCTGCATCTGACAAGCGTAATCCGAGACTAGTGTATGTCAAGGTCTTAAACTACCAACATGTTTACAAATTAATCAATGCAGCAAAAAGAAAAAAATACATAGTTTGGAAGAACAACAAAATATATTTATCTCCGGCTCTACCAATTCCAATCAAACAGGAAAGACAAAAACTAGCCCCTTTCTGTGCCTATCTGATCAAAAAGCAGATAAGATTCCAAATGAGGTATCCCAATACCCTCATTTTCACTCACCAGGGGGTCCAGTTTTCTGCACAAAGCTACGCTGAAGCGATGAAGTCTTCAAAAAGACCTTTAATGAATGTCTGGACAAACCAGACCAAAAGGTTTAAATTTGCTCCTATAAGCGCGAGCGACTGTGAGACAGACGTAAACAACTTTAACATTCTGCGCTTTAAATCACAGACTTACCTTGCAAATTGACTTTCTTGGTCCCCTTATAGCACTCAGAGTCCATAAGATCCATTACCCTGGAGGCATATCTTTGACTGGCCCTACTCAGCAACCACCATACTCCATATTTCCATCTTCGGCTCTTTGACCTCTGGGATTCCCTGCTTCCTAAGTGCCCTTAAAGGCATATAGCCCACTAACGCTGACATGCTTACAGTTATTACAACAATCAAGAGACGCCGGTCTATAGTACATCCAAGCTGACACAACTTCTGTTGGCGTAAGGTTTCTGTTGCTGCTCTCCCTCCAGTTGCCTGTTCAAATGGTGCATGACACGCTGGAGAGTGTTGCACATCTTGTCGCACATCTTGGGACTGCATAGTTCATACTCATGTCGCCAAATGTCAAAAGCAAAACGTTGTTGGAGATACAGAGATTTTTTTCCCCCACTTGACAATCAGCAGGTTCCAGTTGGTTGTGCACCTCTTCTTGGCAACCTCTGCAACGTCGACGACGAAGGTCTACATACGCTTCATTTTGCTGAAGTTATTAAAGTGGATGATGTACCCTGTCTCCCGAGTTACCTCTGCAGCGTGTGGTAGGTCCGTGGAATGAAAGGATGATTCATTTGGTATAAGTGAGATGTCTAAATTAACTGTATAATTCTTTTCAAAACATTGATAAGCCTCATGCTAATTTTCTTTAAAAATGCAATGCGGTATATGACATGGAAAAATAGATATGGCTAGTATATAAAACTGTAGCATTATTTAAATTCAGAATACTAACAGTTCTTTAATTTCTGTAAAGCACAATACTGCCAGAACAGTTTGAGCAATATGAATATTACTCACAAAGCTTAATGTTACTGTCATGGCTGGGTGCTAGGGTATTAATAATGGTATGATTAATAATGACTAGGCATATTTGACAAATACCATTTTGGAAAACGGATTCATGCATCATCAAGAAAACCACATTTAACTGACCTAAATTAAATGCAAAACTTCAAGACCCATGCAAGAATGCTTTAGGATAAAATATATGTACTATTCTCAAAGCATGTGTTATATGGCACTTGGAATAGTAAGATTATTCTTTTTATTAGAGAAAGCTAGCAATGCATTCATAGATTAACATTACATGCACAGCAGCACATTTTAACCCCCCCCCCCACCAAAAAAAAAGAGGCATCAGTGATGTAGTGCTTCTGCTCCATGAATTAAGATTTTATTTAATAGCTAGGATTCACAAATATGTAATACAGTACATAGGACTGATGCACAACCGATATCCTCTGTAAGAGCCATTTGTTTTTGTGATGCAAGAAGGGGATTGCACATGTGGGCTCCAGAGCTTCAACAAATGTAATAAACTATGCAAATGAATGGCACCAGTGAGGTAACCCCACCAGATATCCCTATCGCCTTAATGGAAAAAAAAAAAAAAAAAAAACCTTTAGGTTCTCTGGTCTCCACTGTGCAACCTACTATGGAATCCTGGTCCCTGGACATGCACCCTTCTCCTGTTCTGCAACCACTTCATTCTGACATCAGTTTTCCTTTTGATTGAACATTCCTTCTCTTGTTTATTTTGGAAATATTTGTATACTGTGCTTATAAAAATAGCAATTGGGAAAAGTAACTGTTGCCCCTTGTTACACCCAAGACTAGAGCTGTTTGGCACTACTGACGTGACGGTTGGATTTAGGCTCGCTCTATTAGTATTAAAAACATCAACGGTGCTATCACAAATTACCTGTATTTTTGTCCTTCTCTCTTGTTACTTCTACAAATTCCCTTTGCATATTTTGGAAACAGCACCTGTACTTCACATTTGCTCCTAATTTTCCTTACCTGGAAACAATCTCTCAGAAATTTCATGAGAACTGGGCTCGGGACTCATCCCTCCCTCTAAATGGATATTACTTCTCTCTACTCCTCATATATTCTGCAGAGGCCTGACAGAGCAGTAATAAACCCTTGGCGCCATCTTTGAATTGACATAACAGCTATGTGCCCTGGAGTGAGAACGTCCTCATAATAAGGAGTTTATACTATTTCATTATTGTGCAATTGTCTTTCACTTATCTCATTTTGTATTGTTTTCTTCTGCCTATTGAATCTAACACAATAATCTACAACCAATCTATCCTGCGAGAGTCACTGATACAATGTGATATATCTGCTTGTAGTGCGTATATGCATTTATGTTCTAAGTGTATTGTCCTCATGTTTACCTGCACTATAACTATTTGCAACTAATTGATTGCATTGAGATGGGAAATATGGGAAAATCAAACTGAATTAATTATTCGTTACATGCTGTGACCCCCCACATGTGAGTATAGCCAGATGTTAGTGTACACCCACAGCTGTGGGGTAGTGATGTATACACCACATGCTTTGTGGCCACAGTAAATGGTTACATGTTTGTCATAGCCCGGTTGTGGCGAACCTACATTAATTTGTGACATTACTGCATTTAATGTGCAAATGAATGAGCCTACCTTGATTCACAGCATTTGTTCATGTACTGCTTGTATTATACTTTAGAGGTTTTTGGTCTCCTTTTATATATTAACTTTTTAGCATTACTACTTTTACTGTTCAAATGAATGAGCCTAGTTTTATTCATAGCATTTCCTCATGCACTGCTCGTATTGTATTTTAGAGGTTTCTTGTTTCATGTCATAGGGAATGGCCGCTGATTACAAAAGCTGATTTCATATGGGTATGGAGGACTTTGACAACAACATTCAAAAACGACTAAACATGTTAAAGATACAAACGCAATTTAACAAATCAATGATAAAAAAGTCGAGTTGGGCAATAACTTAATGCTCTGGGAGATGAGGAGGTGGGAAGCGTGGGGATAGATACAGGGGAGATTCTCTGTAAGTGTTTCTCTGGGCTGTCCCTCTCCTCTATGGGGACCTCTATTACTGGGTCTTGAAAATACGACTGACAGCTTTGTTAACTTTACTTGCAATGCTTTATTAAGCAAAAGAACATGCTATATGATTACTGATGATCAACAACACCCTATTGGTAATGAGTATAATTCAAACAAATTCTCTTCATTCACGCTTAATATAGTTGAAAGCTCTGGCTTTTTACATATGGTTAAATAACCTAAGTGTTATTATGTAATTAATAATATGTCTGCTGTTCATTTCTGCATGTTTTTACCTTTTTTCTTGGCGGAGTTTTGATTAGGATTGTGCACTGCATGGGTTAGTTATGCATTTTGGTTAATGCTGTGTTAGGTGGTACGTTCTGGGAACAAGATCCTGCACCTATCGGGTGATCTCAAGCTCATCCTATTTTAATTTCCCAGACCCTTCCGGGCTTAGGGGGAGGTGGGTAGGCACCGGGATTAAGCGGGAAGGATGTCTTCTACTTGCCCCTGGTTTACAATTCAGCCCCACGTCTCTATGTAATGTTGTCCATACTTCCTATCACATTCCCGATTTCTTAAATCTACTCAATTAGAAAATGTGGAACTTAAAATCTTGGAACATTAAGGGGTTACAAACACCTAAAAAAAAAAAATTACTTATGCACTTAATATTGAAATCCTCTGCTAATATTACTTTCCTTCAGGAAACGCATTTGCTTAATCATCAATGGGAGCAAGATAAATTGAGACCTTGGATCAAAAAGATCATTGCCTCAGCAGGCACTACGAATAGAGCTGCGGTGGCCATTATCATTAAAAATAGCTTTGGGCCAGATATTGGAAAGGTGGGGTCAGATGATGAAGGTAGATGGTGTTATTTTACTACAAATCACCCCTTATTAGACAAACCTACTCTCCTTCTGAACATATATGCCCCTTGTACCTCCCAACAGAGCTTCTTTACGAAGTTATATAACTTCCTCACTTTATTTCCTAACCGCTATTATATTGTGGGAGGAGACTGGAATGCAGTGCAGGATCCCAAAACAGATAGGTCGAATCACAGGGCCCAACCTAACCTCCCAGCACATAAAGACATAACCGAATTGAAAGAGGAGTTCAATTTATTTGACCCAAACATTTTTCTAGAGCCGGCTCAGAAAAAATACAACTACACCTTTTTCTCTTCTTGTGCCAAAAGTTGGTCCAGAATAGACTTTTTTCTTATTTCCAAGGTTTTTTACACTATGAATATCTCCTTTAAACATTTTCCCAGCTCTATCTCTGACCATTCCAAGATCTCTATGGATATACACCGACAAAATAGGGGCTCAACAGATAGAATAGACATCTGTTGGCGGCTGAACCCCAACCTCCTGGGGAGAGAGGAGATTACTTCGCAAATTGATGAATACCTGAACTACTTTCTGGAATCCAGGGAATCCTTTCAATCCCCCTTTAGATTGTGAATGGGCCGCGATTAAATCAATGATTAGGGGCTTCTTGATAAATAAAACCGCACATTATAAGAAATTCTATAGCAAAAAAGAACGGGATCTTACATCTCAGCTCCATAAAGTAGAAATGGAGTCTCAAGTTAAACACATCCCCCTGATAGAAGAATGTATGATACAGCTACAAAAAGATTTAATATCCCTGCACGCTGAGAACTTGAGTTTCCATGAGATTAAATCACTGGCCCTATACGCAGACGTGATACACTCCCCCTCCAGATTTTTGGCCAGGGTGATCAACCTCACTAAATCCTCCATATTTATACCTGAAATACATTACCAAGGGAAGGACTTCCAGCAACCTAACGAGATTATTGAAATTTTTGCAATCATTTTCAAGCAAACCTATGGGCCTATAGATAACATAGTTTGCGATTTAGAAATACAATCTTTTCTCAATAATCTCACCTTTCCCAAACTAACAGAGGATCAGAATAAGCTCCTAGAAAGGGAGATAAATACACAAGAAATTATCTCCGCTATTAACAAGCTTAAACCTAATAAATCCCCTGGCCCAGATGGATTTACGGCTGAATTTTATAAAGCATTTAGTACGAAAGTCTCCAAAGTATTGAGCCTATTATTTAACTATATTACCTCCAATGGCTTTAAAGATATACATTTAAATGCCTCCAGAACGATTTTCATTCTTAAACATAATACGGACCCTAAAATTCCCGGGAATTATAGACCCATATCTTTAATTAATCTCGACATAAAAATTCTGGCTATGGTCCTAGCTAACAGGCTGAAAGCTGTTATCTCTCACAACATCTCTCCTGAGCAATCTGGCTTTATCCCGGGTAGACAAACTAACGATCAGACTTTACTACTGGAAGCCATGATCCATCATTCTAACCTAGCTAAACACCCCATGTACGCCCTAGCAGTGGATGCATCCAAGGCATTTGACCGCTTGAGCACAAATTTCTTATTTGCCGCTCTACCCTTCTTTAACATTCCAATCGCATTTATAGACAAAATTAAAACCCTTTACTCCACAGCATACACCACTATCCATATTAATAAACACTCATCTAACAGAACTAACATGGTGAATGGAGTCAGACAGGGTTGCCCCCTTTCCCCCCTCCTATTTAACTTATATATGGAACCTCTCTTCATGCTTCTCAAACAAGCCACTTTCCTCCACCTACCTAGTATTTATAACTTAAAGATTCCCCTTTCGGCATATGCAGATGACCTTAATATATATTTCACTCTTCCTGACTCTGACCCAAATAAAATATTATCTGCAATTAATGCATTTTCCAACTTAGCGAACTACAAACTTAATAGGGTAAAATCTTTAATTTTCCCCTTAAACATACACTCTAGATTGCCTAATATAACTTTAGATTCAGGGATTAAATCGAAAGAACAGCTTCATTATTTAGGTATACAATTCTCCCTAAATAACCATAACTACTTTCAGGACAATGTGGTCAGATATTGGTCAAATATTCAAAACGATATAAATAGATGGTCTAGGCTTAAGCTTCCTTTCTTGGCCAGAACCACAGTGGTTAAGATGAACATTCTTCCTAGATTGTTATACCTGTTTCATTCAACCACCAATATTTTACATAACAATTTCTTTAAGAAAGTTATATTCTCTATCTCTAGATTTGTATGGGCCCCTAAATCGGTCAGGATCAGCTACTCTAAACTTATCTATCCTAAAGAGCAAGGAGGTCTGATTCTACCTGACTTTAAAACCTACTATGAGATAATCAATGCTAGTAGAGTATTAAAGATTGCATCCTACCATAAAGACAAGTATAGGTGGGCCCCGCTTTGGGTGATCCTGGGTAACAACTACATTAAATCATTAAAATTTAGCCCTGCAGCACTCCCATTCCTAGATGAAGCAAACATAGGCATATTGAAATGTACAAAATGTCTATTATATAGCATAAAATCTCTTCATGCTCTGTTTAAATCCTTGAATCTTTCTCATTCCTACATGACATTACAACCAATTCATCTCAACCCCAACCTTAAATTGAATGGGCACATGTTAAACTTGGTGCAATACCCCCTCCTTTTGAATACCTCTATCTCGGATCTCTTCCCCTTCAGACATCAGACAATTTCTAACCTAAGAACCAGTTTGAATTTGCCCAAGAAGTACCTGACCACGCTAAGACAGGCTAGAGAGTTGACAGGAAAGTACCTAGATCACCCCCTGGTCTCAGATGAAGATATTTCAGCTTGAAGAACATTAAAGAAACTCCTGCTCAGTGAGAAAAAGATGACCTCAAATGTATACAAGGTCATCATGTCACTCAGATATCAGAATGAGTCCATTATTTCAAAATTCTGGTTAAAAAGTAACCCCAACATAAACCAAAGTTTAGTAACAGAGGCTATAAAACGAAGCTCCAAAACCATTCCCTTCAATAAGTTAAAATGTACTCAGCTGATGATTCTCAACAATGCGTATGTTACCCCTGAAGCATTAAGTAAGATCTACCCTAATCAATCCCCTAAATGCTGCTATTGCTCGAACCAAACTGATGATATCCTTCATCTGTTTTGGAGTTGCAAGTGTTCCTATAAACTTTGGTGTGCCTTGAGAGTGATACTTGAGAAAATCGGATATGAAAAATCCACCCTCTCATGGGAATTTACCATTCTGCATATTCCACCTCCGGGTTTATCTGAAAGGAAATGTAAAGTACTGATTCCCATTTTCATGTTAATTAAATATTACATTTCCCTAAATTGGAAAAACAGACATTCTCTCTCTTGGGAGGGTTTTAAACACATAGCTATCAAGCACAAGCCAATTATTAAAGAATTTTGGGGCATTCTGTCTGATCACATACTTAAATGATTTTTTTTTTCTGCTCCTTTGTGTATGGACAGCATCTTTTTTATACCATACTGTGAACAACTTATATAACAGATTCCTGGGCAATGTAGAACTTGTATATATATATTTTTTTCTTTTTTTTTATGTATGATATTTACCTTAATGGTTTCTAACTTGTTTTGCTATATGTATTTTCTTTGATGTTCTCTGATGTAAGTGTTTTTTCCTGAAAATTGCAATAAAGAGAATTATATTAAAAAAAATAAACATCTGACTATGCCACATGTGTAGCAGTATGATTCACAATACCTTTTCTACATGAAATTGTTTTTCCCATAAAAAGTATTCGTGCGGTAATGTCAAAGACTCCATTATTATTAGGGTAGAACTTTCTTCTAAACTGTAATTATGTGTTGTCTGGGTGTTATCAACAGATTCCATAACAAAATTACCTAACACTTAAGAATCACTAGAGAATCCAACACATCAATCCACATTTAAGAGAAATTGAATGAGTTATAATCTCTTACCATAGTGGCCTACACATGCCTTCAACCTCAACCACCAGAAGACATACGTTGTTGATAATTTGTGAAAATGTGTGTTGGCTCCTTTTGAAGCAGAGTAGGATATCTCATACATTGATACAAAACACCTAGCAAGTATGGCGCTGACTACTTGAGAGTCAAAGCAGTAAACATGCATGACACAAAGTGCCTCTGTAAAAATGAGCTTCAAGAATTGGATGACATACAGCAATAAGTACCTACCTGAAGATTTAATGGCAATGTTCCCACAAGCTTCCACTCTAATCTGAAAATGCTCCAGTAAATGTAAAACCAAATTCCTGAAATCACGATAAATATGCATAACAAATTCCAACAATGAGCATTTCTGCTGCTGGGTATAGGTTACATGTTTTTCTCAGTCTGGGCCAAAAATCCACTAGCTAACTACAACAGACTTAACTTCTTCATATAATAGCCAGTCACCCAACACAAACTGAAATACATATCTAATATCAGTAAAGAAATGTACTCCCCTACTCGTATCTGACTCTCCCATATCAGAATACAGGAAACATCCATCTTTTTAAAACTGGCAGGACATCAACTGTATAACTGTGCAGCATGACTGCACATCCTAACAAGGCTTCATCCTATGCTTTTGAAAAGGGATTCTATCAAAATAATTAGCAACCCCCCCATGCTATAGGGAACAATTGTAAACCTGAAAACTTTAAACTACTCTTGTTATGGATTGAACAAGAAAGTATGCCACTTTTTCCAAAAGCGCCTCTTCTTTTTTAGAGCTTAAAGACAAATGTCCCAGTTCATAACACTTTTGTAGTGCTTGATATTTGAGAGAAAGCCACAAAGTAAATATATGCATCTTCATTGCCAAAAGGTTAGATTTAATGTCAGGCAAGTAAGCCATTACCTCTACCTTCAAATTTAGACTGGAGGAAATGAAGATATAAACAAAGTTAACGGTTCTGACATCTAGGGTTAAGAAGGTGGATCTGTCAAGGAAGGCATCAAGGGGATTCGACAACAGCTTGAAGTTGCACCAACTTTTCCAAAGCTGGTTTCTGATTCCATTGCTGCCTTCTCTCTGTTTAGTGGCTAGCATACTCCTTAACAACAACATTAGCAAGTTAATAGTTACCTAGTTCATTTACTAGGCTAATAGACTAAACACACTGGATCCATTTCAGCCACAGCCCAGATAGTTATAAGGTACACAAATTTCTAACAAACAATTTTCTCATTGACACAGGGGAACTGACTGTATAGTAGCTGTAACTGTTTATAAAACCTTTAGTGAAACAGCAGACTAACATATTCTACTAATTAGAATTTTAATAATTGTTAGCAATATACAGTGTTTACATTATTTACATAGTTTTAGTGTACTTGATTTCTTTCTAAATAGGTATCCCATTTGCGATGACCTCAAACAAATAATTATCCCTAAATATCTAACAGGAGTTTGTTAGAAGAACATTGTTCTATTACAGTACTATATCACTGCCGCAACAAAGTGTTTGTTTTAAAAACATGTATACATTGTACATAACACTCTGCTTGATTGTTCATGCACTGGCCGGTTCACTAAAATGTATATATACAGTTTTTTTTTTTTTCAGTGTAACTAGTGTGAGCTATTATGTTATTTCTTATATGTCCGTACTTTTGTTTGTGAAATGTTTTGTATTTCATTCAGTCTGAGCCTAAAACTGGTCAATATTGATAAATGCACTGCCTTGGAATTTATCTATATCTAATCTATATTCATATTTGTATCCATATCTATATCTATCTAAATATAGCTATATCTAGTTATATCTATATATCCATTTATCCAAATTCACATTAAAATTTACGATCCCAAATGTGGTCATAAGCATGAGCAGATATTGAAGTGTGCATCCAATGGGCTGCTAAAGCATCAGTAATGCAGAATCCCCACACAGACTGATAGGAAAAGCCAGCTTAGTGGGTCCATCTCCAACCATAAGTTCTCTACAAACCAATGATAAAAAGGACTTTTTGGCTATGATAAACAGTAGTGGAACTGGCTGTATAGTAGCTGGTAGCCCTTTACTACCTGCTATCTTCCTTGGCTGCTGTGCGCTCCTGTCTCAGACCCTATTACCTGAATCCTCTCCATTTACTACTCTGGACTAAGGAACCTTCCCGGCCATTAAGGATACCCTCAACAATTACAAGCCGTGTCCAGTTGGAACCAGTTACTGTGCTGTCCTAACACCTTACTACTGCCTGTGCAGTATTTTACTAAGTATGTCTTATTACATGACCTTTGCTGATAATTACTCAGAGTTGTATTTTGCAATGGTACTAAATTATGTTCGGCCTCTGAGTCAGGAATGCTAGCAGCCAGAATCCTGCCTAAGTCCAGTTTTATCTATTTCTTTCCTTCCCTCACTGCTTAACTTATCCTTCCCAACTAGTTATTTTCTGCCCCTTGTCACCTATTGTAATATGACTTCTGAACACCAGGTGGCAGTATAAACAAGACCTTACCCTCATCCTCCATCCATCTGTATTGCATTACCTCTTTACACTATCCTTTCCTGCTTCTCCTCCCTTGCCCTGTGGCTTAGTGACTCCCTTACTCCTACTTCACTGCCCCTAACCTCTAATCCTACTACTTTGTTCCCTCAGCAGACTAGGATGCAATTTTTGGTTCTTCTCTCTATCCTAGGTCTCTAACTTTACCTGCTCTGCCTGACATTACTTACCTGCTTCACCTTCTCCATCTGGGCTACTCTGCTCACTGATTGTCTCCTTCACTACTTGCTGTCTCCTTCACTACTTGCTGTGCTACCTCATCCTTATACTATCACTCACCTCTGTAGACCTAACCTTTATATAACTGTTACTCCCCTGTACCTCCAATTCTACTCCATTGTACATCTCTCGTTTTCCAGCACCTACCCCTACCTTCTCACTCTTGTCTTTCGCTCAGTTATCTTTGATATTCCTTTTGACCTTGTTTCTGTCTTTTCTCTGACATTTCTTGTACCTTTGCTTGTTATAGATGTTTAATTTCCTCGGCTATCTTGGACTTCCCTTGTTATCTGACTTTCTCTTACTATTCCTTAATCACTCCTCCTAGCATTTATTGTCCCTCTCCCCTCCTAATCCTCCACCCACCTTGTTTCCCCTCCCCCCACCTCATATCCTGCCCTATGGCATATTAGGATAAGATCTTTGTGGCGCCTTCCCTTTACTGCCTGCTATCTTACTTAGCTGTTGTGCGCTCCTGTCCCAGACTCTATTACCTGAATCATAAGTGCCATTCATTGTTTGTACTGTTATGTTACACTTTCTTTTTTACTGTTGTTTAATGTTCACTCTACTATTGTGCATATCACTCTGAAATTGCAATTTGTCTCCTTTAGATGCATAGTTTTGCTGGTGTATACTGCCGTGTTGCTAAATCTGTGTGTTTCTTTGCCATCAACGACTAGTACCTGTAATTGTGTTTAGCCTTCTTACACTGAATACTCTCTCTAAAGTCGTATAATTCTAAATGGTGCACATTACTGCGCTTTTTCCTAATTCATTTTGCATAAATACTAGTTTTGTCTTGTTGGTATTCTTAACTTACTGTGTGTATAAATCAAGTTAATGTGAACCTTGTCCAGGTCTACGATAATATTATATGTTAGCTACTACTGAATCACCTGCATGGACATATCGAATGTCTTTCTAGAAGCTACCTGTGTTAACACTACTATTGTTTAATTCAATGTCCTGTGTCTAAGGTGTTGTTTATAATGCTAGTGTCCACAAGCTTTTAGAAATGCTAGCTACCACTTTACTTTATATTCTCCTACAATGTCTGTGCTTTTAGTGCAATCACTGTTGGTCTTTGGTGCCGATAAAAATGCTAGCGTCTTCCAAGCATTTAGAAACGCTTGTAACCACTTTTTCTTAACAATCTCCCACAAGGTTTATGTTATACTGCTAACAGTACTGAAAATAATTTAAATCTAATTTAATGTTCCGCTCTTGAAGGTTTCTATAACAATAAGAATAAAACTAAAATACAAATTTAAATATAAGCAATAACAACTACTAGTGCCTTTTTCCCATGTGGACTGTGGTTGCGCAATTCCTTGGAGTGTGAATCTTCGCTTTATCTTCGTGCTTAGCCTACCCACCCAATCTTAATTGTCTGTTTGTTTAGCCCCTTACAACCTCTACTTTTTTTCAGTATCTTTAAGTTGCCAAGTGTAGTAGTTAATTCATAAGCAATTATACTAGGACTATTTAGCCTCATTTTGGTGATATAAATCCTATATTATATTTTAAGGTATCCCGCTCTTTAGCGCTTCTGTTTACACAGTGAGTGCTACCGTCATGTGTCTCACCACAGAGAATCCTACCCTTAACCTTTATAACCTTATATTTCCTAGATCTGATAATTAAATGCGTGGCTTTTTTTCATCCAGAGATTAATTGTAAGGTGTCCTACTGCAAATTACTTACTGAAACCCTTTAATTTATTCTTCGGTAGGGTAAATGAAATCTGCCTTCAGTATACATACTGTTTGGAAGCTACGCTTTAACCTTTAAAGCTACTATTACGTTTTACCAATCCTTTCCTCTGCGGGAATACTTTACTGTGACATTTACTGTTACACCTTCATTTTTCAAATAGCCTAGGCTGATACCCATGTTATAATTCTAAATTAGAGATTGTTTTTGACTTAGACTTAATGCTCTACTTAGCCTTACCAGTATAAGTGTCTAATATCACTTTATGGTTATTCATTGTTTAAACACTTTTCTAATCATTTCATTAGTAGTATTATACCATGTTGTATGCTAAACTGTTGACATTTCTACACTAATTTGTCTACTAGTGCTACTTGTGTATCTCTCATTATACCATTAACACCTTCTCTCCCTACCTCCCTATCCTCCTAGCTCTCCATCTACTACTCTGGACTAAGGAATCTTCCCGGCCATTAAGGATACCCTCAACAATTACAAGCCGTGTCCAGCTGGAACCAGTTACTGTGCTGTCCTAACACCTTACTACTGCCTGTGCAGTATTTTACTAAGTACGTCTTATTACATGACCCTTGCTGATAATTACTCTCAGTTGTATTTTGCAATGGTACTAAATTATGTTCAGCCTCTGAGTCAGGAATGCTAGCAGCCAGAATCCTGTCTAAGTCCAGTTTTATCTATTTCTTTCCTTCCCTCAACTGCTTACCTTATCCTTCCCAACTAGTTATTTTCTGCCCCTTGTCACCCATAGTAATATGACTTCTGAACACTAGGTGGCAGTCTAACCAAAACCTTACCCTCATCCTCCTTCCATTCGTATTGAATTACCTCTTTACACTATCCTTTCCTGCTTCTCCTCCCTTGCCCTGTGGCTTAGTGACTCCCTTACTCCTACTTCACTGCCCCTAACCTCTACTCCTACTACGGTGTTCCCTCAGCAGACTGGGATGCAATTTTTGGTTCTTCTCTCTATCCTAGGTCTCTAACTTTACTTGCTCTGCCTGACATTACTTACCTGCTTCACCTTCTCCATCTGGGCTACGCTGCTCACTGATTGTCTCCTTCACTACTTGCTGTTGTATCCCGCTCCGTTCGCCCTACAGGCTCACTCCGCTCCCCTACCCTACCCCCAAATTCCACCCACCCTCAGTGGCCCTAACCTTATACTTGCTCAGCCACACCCCCAACTTATTAATGTCCTATCATATTTCCTGGCTCATTCACACTTTCTAGCACTCCACTCCTGTCTTAGTGCCATACCCCTCTCCCTACAAGCCTAGTAGTACTAATTACTCAACCTTGCTAAGCTTACCAAACTCAATATGACCTTGACTTTCAAGCTACTTTACTTATTACTACTCTTGAATATCCTTCTTATATACTATACCTTTACTTCCTATGAATACCATACCCTTAACAGATCTCCTTGTTTAGCTAAACACACAAACTCTGTCCTTCCTCTAGCTAAACAAACCTATATTAACCTCCTGCCCTTACCTTCCCCCTCACTATCACAGAGTACTTCACAACAGGTATCTCACAACTAGAAAGCTCTACCTAATACCCTCTAAAAAGTCAAAAATATTTCCACTCCCACAAACACTCTTACTGTTACATGGGGACATTCATCCCAACCCTGGACCTGAAAATTCCCTTTTCAACACCCTCTCAGACCAAACTACTAACAATTTAAGGTTACCTTTCTCTTCTAACTCCCTCTCAATAGCACACCTAAATATCAGTAGCATTAACAATAAAATCAAACAGCTCCATACTTTAATTGACCTCTGCTCATTTGATATCCTCTGTCTTACTGAAACCTGGATTAAACCAGGTACCAAGGACAATGAAATTTCTCCTCCTGGCTACAGCATTTTAAGACAGGATCGTCTAAACAAAAAGGGTGGGGGAGTTGCTCTACTTTATAAATCTGAACTACAGGTGGCCTCAATTGACTCCCTGCCTCCTTCCCCTGCCAATGCTGAAATACTCTGCAGCAAACTCTAAGTAAATAAAACAAAGCCATATACATAATATGTTCCTATATCCCTCCTGGCAATAACTTAAATATACTTGAAAACATCCTTAGCTGGCTCTCCGCTACCTTTCCTCAGGAAACCATAATCTTAGGAGACTTCAATATTGATTGGAACTCCTGCATATCCCCTAAACCCACCTATCACCTCAACCTCTTTACTTTTCAACAAACCATAAACCCCCCCACTAGGATTCACAAATCTACCAATAAACAGGCCATCTTGGACTGGATATTGGTCAACAATAATCCCCTCTCATATAAAACTGGAATATTCCCTGACAATATCAGTGACCATCTTCTCACCTATATCACTAAACAAAAAAATAACAATCACAAACAGGCTAACTATCGTACTATACGTAACAAAAAAAAACTTCATCCTTCAAAACTTCCTTAATGAACTCAAAGGATGTAACTCTTTGGGCAACTCCGCAAAAGCATTCGACACAATACCCCACTCGGGCATCATAGAAAAGCTCACCAGCTTAGATGTAAACCCATATGTCACAAGATGGGTTGCAAACTGGCTCAAGGACAGAACACACAGGGTTAGAGTTGCTGGTGCCATGTCAGACTCTAAGCCGGTCACGAGCGGTGTCCCACAGGGCTCAGTCCTGGGCCCCCTCTTGTTCGGCATTTATTTTTCTGAAGTGCAGGCAAACATAGGGAGATTGTGGCTGACAACATTTGCAGATGACTGCAAACTGGGCACCATAATTGACACTCCATCAGACACAGACATCCTCCAGAAAGGTCTCATAGAAATGGATAACTGGTGCCAGAGCCATGGCCTTAAGCTAAATGCCAAAAAATGTATAGTCATACCCTTTGGGAAAAACAAGGTAACCCCTAATTACCACATAGGTGGTAATCCATTAAACACGGAAGAAGTTATCAGGGACCTCGGGACCCAAGTTGACAGTAACCTCTCTTTTGACACTCACATTGCCAAAGTGGTTAGGAAGACCTTCTACATTGCCACCTGATCATGAAGGGATTCACATCCAGATCAGGAGAGGTCATTGTACCCCTGTACTCTTCACTTATCAGACCAATGGTTGAGTACAACGCCCCATTCGGAATGTACCTTACCCGACACCTGCAGCAGTTGGAAAGACCCCAAAAGTTCCTCACCAAAAGGATAAAGGGGCTCAAACATATGTCATACAATGCCTGACTGAAGAAACTCCAGCTCTATTCAGTCGCATACCGTCTGCTCAGAGGTGATCTGTGCCTGACATACAAGGCCATGTCCAACCCGGAATTAATGGACATGCTCCACCTCAAAAAATCCAAATCCACCAGAGCCACGAGAGCAAGAGACTTAAACCTCAACACGGATATAAATAGGACATGCTGGAGGGACAGATTCATCACCCAGAGACTCCCTACACTATGGAACAGAATCCCAATCCATGTGAGGCAGAGCCCCTCACTGACTCAGTTCAAGAGAAATCTTAACGAGTGGATGGGAGATCGTAGGTTTACCCCGGGAATCATCTCTGTATCACTGCTGGACAGAGGCACAGCAAACTAATGGGTATAGTATTCTCATCCTAAGGGGTGGTGAAAGCCACACACACTCTGGCTAGGCTTATAAATGCCCTAGGGCAGATAGCCTAGTATGAACCTATGAACCTATGAACCTATGAACCTATGAACTGGTCAGCTCTAAAACACCTCCCACTTGATGAGGCAGTTACCCATTTCAACAACACATACCTCCAAATTCTTGAGCATCACGCCCCCTCTCACTTAATTAGAACAGGATCCAAAGCTGCTCCTTGGCTTTCTAAAGAAACCAAGCAAACGATGCTATTAAGGAACAAACTATGGACAAAATGGAGAACTACTAAAAACCCAACTGACCATCAAATCTTCAAATACCTTAGAAATACCACAAAAAACCTCACCCTTATTGATAAAAAACATTTTTACCTCCAATATCAACAAAATCAAAATCATAACCCCAATAAATTCTGGTCAGGAACCAATAAACTGCTCCATCCAGGGAATACCAACACACCTACTCCAGCTAACTAACTTAGCTCAGACCCCTCCTAACATAATAGCCAATACGTTCAACAATTTCTCTGAAACAGTCAGCTCTCTAGCAAAGACCATGGTTCCCCCCACTTAAAGACCTCTCCTCATAAAAACACCCCCACTCTAAAATTCAGTACAGTCTCCACAACCTACATTCATAAGCTACTTTCAAAACTTAAACCATGTACTCTTTCAGCCGACCAATTACCAGCTGAATATCTGCGGCTAGCAGCAGCAGTACTAGCATATCCAGTCTCCATCTTAATTAACAGAACAATAAAAAAATCTACTATTCCCTCCCTCTGGAAAGTCTCCCATATCATTCCACTGCATAAAGGAGGAAACACTAATGAACTTTCTAACTTCCGTCCTATAGCCTTACTATCACCACTATCTAAAATTATGGAATGTTGTATACACCATCAACTTTTAAATCATCTTCTAAACAATAACCTACTTGCAGACTCCCATCATGGTTTTAGACCTTACCATAGCACTTCCACTGCTCTTCTCTCCTTCACAGACTCTATCAACAAAAATCGCAATAACAACCGATTCTTCTCTGCTTTATTTCTCGACCTCTCTAAAGCCTTTGATATGGTGAACCATCACCTTCTGCTCCACACTTTGAAATCTCTTTCTCTTGACTCTTTGGCATTGCGCTGGTTTAACTCATATTTGATAGATAGAAAACAAGCAGTCCTTTGGGACAGCCATTTATCCTCTCAGCTCCCAGTCACTATCGGGGTCCCCCAAGGATCCATCTTAGGTCCCCTTCTCTTCTCCATATTTATAAATAACCTGTCTACTTCTGTCCCAACATCCACATGCATTCAGTATGCAGATGGTTGAACACTCATCTGTTCTGCTGTATCTCCAACTGAACTTCATTCTTCCACCCAAAAAGGCTTTACTGCAGCAGAAAACTGGTTCCAACATATCTGTCTCCTCCTTAATCCCCTTGTCTGCCCCTTTCTCCTTTTCTATTGTCTCTGACAATGGCACTATCATTACACCTGATTGTTCCAGTAAACTACTAGATTTCACAATAGATAACCAACTAAACTTTGACTCCCACATTGACCTAACCATCAAAACTGTTAATAAAAAGATAGGTGCCCTCTATAGACTTAAGCTCTTTTTTACAGCAACTACCAGGGTGTCTCTAGCCCAAACTCATCTCATCTCTACATTATTGTATGCCTCTCCATCTTTTATCAACCTATCAAAATCTAACCTTCAGAAACTAGCCACAGCCTACCATAGCATTGCCAGGTTTGCCACAGGTTCCCCTTTTCGTACCCATCGTTGTGTTAATCTTAAAAAGCTTGGCTGGCTTGAACTTCAAAATCTTATTCTTCTACATCAATTAGTTATCGCCTACAAAATTCTCCATTACCCTACTAATACACCCATACTAAACAACCTTTTTGCCCCTTACAGGAATCTTACTTCCCTTCGCTCCGCTAACAAACTGCTAGTAGCTACTCTCAAATCACACAATAAATCTGGTGACTCCTTGTTCACAAATGTTGTTGGCTCATACTGGAATAAACTTCCCACAGAACTGACTACTTTAGGCTCATCACAACTTTTCAAGAAACAATTAAAGAACTATTTCAAATCTCACTGGCTTTGCCCTTTCTCAAATCCTGACTGACCTCAGCATCCAACTCTCACTATAGTTCTCTCCATTACCTTGTTATACATCCATCTGCTCTACTTGTCTCTCTCACTAGTACTACCCCTCCCCTGTAGCTCACCTAACATCCACTTGGATATTACTATTCCTATAATGTCACTCTCTCTTTACACCAGATATATTACTGCAACCTGTCATCTCACCTATTATTGAAACCTGTATGTTGCTTCCTGCCGCATAACACAAGCACTCGGGTCACTCCACGGCAAGTACAAATATGACACAGTCATTGTCCATGCTGGTGTGAACGACCTGAGACGTACCTCCCTGGACTACATGAAAAGAGACATAGAGGAGCTCTCTGATTATGTAGCCCAGGCAGGTATGACCCTGACCCTGAGCAGTATCCTTCCTTCACCAAGAATGATGCCACAATATAGAGACAAGATGATCAGCTTTAACAATTGGCTTAATGTCTGGTGCCATTCAAAGGGGATCCAGTGTCTGTCTGCCTGGGATGACATGCTTGACAAGCCACGCTGCTTCGCAAGGGACGGCTTGCACCTGTCACCCCTGGGATTCCGGATATTGGCTAAGGCTCTTGCCACCCCCATAGTGACTTTTTTAGGCAGGGCTCAAATTCTAAACCTACCACCCTAGACAACAAAAATGGGAAGAAACTGAGGGTAATGCGGCTCAATGCCAGAAGTCTAAATCTCAAAATGCACGCACTCGAGGCCCTTCTCAGTATGGAGAACATCGATGTCTGTGCTGTAACTGAAACCTGGTTCAAGGCTCCTGAGAGCACCCCGGCACTATTAGGTTTTACCTCATATCATGCGTTCCAGCCCCAAAACCCGGACCACACCACAAAAGGAGGGGGTGTATCCATATTCATAAAGGATACCCACACCTCCAGGTTGGTGGCAATGCTCGAAGCTTCGGAAACCATCCAGGTGCAACTAACCATAGGCAAAACTGTTATACAAATTGTAGCATGCTACAGGCCACCCTCTCAAACTCAGGAACCCTACACAGCCTTCCTGAAGACACTGGAGGGTATAAATATATCTCCAAACACCATCATATTGGGTGACTTCAACTACCCGAATATAGACTGGGAACATTACTCAAGCCCTAAATTTCTAGCCCAACGGTTCCTGGAGTTCATAAATTCAAATGCCATGGAACAGCTAGTCACTGTTCCCATGAGAGGAGAAAATATACTAGATCTCATTATCACAAACATGGGGACAAAATGCTCCACACCAGAAGTATATCCCTCATTGGTGAGATCTGATCATAAACTAATCTCACTGGAAATCCACATCCCGCCCCCACCCCAAACAAAAAAGACCACAGTGAAGAACTTCTCTAAAGCAAACTTCACACTACTCAAGACTGGTGAGGTATCCTTCAAGGCCCCTGAGCCAGTGGAAACCACAACCCAAGCTGCGGAAGCCCTTACAAATGCCTTCTATGAACACCTCCAGGACTGCATGGATCAGGCAATCCCAAATAAAACCAAGACTCTTTCCACAAAGGGCAAACGTCCAGTCTGGTGGACCCCAGCCATTAACAAACTTTACAGTAAGAGGAGAAAGCTATTACATGATAGAACAAAATCCATAAAAGGGAAGTCGCCCCTGATCATTATTAGTAAAAAAATACGAGCACTCATAAAATCAACTAAGGCCAATTTTGAGAGAAAAATTACCATGGATTCAAAGGACAATCATAAGGCCTTTTTCAGCTATGTTAGGAACCTGGGTGGAAACTCCCAGATATGCTCAGAATTAGTCCAAAATGATACAAAAATCACTGAACCCACAGACATTGCCAACATGCTGGCAGACAGGTTCAGTGCAAACTTCACCCCCCTCTCCCCCACTAAAGGAGAGATAACTATCCCAGCAGAGTGTAGCCTCCCAGACATCTCAAATGAGCAGGTGAAGGCTGCTCTCTCTAAAGCTAAAAACACAGCATCAATGGGACCGGATGGTGTCCCCGGCTGTGTGCTACACGAGCTAAATGAGGAATTAAACCTGCACATAAGGCAGCTGTTTAATCTCAGTCTTACCACAGGATACGTGCCCAAGGAGTGGCGTACGGCAACTGTGGTCCCACTCCACAAAGGCGGTGCCTCTACGGACCCTGGTAATTACCGCCCCATAAGCTTAACAAGTCTAGTCTGCAAAGTTATGGAGAGGATCATAATGGAGATCATAAACAAAGATATAGGGGACTTGCAGACATTGGACCCGACCCAGTTTGGCTTCGTCAAGGGAAGATCATGCCTTTTGAACTTGGTCGACTTCTTTGAAACAGTCACCAAGGCCATTGATGAGGGAAAGGCAGTCCATACAGCCTACCTTGACCTTGCAAAGGTTTTCGACACAATACCCCACTCGGGTATTGTAGAAAAACTTACCAGCTTAAATGTAAACCCATATGTCACAAGATGGGTTGCAAACTGGCTTAAGGACAGAACCCACAGGGTTAGAGTTGCTGGCGCTATGTCAGACTCCAAGCCGGTCACAAGTGGTGTCCCACAGGGCTCGGTCCTTGGCCCCCTATTGTTCGGCATCTACTTCTCAGAAGTACAGGCCAACATGGGAGGACTTTGGCTGACAAAGTTTGCAGACGACTGCAAACTGGGCGCCATAGTGGAAAGTGCATCAGACACGGATATCCTTCAGAGTAATGGCTACTATAGCAATTAAGATGTGGTCAAATTGGCAAAAGCAATTAACCCATATGGGGGTTCATCTTCCTGTTTAAAAACTTGTGCTGATCAAATGGCTACTGTTTTTACTCAGATTTTAAATAAAGCATTAGAGTTGTGTGAAGTACTCTTGTGTTTCAAACAAGCCACAATCATTCCAGTCCCTAAAAAATTCAATATAACAGGACTGAATGACTACAGACATAGTCCTTTGACTTTGGTGGTCATAAAGACTTTTTGAGAAGCTGGTGTTAGCTCAATGGAAGCATATTACAACTCCCTCATTGGACCCCCTTCAGTTTGCGTATCGAGAGAACTGGTCACTGGATGATGCAGTTAATATGTGCCTGCACTATATCCTGCAACATCTTAGCAACCCAGGGACATTTGCAAGGACTCTGTTTGTGGACTTCAGCTCTCCATTTAATGCAATAATTCTGGAACTTCTTCATTTGAAACTCTCACAGCTTTCTGTTCCTGTGTCCTCCTGTCAACGGATAACCAATTTTATGAGCAATAGGAAACAGCAGGTGAAACTGGAAAAATTTACATCTAGCTATTGCACAATCAATACTGGTTCCCCCAGGGAACCTCAAACCTCTCCCCAAAGCTATTCTTTCTCTACACTAATGACTGCAACTCTAAGGACCCCTCTGTCAAACTTATTAAATACACGGGTGATACAACTATCATTGGGGTCATCAAGAATGGTGATGAGTCTGGATACAGATGAGAGTTTAAGTCCTTTAGTGTAGTCAGAATAATGTGGAGCTAAAGACTCTTAAAACTGTGGAGATGACAGTGGACTTTAGTAGTGGTGTTAAAATATTATCCCCCCTTTATATTTAATACTGATGTGTCAGTTGTGGAATCCTTCATGTTTCTGGGATCTATAATCTCCCGGACTTGAAGTTGGAGAACAATGTAGGGTCCATCATAAAAAAGGCAATACAGCAAATGTACTTTCTGCAACAGCTGAAGAAGTTCAACCTCCCACATGAACTGATGATTCAATTCTATACAGCAGTCATTGAGTCTGTTCTCAGCTCATCCATAACAGTGTGGTTTGGATCTCTGTCTAATCATGACAAAAACAGGTCACATCGAATAGTCAGGTCTGTTGAAAATATCATCAGTGCTAGTTTGCCCTCCTTACAGGACCTGTACTATTCCAGAGTCATGAAAAGGGCAGGGAAAATCATCACCGACCCCTCACATCCAGGCCACCAACTTCTTGAACTATTACCATCAGACAGGTGTTATAGATTAACAAAAACAGGTCACATCGAATAGTCAGGTCTGTTGAAAATATCATTGGTGCTAGTTTGCCCTCCTTACAGGACCTGTACTATTCCGGAGTCATGAAAAGAGCAGGGAAAATCATCACTGACCCCTCACATCCAGGCAACCAACTTTTTGAACTATTACCATCAGACAGGTGTTATAGATTAATATGCACCAAAACAAGCAGATATAAAAACATTTTTTTCCACAGGCCATCACATTCATAAACAGTTAACTTAGGCTGGGGTATTCTTTTTCCCAAGCCTCTGAGAATTGGTAATACTTGTTTCTTTAAGAGTTTGTTTTAGTATTTCTTGGAAAGAGTTGCAATTTTCACCTTGTATATATACTTATATGTATATTTACATTTTTTTTTTGCTTGTTCTTAATAGTTATATGTATGTCATGTGTCTTATTCTTAGTAGTTGTATGTATGTTGTATATGTAATTCATACTTGGAGAATCATTGAAACTGGAGTCATGTTCCTTGTATAGATGCTTACTTGGCCAACTAATTTGATTCTGATTCTTAGGACTATGATAATGGTTTCCCACCATTGCAAAAATAACCCATTTAATCAATCACTCCAGTCAATGGTCCATGTTTTCTAGCCTTTTCAGATACAAGTTGTATTCTACTTAAATGTTGCTTTATGGATTCTGTTTAATCTGGACTATAAGTATAGCACTCCTCATTGATCAGAGCACAGACATCTTTTTCCAGGTATTTATTTAAACATCCCCTAGCTACTGTGATATTGCATTCACTGACCCCTACTGGTTTTGATCCTGTCTGTTGTATAAATACATTTCTGTTCAGAACTGTCCTTACATTTAAGGTTGGAATATCAACCTTATTTGGTTTGCCACAACTCTGTTCCTGTTACTAATTTTTAGGAAATATTTAGTTCCATGGGTACTACTGAAAAATGTACTCTATCCTTTGCCATAGGTATTGCTGCACATACCCAGAATTTAGTTGCATTATTTACTTCTGAATATGCAATTTGCATTACTGTAAATGTATTAAAATCAGGTATTCATCCCTTCTTGTCTTTTGATATTCATTGGCCTTTCAGACTATATACAACATCCATTGCATATATTATAATAATTAACTGTATCAGTTTCTGTTTTCAAATATGTTTTCTGGGAGCTTTTACCAATAAAGGTCTTTTCTCTTCCAGTTCTGGCAATTCTGGCCTCCAAAACCAATAAATGGCATCTGAAAAAGAGATAAATAAAATATTATTTACCTATCCTTCATTTGCTCTCCCTGTTTAATTACTTTACACTGATCTCTATGTACCAAATTGTTTTTTTTTTTTTACATTCTGTACTCTTAGGACCAATGGTCCAATCAATTCTTTTACTTCAAAAGGTCCATGCCAGTTACTGTCCCATGGACCAGTTTTACTGAAATTTTTTACCATGACTTTGCTTCCCAACTGAATATCCCCTTCCTCAGGCAATGTTGGAACTTTTTTCCACAAATGGAACACTTGCTATTTAACTATCTCTTGGCATACTTCCTGGAGGTCTTTCCCCCATTGTTGATGCTTTGCTGCTTCTAATAATGGTCTTTCACTCTGTACTTTCAGGTCAAAAGGAAACTGTAAGGGCATTTGTCTGCATGTCATCACATCAAATGGAGGTATTCCTGTCTTGCTATTTGGTGGTGCCCTGATTCCCATTAAAATGCTAGGTAAGTGATTTAATTAATTATTTCCTTTCTGAATGCACATCTTTTTCAACCTGTCCTTTAAGGTTCTGTTCCTTCTTTCTACCATTCCATTTGATTGTGGATGATATGGAACATGAAACCTTTGCTGAATTCTCAGCATGTCATAAATTACTTTAATCATCTTACTGATAAGGATGCAGACAAAGAATGCTTCAGAACAGGAAAGGCATATTTCATCAAGGATGATGTTTAAAACTAGGTAAAAGTGACTGTAAAGAACAATCTGGTAGACATTTTGTAATTTGAGTCATCTGAGGAAGTGTAGTGTATCTTACAGTAATCTGTGTTATAAAGAAAATGTAAAATCTTGATGGTAGTGCTTGGTCATCTTGTTTCAATAAACCTTTCAGTAAATACAAATATAGAGTTGTATAGTATCTTAGTCTGTGTAACCTGTTGTTAATTCAGTTTAACAGTGGTATACCAGACTTAATTCAGACCATTTTAAATATTTGTAAAAGTACTATAATAAGCACTGTTAAATTTTTTTGGAGCCAGCCTCCATACAATCAGTACTGAACAGCTCAACAGTATCAGGTACTTCCAAATGAGTGAAACCAAGATTTCATCTTTGCATCTGCTCTGAGATATTCAGCAGCATTTTTGACAGAGAGGTTCATAGCTGTTTACTAGGCTAATGACCACAAAGACCTTTTTAAGCCTAGCCATGCATCACAAATCAC
Organism: Protopterus annectens; assembly: GCF_019279795.1. Lineage (NCBI taxonomy): Eukaryota > Metazoa > Chordata > Ceratodontiformes > Protopteridae > Protopterus > Protopterus annectens. The sequence goes on along the minus strand of NC_056742.1, from coordinate 219,423,083 downwards.
TGACAAGTTCCAATATCCTTGATAAGTGTAAGCAGTGGTTTGGGAGATGAAACATTTACAAGCAGGGGCCTGGAAGATGAACTATTTACAGATTGCCTATGTTCATTAGATACAAAGGTGCAAAACCAAGAATTAATTTCCTGTTCCCCAGCTAATTGTCCAAATTTCCCTTGAATTGTGTTAGGGAGGAACTCTGCTTCAAATGGATAGGGACCCTTTTCCATAGACAGGGTAGTCTCTGGGAAACATATCTGTTTCTCCAGCTTTGCAGTTTTGGTGTACAGCCTGATCACCTGTTAGCCATTTCTGAAAACAGTAAGCTTCTTTCTGAAATAGCATGGATACCATCAAGGATATAAGTGCTAGATGCACACATTCTGTGGCCATAGACTTAAACCAGACTCCTGATAACGTTTGGACATTATTAAGTCAGTGGTATGAACAAGCCAGTAGTGATGTTAAATGTAATAAAGCATTTTTGATATAAATAGAAGTGAGGCAGCTTATATGTGTAAATGGATTAATTGTTTTGATGAGTATGTACAAAAGTACAGAAGTTATGTTGAATGTCTTAACTGTGGAGACATATATCCTTGTTTTTGTTTAACATGTCATAAAACTGTGTTCCAGCAATTGTCAGTAAAGACTATGCATGAGAAGTCAAATTTGTCAGATGAAGACAAAAGTCATTTTGTAATGCTAGCTTCAACCTTTTATGGAGAATTCCAGTCTATTTTAGACCATGCTAAGAATTTCAGGTTGTAGAGAGACAGCTGAAATGTTTCAGACCTACAGCTCACAGTGTAATGCTCTTAACAATGATAAACAATTATCATGCAAACAGCTGAATGATAAGTTGACAGAACTTAATGGAAAATACATGCAAATGTTATAGACCCATGACATACAAGTTAAAAAGTATATGCAAAATGATTTAGACATTTTTACTAGGGCTAATTTTGTTTTGCATACAGTTATAGATTCACATGATAATATGCATGAGGACATTGACAAAGAAGCTCTTACACACAAGTTACAGGATGCACAACAGAAACTTTTGAATGCCATGCAGAATTACACATTAAGATAGGAGAATTACAGAAACAGCTACAGGAATATAAAAGTGTAAATGCAGACTTAGAGACTTGTCAGAACATGTTAGTTCAGATATCATTAACACTCCAAATTTGCAGGTAGTGACAGGTTCTCCAGCTGATCTCTACCAACAGTCTCATTTGTTACAAACCATTCCTCACTGGAATGACAAGAAAGGCAGTTTTTACAAAATGTTGACATTTGAAGATTGGCTTTCATATACAGCTGGCAATGCATAGAATGATTCACTGCAAACATGTTTTTTTGTATTTATTTCAAGGTGTTCTAAGACTTTCATTATTTCCAATGACTGCAGGCTTGATTCTAAGTTAAATAGAATAAGAGCTATACTCTTGGCATATTCCCAGGGTCAAACTTTGACTACAAAGTTGTTAGAGCATTTTAATATTACAGTTTTTGAAAGGTTGCTAGAACAGGCAGACCATTTTAAATTGGCTTTTCAGGTCATTTACAGAATAGATGACAGGGAAATGAATGAAGTTGAAATGCAAAATAAGCTAATACGTGTGTTTTTGGAACAAGTAAAAAGAGTACCAGATGTCATTAACTGTATTTATAAAGAAACTGTTGACACATTAGAGCAATGTGTTCATAAGCTAATGAGAGGGAGAGTAATGAGTAACAATGGAGATATTTTTCTCTTGGTACTGATGAAGGTGGGTTTGAAATAGTAGGTACAGTAGGACAGGATAGAGGTAGAGAAAGGTGGGATTATGAGAACAGGGATGCACTGTGAGTGGCATTAGTCCCTCCAGCTACTGGAAGTCCTGATGATAGACAAATTGCAAGTTTTTTGTAGAAAACTGGGACATATCAAGCAGGACTGTGTATACTATAGAAAATGGAAAAATAGGCAGATAGAGAAAGGAGTATTTGAAAGGCAGGAAGGAAACGCAAAGGCAAAAGTTGCAATATGGCAACATAAAGGGTCAAATGTTTCATAATAAGGAAAGAGGGAATACTAAATTGCAGCAATATGACAGTGAAGGCAATGTATATCTAATAGGAGCTAGGGAAGTTACTTCCTGTAGCTCAGAATGTAAAAGGAAGCAGGCTGTATGTCAGGAATTGCTTTGTCCTGCATATGCAGTATATGAGGATGATGATTCCCAGAAGCAGGAACACAATATTTATGTTGTCAGAGAACTTTCCAGGCATCTCGATAATCATAGTGATTCATAATATGGGTGTGCCACCCTGACTCAGATAATTCAGTTAGCATTTTTTAAACAAAGAAATAGTGCTAGGTCTTTGATACCTGGCTGGAGGGGTTGCCATGAAAAACTGCCTTAATAGACACAGGATCACCAGTTTCTGTTATGAGCAGAAGGCTTAAGCCGGATCAGAGAATGACAACTTTGATCTCAGGTTTATTGCTAATGCACATGTCACAGCTGTCAGTGAGCCTGTATAAATTAAGTTTACTCTGGATGTAACTCCAGTAATGGGAACATTTGTGATGCTTCCTAGTTGTGGAATGACCATAATAGGAATGGATATTTTAAACAAGCTAGGGATAGTAACTGTTTTTTCCAAATGCATTTTGTGTAAAACAAGAGATGAAAGTGAACTGAATGTTATCCAAAATTGCATGACAATATAGGTTAGCCTAGTAGATGTTGGTGTCCCTGACAGATGAACAAAGAGATATTTGGAATACCATAGGGAAAGAATTTCAGATTTTATGGGCAGAATCAAAAACAGACTGTGGGAAGTTAGAAGTGCTGATTACAGTGGGAGGTGCAAGGGATTACATTAATCCTTTCCAAAAACAGTATCCAATTCAATCTGAGGCAGCAGATGACATGAGAAAATGCATTTTAGACTGGGAACAGGCAGGCATAATTCATAAGGGACACAGTCCAACAAATTCACCTATTTGTCCAATTAAAAAGAAGGCTGAGATTTACTGTTTGATAATAGACCTCTGTAAGGTTAATCATTGCACACAGCTGAAAGCACATTTGATACCAGAAGTTCCAAAAATGGCAGCTCCCATAAAACAGTAGGTAATCAGTTTACAGTAATAGATTTAGCAAATGGATTTTTGCAGTACCACTTCAGAAAATGGCAAAAGTTTGCTTTTACCTTTGAAAATCGACAGCATGTCGTGCTTAGATTACCTCAGGGTTTTCAGAACAGTTATGTCATTTTTCATCAGATAGTAGGGGCATTCTTATAGGATGTGAATAAAGATGACAAGGTTATTCATTATATTGATGACATTCTGATACAATCAGAGACTCTGGAAGAAAAATATCACAGCTGAGAAAATTTCTGAGACAGCTGCAACAGGAAGGGTTCAAAGTAAACAAAGACAAACATAAAGTATTTGTCACAAGAAGCAAAAATTTCTAGGAACCATTATCAGACTGACAGAGAGGACTCCTTGTCAGGAAAAGGTGAGGGTCATTCTGAAATTGCCAAAGCATTTGACAATTTTGGATTTGTATAAATTTATGGGAATCATGAACTACAACAGGGAATTTATAGAGGACTATGTAGTAGCAGAAGTAGGCACTTCAAAAAGAAGAGTTGACTCTACAATGGAATCACACTGAGGAAGAGGCATTGAAATGTTAGTGCAGATGTTTGCACAGGCTTTTGTCTTGCAAGCAGCAGCAGAAAAAGACACACTCTCAGTGGTGTTATTACAGTCTTGGCCACAAGAGGAGTCTTAGGAAATGAACACTCAGTTAAGACTGGTTACTTTTTGTAGCAGAATAATGACGCCTGTAGAAAAAGGATTTCATCCTTGCATTAAACAGCTTATGGCCATTTACTGGGGAATAAGACAGACAGAGTATTTGACAATGTTCTCAGGAGCTATAGTTCAAACTCTACATTTAACAATCAAGAGTGAGATAAACAAACTCACTGAAGGGGATAGTCAGACTTTTTTCAAGGTGGATAACTACTTTTAGTATGAAGGATATACAAATACAGACAGGGACAAGTACTACTTATTCCAATTTTGAAATAAAAATAAAATTCTACACGAAAAACTTACACGGCAAGACTCTTTATTTAAAAAAAATAAAACAGGTAAAAATGTGAGCACTTTTTTATTGTTTTTAAATAAAGAGTCTTGCCGTGTAAGTTTTTCTTGCATTTTATTTTTATTTCAATTTATTGTGCTTTGCTGCCCTTACTGCACCCTTTGCTCGTTCCTGTTTTTATTATGTATTCCAATTTTATTGGATATGAAGGGAAAGTGCATAACTGCATGGCAGATTTAGAGGAACTGGATAAGTCAACATTAAAGGCAGAATATGACTGCCACATTCCTACAGTGTATGTGAATGGTGTGCATTTCTGGAAGGATGGGAAGTACTACACTGGGTTTGCAATAGTAACATTGCAAAAGGGAGACAAACCAATTATGGTTAAGTTACCAGGATACATGTCAACACAAAGGGCTGAGCATTTACATCCAGTAAATATTTATACTGACAATGCTTATGCAGTAAATTCTCTGAGATTACATATGACAATTTGGGCTAGAAGGGGGATTACCGATAGTGCAGAAAACCCTTTGAAGCATGCTTCTGTTTTACAGGATATATCAAAGTAAAAGTCAAAGTAAACTTTATTGTCATTCAATCTATACCATAGTGTATCTGAACATACAGAAAAATATTTTAGTAAAAAGTAATTTGACATTACAAAAAAAGCAAGACATAAAAATATAAATAGAACAACATATAGCTATTGCACAGTGTATATTGCACTCTCTTGGATTTCTCTTATTAGGGTATATGTAAGAACAATCAGAATTACACATTCGATATGGACATTGACTATCTATAATGCACTTGTATGAACTGTATACATTTTGTGAAATTACCATTCTGATTAGGCAGGTATATACATTTCTAGGTGATTGGGGAGATAATGGAGTTGTCTTTCTAGTAGTTCACCTGTCGGCAGATTTAACAGTTTAATGCTTCAGGGGAAAAAAGTTGTTTAGCCTGGAAGTCTTGCAGTGCATGCTTCTGTATCTTCTATCCAAAGATAGGTGGGAGAACATGCCGCTTGCAGGATGGGTAAGGTCATTTGTTATCTTTCTAGCTCTTCCTATGCAGCGTGTCTCATGCAAGTCTTCCAACGCTGTAAGTGAAGAACCAGTGATTTTCTCTGCTGTACTTTCAACTTACCTGAGAGCTCTACAGCCAGAGGCATTACAATTCCCATACCGGAATATAATGTTGTTGGTAGGATTCCCTCAATCGTGCCCCTATAGAATGCTTGAAGGATGGACTGTAATAAGTTTGTTTTTCTCAATTTTCTTAAGAAGTGCAACCTTTGCTGTGATTTTTTAGCAGTGTAATTAGTATACTCTGACCAGCACAAGTCATCTAAGAAGTGTATTCCCAGAAATGTCATGGTCCTGAACCTCTCCACTGACACCTTTTTCAACTCTAGAGGTTTATGTTCTTCCTGACACCTTCTGAAGTCCAAACTCAGTTCTTTGGTTTTGCTGACGTTCAACACTAATTTGTTGCTCTGATAGTGGTGTCTTCTGTGAATCTGATGATTTTATTGGACTCCTGTCTAGCCATGCTGTCATGTGTCTGCAAAATGAATAATAAAGAAAGCAATACATATCCTTGCAGTACCCCATGTTCAGAGTTATGCTTCCAGAACTTTTGTCACCCAAACAAAACGTTTGAGGCCTGTCCATGAGGAAACTTAGGATCCAATTGCATAACAGAATGTTGATGCCCAGCTATACGAGTTTCTTTACTAGATTCTGTAGGACGACAGTGTTGAAGGCAGAACTGAAGTCAATGAATAGCATTCTAGCATAAAATTTCTTGTCTTCCAAATGGGTAAAATTTCATGGATGGCTAGAGATATGGCATCTGCTGTGCACTAATTCTGCCTATATGCAAACTGCAGTGTGTCCAAAGTTGCTGGTATGCTTAATATTATGTGTTTTTTAATCAGCCTTTCGAAACACTTCATCACTGTCAAAGTCAGAATGACTGGTCTGTAGTTGTTTAGACTAGTTGGCTGTGATTTCTAGGGTATTAGGATGATGGTCATCTTTTAAAAGTACCTTGGTACACAGGCTGTTTGCAGTGAAGTGTTGAAAACATCTGTGAGCATAAATGCCAGCTCTGACACACAGTCCTTCAGTACTCTGCCCATGATGTTATCAGGACCAGCTGCTTTTCTTGGGTTGACACTTCTCCAGGTTCTTTGGACATCTATTGCACTTATGTGCAACACTGCTTCATCTTACTGACAGGGAGTCTGTTTGCACTGTTTTGTTATCCATATCAAACCTGCTGAAGAAGTTATTCAGCTCATTCGTGAATACAGTGCTGTCATCAAAAGATGCTGATGCAGGTTTGTAGGTAGTTATGGTCTGAATGCCTGTCCATAAATGTCTGGAGTTACTTTGATCATTGAAGTGACCCTGATTTTTTTTTGCCATAGGTTCTCTTTGCTTCCTTTATACCTTTACTCAGTTTGCCTCTGGCTACTTTTAGGGCTTCCACGCCCTGGGATCTGAATGCTGAATTTTGTGCTTTTAAGAGTTCATACAACTCATGGGTTAACCATGGATTTTGGTTCACTCATATGGTTATGCACTTGGTGGTAGTAACGTCATCTACACATTTTGCGATGTAAGCTTTATCAAGCTCTCTGTATGCTTCCAGATCAGTTGGTTTGTTTGACAGGGATGCATCCTTAAACACGGACTAGTCTATACACTCAAGCAGTCCTGCAGTACTGAGATGGCTCCCTGAGGATAATAGCTTTATTTGTTTCCTTGTTGGTTTGCAGATTTTAGCAGTGGCTTATATGCGGGAACCAGCATGATTGGAAGATGATCACAGTTTCCAAAATGTGCATGTTCTGCCTTATATGCCTGCATTATGTTGGTGTATACCTTATCCACTGTATTTACACCCCTCGTGACAAAATGCATATGTTGATGGCAGTGGGGTAGTACCGCCCTTAGGTTGGTTTGGTTAAAGTCCCTGTAAATTACCTGTGGAAACTCTTGAGTTCCTGTTTTGGAGATCACAGATGGACTGATACAGAGTAGATAATGCTTCATTGGTGTTCGCACTGGGTGGGATGAAGACTGCCGTAATCCATACTCATTAAACTCTCTAGGCAGGTAGTATGGCCTGCATTTTACAGACAGGAATTCAATATTCTCTGAGCAAAAAGATGTAATAACTTCACAGTTACTATACTAACTGTTGTTCACATATATGTGTACTCACCCTCCTCGAGATATGCCACATAGTGATTGAATTCTATCAGCTCTGAATAAGTCATTCCCTCTACATTTACTGTGCTGTTATTTATATTGGGACTTAGCAAAATTTTGGTAAACAGAAATAAACAAATGTTTCTCACCTTGTTTTGTGAAGAGAACTCCAGCCTTAAGTGATGCATCTTACTTTCTAGTGAGTGTGTACATTAGGCAGAACTGTGGAAGGCAGTGCAGGCCTGTGAGGATTAGCTTTTACTCTATTAGTAATTCCTGCTCTGGTTCCTCCTTTTCTCAGACTTGCAAATCTTTTCCTTTTTAAGTGTTTTCCATGGGTGATAAATGTACAATTAGCCAGATGTTTACATTCCAGGCCATGTTTTAGCAAAATGCGCAACTTTAGGAGTTCCTATAGTATGTTCATCCTTACAGACCACTCTGCTAGTACCTCATCATACAGACAGTACTCTACCTTCATTTTCCTGAAGTTTCTGGTGAAAAAAAAGACAAATAATGTACTTTTCTGATGGAATCTGAAGCATCCGCTGCCACATAGGGTACCGGCATCTTGAAAAATAAATAAATATATATATATATATATATATATATATATATATATATATATATATATATATATGTGTGTGTGTGTGTGTGTGTGTGTGTGTGTATATATATATATGTGTGTGTGTGTGTGTGTGTGTGTGTGTGTGTGTGTGTGTGTGTGTGTGTGTGTGTGTGTGTGTGTGTGTGTATATATATATATGTGTGTGTGTGTGTGTGTGTGTGTGTGTGTGTATGTGTGTGTGTGTGTGTGTGTGTATAAAATGTGAAAACTGATTCAAAAGTACCAGTTTCAGGGACAGCTCAGTACTTTAAAGTTAAAAGCTGATCAAAGGGCGAATAATGAGAATGCAAAGGGAAATGCTTTGGCGGATGCTAAAGCAAAGGAAGCAGCGAGAACAGTAAGCCTTTATATCCTGAAGAGACTGAAGGGAAAGTTTGTGAACTTCAAGTTTCTGAAGTATGATATTCGGAGGAAGGAAAACAAGTAGACAAGGATTCAAAAAAGTTTGAAAAGGAAAAGGGAGAGCCAGAGGAATTGGAAAAATGTGTGTTACAGAATGATGAAGTAGGTAGGTACTTCTATCGTTTTTGAGACAGAGAAAGGGTAAAAAATGCATACATTCCATATCAGTTGGCAAAACTACTACTGAAGTTTAATCACCAAATTTTGGGCTTGTAGGAACAGAAAAGTTATGCCCAGTAGTAAAAGAAAAGTATTGGAACCCAAGTTTGAAAAAACTGTGTCAGGTAGTGAAGGATGAATGCTTGCTATGTCTGCAAACAAATGCAAAGTGCAAGAAACCACAGTTGCATAGTTTACCCATGACAGATGGACCGTGTTACTCTATACAGATTGACATTCAGGACCATTGCCTTCTGCAAGGGGTGGGTATCACTACTTGCTGGTAGTGGTATACATTTTCTCAAAATGGGTGGAAGCAATTCCAACCAAAGGAATGGCAGCTAAAGTGACAGCAGAAGCACTTTGGAAAAACATTTGTTTTGTCATTGTGAATGGCCCAGGTTGATAGAATCAGACAATGGACTTCAATTTGCCAGTAAGATGATGAAAGCACTTAATGACATGCTGGGAATTCAGCAAAGGTTTCAGGTTCCATATCATCCACAGTAAAATGGGATGGTAAAAAGAATGAATAGAACCTTAAAGGACAGGTTGAAAAATATGTGCCTTGAGAAAGGAAATAAATGGGTAAATCACTTACCTAGCATTTTGACGGAAGTCAGGGCAACACCAAATAGCGAGAAAGAAATATCTCCATATGAGGTGATGACAGGCAGACAAATGCCCCTACAGTTTCCGTTTGATCTGGAAGTACAGAGTGAAAGACCATTATTAGAAGCAGGAAAGCATCAACAATGGGGGAAAGACCTCCAGGAAGTATACCAAGAGATAGTTAAATAGCAAGTGTTCCATTTGTGGAAAAAGTACCTACATTGCCAAAGGAAGGGGATATTCATTTGGGAAATAAAGTCATGGTAAAAAAATTCAGTAAAACTGGTCCACGGGACAGTAACTGGCAAGGACATTTTGAAGTAAATGAATTGATTTGACCATTGGTTCTAAGATTACAGAATGTGAAAAAGTCTAAAAAAAACATGTTGGTACATAGAGATCAGTGTAAAGTAATTAAACAGGGAGAGCAAATGAAGGATAGGTAAATAATATTTTATTTATCTATTTTTCAGATACCCATTTACTGGTTTTGGAGACCAAAATTGCCCGAACAGGAAGAGACAAGACCTTTATTGGTAAAAGTTCCCAGAAAACAGATTTGCAAACAGAAATTGATACAGTTACTTATTATAATATAAACAATGAATTTTGCATATAGTCTGAAAGGCCAATCAATATCAGAAGACAAGAAGGGGTGGACACCCGATTTTAATGCATTTACAGTAATGCAAATGGCATATACAGAAGTAAATATGGCAAATGAAGGCTGGGTATGTGCACCAATACCTGTGTCAAAGGATAGAATATATTCTTCAACAGTACTTATGGAACTAAAAGATTTGCTAAAAATTAGTAACAGGAGTAGAATTTGTGGCAAACCAGACAAGGTATATGTTAAAACCTTCATAGTAAGGACAGTTCCAAAAGGAAGTATATATATATACGTATATAAAACAGACAGGATGAAAATCAGTAGGGGTCATTGAATGCAACATCACAGTAGCTAGAGGATGTTTCAATGCATTTTTGGAAAAGGGTGTTTGTGTTCTGAGCAACGAGGATTGCTATACTTATATTCCAGACAAGACAGAATCCATAAAGCAACATTTAAGTAGAATACAACTAGTATCTGAAAAGGCTAGAAAACATGGAACAGTGACTGGAGTGGTTGGCAAATGGGTTATTTTCAGAACGGTGGAAAACCATTATCACAGTTTTAATTGCTAGAGTGGCCATTATTTTTTTTTTATCATAATAACGTGCATGTGTGTTAAATTAAAAAACTGTTAATCAGGTGTCTACTGTATCTAATGTAGATGATAAAGAAAAGAAAATAATCAACGGAGACATGATTTTTCTGTAAAATTCAAAGTTTGATCAAATTTTGATTGAAAATGTTTTGGTATTCAAAACAAAAAGGAGGAATTTATAGAATTATATAAAGTAAAACTGGTTTCCTCATAGTAATAACGTATTTGATAGACAAAAATATATATAATTTGGTAGAAATGTTTTTCGTTCACAGTAACAGAGGTTTAGTAAAATTACTTTCTATCAGAGTAACAGTGTGATATTTTTAGAAATAGCATGTAGCAAGTACAGCATCTGCAAATACAGAAAAGAAATATACAGTAAACAAGTATGATTAGCTTACCAAAATGTTCTTGTGTGGAACAAAAAGTAATATACTTATGAATGCTTTTGTAGCAAATGACATTGACAATAAAGGCTGGTTGAAATATCATAAACAGTTGAACGTAAACAGATATTCAAGTGAGTAAACATGCTAAAAGGGAAAGGGCTAACACAGCAAAAAAACTTGCTGACTATCCTATCAATGAAAGAACATTCCAGCCTGCTAACTGACTGGTTTTCTCTGGATGAGATAAAGAGGCAGACAGAATGGGTGTGCAACATGGTAACAATAAGCAAACAAATTAAGCTAAGGATATGAACAGATTTAAATAAGTGGATCAAGAAGAGAACATAATCTGGTTTATACTATAAAGATTTAGTAGCTGCAGTGCTCAGTGCAAAGTACTTCTTTATATTTTGTGCTATTTAAGGGTTCTAGCAACCTAAGCTGAACTGACTTGGTTCCAAATTGTACATAGTAAAGCACTGGGAAGATAGAGAGTTTAAAAATTGCCATTTGGAATCTCATCAGCCCCAAAAATCTTTTGAAGAACTGTGGCTGATATTATTTTTTTTTTATTTTATTTTTTATTTTTTAATTTTTTTACATTTGTTTACCAGGAAGGTCCGACTGGACACATGTCCTTTTTCAGCGAAAGGCTGGGAAGAAAAGCTTCACTTAACAGCACTAATTTAAGTAACATACAGATAAATGCATATGATAAACTTAAAAAAGTAGAACAGAAGATGCAGGTAGATATAATTTAAGACGCAGACACTCAGTTTAAGCTAACTTTGATTATTTACAAACATATTATAGTAGGATTATAATGAGTTGCAAATATGAATTATAGTATTTTAGTCTGTGGTAAAAAAAAAAATGGAATGTGGTTAGCGTTTAATTAAACAACTGCATAGAATTAGACAGAAAAGCATAAATGTGAACAGAATTAACTACCAAATCTGTGTAACTTTCCTCTGGCTTTTCCTGGTGAGGTGTTGCTACAGCAGATCACCTGTCTGCTGATGATTGGCAGTGGAGTTTTATGATGTCGAGTTGCCAGCCCGGCACCCAACCTTCCACAGAAGGCACACACTCACACCTAGGGCCAGTGTGGAGTGTCCAATCCACATAAAACAGGGCTTTGGGATGTGGGAGAAAACTGGAGCACCCGGAGGAAGCCCACACGACGGGCATGCAGACTTCCCACAGAAGGCTCCCCAGCCAAGGATCAAACCGGAGAACCTCTTGCTGTGAGGTGACAATGCTAACCACTGCACCACTGTGACCATCAATTTCATTCAGGTACACATGGGACATATATCATGATCAAAAATTCTTAAACCAAATTCTGACAATTTATTTATTTATTTATTTAGTTATTTTATTTGACATTTGTTTACCGGGGTGGTCTGACTGGGTCTACAGAACCCATTTTCAGCAGAGGTTTGGGGAGAAAAGCTCCACATACAGTACAATACAAATACATTATAATCCAATACAATAAAAATTACATTAAAAATACTATACAAAAAATAAGTTGAAAGAACAAACTGCTACAAGATGTTTCAATATATTACTACACATCTAGACAGCTCTATACAGTTAAATCATTACAGACAATAATAGTCACTCTCACCATACATGATGTAGACAGTGTCCAAAAAAGTAGTATGTAGGTAGTGCAGTGTGTGACACTGACTGTAATAGCATATGCAAAATAGAATGTTAGCTTCAGTTAGGAAAATAGCAGCCAGAAAGTTAGTGATGCAGATAGATAATGAGAGAGAGTTAAGAAGAATAGAAGCAATAAACCCTGAGCAGCAGCTTAAGGATATGATATAGAAACAGAGAAGGAGTTAGAAGAGCCTTAGGATCTTGCAGTCTGTGAGGGATTGAAATGTGACAGAATGAGGAAGATCTGAGCATTAGGAAGGCTTTATGCAGGAGCAGAGCCATGTATTTTTGAGATGATTTTTTAAAGAGGCATTGAAATGGGTTAGGCCAGGCATAGACCTGGTAACTAGAGGTAATGAATTCCAAAGTACAGAGACAAGAGTATGAGTACAGAGAGTGACTAGGTTGTCTTGTTGGTTTTGATACAGCTAAGAGATGTTTGTCTTCTGATCATAGGGATCGATTTGGTGTGTAAGGTGTGACTAGATTGGCTAGTGCAGGGCAGGCAGTAGGCTTGAAAATAAGGTTGTGCAAGGTGGATAGCTGAATAAAGGCAAGTGGGTTGGGGAGTTCAAGCCAGTTTAATTCTAGGAGTGGTTTACAGTGGTATGTGTGATATTTAGAGTTTGTGGCAAACTTTGCAACTTTGTTGTAGCACTGTTCCAACTTGCTTAGGGTAGAATTTTGTAAGTTACTTAAGATGGGGCACCATAAAGAAGGGAGGGAAGTAAAAATGTTTTTGCAAGGGTAGTTTTGGTTGCTGCAGTAAAGACATGTTTATTTCTATATACGAGTCCCAGTTTTTGAAGAGTTTTCTTTATATTTTGCTGTATATGGGGGTCAAATGAATGTTTATTGTCAATGATAACACCTAGAAGCTTGATTTCCTGCACTATTTCTGTGACAGTGTTGTCAGATGCAAGGATGTTGAAATGATCAGGGACAGGGGAGGTGTTTTTGAGATGAAAGAGTACTAGTTTTGTCTTCTTTGGATTAAGAAAGAGTCGGGCATTTCTTAGTCAGGATTTGACTGCAGTAAAGGACTGTTGAGTTTTTATAAGTAGTTCTGGTAGTGATTGAGCAGTGCTGATTATGGTGGAATCATCAGCATACTGAATGAGGGTTCCAGGGTGAGAGGAAGTGTGAAGGCTTTTTATGAAAATGTTGAAGAGTATGGTCCTAGGATGGAGTCTTGGGGGGATTCCAGTAGGGTTGTGGAGGAAGTGTGAGAGCTCATTGGATCATTTCACTGCTTATGATCCTTGAGGTAGCTCCGAAACCATTTTACTGTGTTATGTGAGAAGCCTTGGTTAGACAGTGTGTTCAAAAGTAATGGGTGAGACACTGTGTCAAAGGCCTTGGAGAGATCAAGGACTACTGAGGCTGTATAGCATCCTTCATCTCTGGCCTTGTTCATAGTGTCTGTAAAAGATAATACGGCTGTAGCTGTGCTGTGGCTAGGTCGGAAGCCATGTTGAGTTTTGGTTAAAAGGTTGTTTAGCAATAGGTATTGCATTACCTGTTGATGGATACCTCTCTAGAGAATTTTGGATATGGGTGACAAAATGGATATAGGATGGTAATTGGATGGATGAAAATAGTTGCCTTGTTTGTGGATGAGGGTGATGTGAGTCTGTTTCCGTATGGTAGGTACTTCTGATTCAGATAAAGACCTATTTATAAGGATATTGATTGGGTAGGCGACTGAGTTAGCAGCCAGTTTGAGGTAGTATGGGGGGAGATTAACAGCTGAGGTAGAGCAGGGTTTTATTTTTTGTAGAAGTTTCTTAATGTTGTCAGTGGGTCTGGGCTGAAATGAGAATGGGGTTTGTATGACGTTTTGATGAGTAGTGGGGTCAGTTATGACAGGGTTAGAAGTAGTTAATGGCCTGGGGCTGGTGTCTGAATAGGTTGAAGGGTGGGGTCCAGCATTAGGGATGTTAGTTAATAGGTCTGAAATTGATTTTCTGAAGTGCTTGTTAAAGTTTTTGGCTATTTGTGATGGAGGGGTATCTGGTGATAGAGTGTGCTTACAGTTAAGTAGAGAAGATATGGAGTGCCAAAATTTACTGGGGTTGATTTTATGCTGGAGTTGAAGCTGGGAATAATATGACTTCTTATCTCTGTTGATTAGTTTTGTCACTTTGTTACGTAGTGTTTTGAAATTAACATGATTTTGTTCATTTTTGTTTTGTTTCCAGGTTGACCAGGCTAGGTCCCTTTGCTTCATCAGGTGTTTACATTCCTTAGAGAGTCATGGTGCTGAGTTCTTTTTGATTCTTTTCATACAAATGGGAGCTGGTGTATTAAGTATGTGAAAGGTGTTATTAAAGTATAGTGCAGCATCATTAAGGGTTAGATGTTTAAGGGATGTTCAGTCTATTTCCTGTAGGAGATTGTTGAATTTATGCTGACAAAAATTAGTTGAGTTCCTAACTGATTTTATAGTGTGTACTCTTAGTGGTTGGAAGTTTGTTCTAAGGGAATAAGCTGGTAGATGATTGTTCAGAGAGTTAGACGGTGTATCAGAAGAGGGGTAATTGGCAGGGTGGGATATTAGAATCCAGTCTAAGATGGATTGGCAAATAATATCTTTTTTGTATCTTGTTGGGGCATTGATAAGCTGAGGAAAACGATACAGATTTATACTGTTTGTGGGGGAGTCAGAAGCTATGGTTTGCCAATCTATATTTACATTTCCTAAAATTATTGTTTCAAGGTTTATTGTTTAGGATGTCCAGGATAAAATATTTTCCAGCACTGGTATATTGTTACCTGGTGAGATATATATTACTATTATGCAAATTATTTTTGATATATTGAGGTTCAAAAAGGGGATTAGTACCTCAGCTTTGGAAAAGATGGGTATATTACTGGTGTAGGGTGCGATGTTGAGTGTAAAGGGATATAGAAGTGCTACCCCCTCCCCCTTTTTTAGATCTGTCTGTTCTGGTTATTGCATAGTTTGGAGGTATTATTTCTGAGTCTTTTACACCGGGGTATAACCATGTTTCTGTAAGGGCTAGTATGTCAGGTTTATTTTGATCAATTCAAGCATGCAATGGGTCTTTTTTATTACATATACTTCTAAGGTGCAGTGTAGGTATGTTTAAATGTTTGGGGTTACTCTTTTGGTTAGAATTAGAGGGTGGCCCAGTGTTAGGATGTATGTCTCCACATTTGAGTAGGTAGGTAATGAGGAAGGAGTACACACACACACACACACACACACACACACACACACACACACACACACACACACACACACACACACACACACCAGTAGACACCTATATATCTATATGTTATATACAGAGACATAGATGTATAGCTATATATTCGGAATATAGCATTCTGGAGTTCTGCAGCCTTATGGCACACAAGAAACACAAACCCTCTTAAAAGTATACTGAGATCACACAATTATCATAGTAGCGACTGACTGCATTGTCAGAGTGTTTATACTCGAATGCTCCCAAAATATTTATACTGAAATGCTTAGAGAGTCATTTACTTTAATGGCATATGCTTTTTCCAACAAGAAAGTGTTTTCTGTAGAATTGTGCAGTGACAGTTGCACTGTTCATGCGGATGACTGCATGTTCAAAGTTTTATATGAAACACTTAGGAAGAAGTAAATCTATTTATTTATTTATTTAGTTATATTTTAATAATCAGTTTTTAACTAATCTTTCAACACATGAACAACTAAAAGCAAAATATCCCATCAACTCGCCAACAGCAAACTCACTAAAGAAAATTTCCAAACATACAGAGGTAAACTAATGGAACAAAATTAAGCTATGCACACACTCATAAAACATGCTTTTATCTTTTAATATATACCCACTCAAATTTTATGTACATATTTGTTGCTTTTGTTGATCAGATAGTCTGAATGGGCTGTAGTAGCCCCTTTTCAAATTAAAAGAGGTGACTCATAAGCTACAGTAAAACGTCTATATTACCCTACACCTCCTAATCCAATTATTCTGCATCAAAACTGTTAAAATCCATCTTTGGTCCCTCCCATATAACTAAACCTACTTAAACTTTCTGTGATAACTAATGAATGCCTTCCCTTTGAATCCATACCTTTTTCTATCAACTGTCTTACTAAATCTTGCATCTTGGATCTTAGGGCTGTTTACACACTTCTGTTTGTTATTGCTTTTTTCACAAGAGTCACAATTAAAAACAATTGATTTTGAATATGCCAATGTCTCTTGTGTTCTTGCTCAGCATTCAACATGAAAATGTATCTTTTGGCAAGTGCCGTTCTAGTTTCAAAAGTCTATTTACCAGTAGTTTCACTTCCTTCAGATATTGCATTAAATTCAAACAATTCCAAAAATGAGGGTCTATGTACAGCCCTCTACCTAACCCATACCTCCAACAACCTGGACTATTAGTAGGGAATAATCTTGCCTATGTGTTTCCATATAAATGTGTTTATGTAGATAATTCCAAGCAAAAATTCTAAAGATTCTTTCCTTTGTTGATTCCTTAATTAATTTATACACTTTTACCCATTGATCTTCCATACCGGTCCCATCCAATTAATCACTGTATTTCTCCTTTAGTATTTATACCTTTTTACTTCTGATCTCTTGTAAAACTCTATATCTTATTACTATATATTTAAATATGAGTACTACTCCCTCCCTCCCTACCTCCCACAATAGAGCAATGCACTCTGTTACTAGAATCACTTCTACTTGAAAACTATTCATTTATTTGACTCTATTTATTAACTGTGGACATTCTGGCCTAACATTGTGGGGAAGAACAAGCTGTTCTTTTACAGAGTCCCAAGTCTTCTGCTCCCTTGCCTTGATTGGCTGATGACAGTATCTAAGTTTTGTATTATACAGTCCCAAGTCTTCTGCTCCCTTGCCTTGATTGGCTGATGACAGTATCTAAGTTTTGTATTATACGTAGCCCACCTCTGTGGTACATTTTTCCAACTCATTATCTTTACTACCACAATCAGCTGGGGTCAGTATTTGTAACAGGTCCTTACCCTCAATTTTTGTTAACCATTTCTACATCAAACACCTGAACTCTACCCAAATAAAGTTTGTTTATCCAGATTCTACTTTCCTCATTACTGCTCCAGTCAAATGCATACTTGTTTCTGTTCCTCTCTTTTAATTATTTCTTTCCAAGTTGCCTCATACTCTTCAGTTAAACATCTATGAAATGTCTTAAGTTGATCTACCAACATGTAATTATCCACATCTTGTGCTCCTTTTCTACCCATAGTTCAGGCTATCCTAGGACTCATTTGTCTTTGTAAAAATTCCCACATCAGTGAGTTTAATTTACACAACTTTTCTCCCAGAAGCAAAATTTAAAGAAAGTCTGTGCCAAATGTAGTAAATGTGGTAGTATCGTTAAATAACATTTCCTTGTTGATAACCATACACAAACACTGGAGTTATCAAAGTTTACTAACTCTTTGATTAAACTTTGTCAATAATAATAATGCAATTAAACAAACTTCATTCAGTTGCATTCCAAATAAGCTGGATGAAAGTCCTTGCTGCTTAAGTGGAAGGTAGTGTAACTGCTAGTAGTTTGAATACTCCTTTGTTATTTAGCAGTTCTGAGCAAAAAGCTGGAAGTCGACTATTTGATAGTCTGCATGTAAAAGATAAGGCTTTAAGTTTCTTTTTGCACAGTCATCATATCATTGTAATATTCTAGGTGGAGCTGTAATTAACATAATGAACATAAAGTGTGTGGCTTACATTGTTAAAGAAACTGGTATCTACAGACATTTGTACAGTAAGATATAACAGGGAATGCAATCTTTACTTTATATATCCATCAGTTCCACTTTTTCACCCTAATGAGTGGTCAACACTTTATTTATGACTGAATTAATTCATCAGTGAAGATGCCATTGACATGCTTTACAGCTAGATTAGCAACTTTAGCCAAGTGCATTTTTAAACATATAAAGAAAATAAATCCTAAATCCAGGATAACAGTCATAGCAATGAGAAATGTTATTATTGCACCTTTCCAGCTAGTGAATAGATTAGCACACCACTCCATCCATGCTTCAATGTACTTTGATCTGGCAGCCTTTGAATGCTCTCAGATTTATCTTGAATGTACATACAACACATTACTTATTAAAGCACATGAACCCCTCTGGGCTGCCAGAATATAGTCAAGGTCCCTCCTATTTTGTAGAAAGGCAGTATGCATGGCTGTCATTACTACTGTGATATCTGAAATTGTCCCAAACATACCACTGGCTTGAGTCTCCAACTTTCTTAATTCCCAAATAGCTTTGGCTACCCCATACCAGAGAAAGATACCTGCACCCAAAATGGCATCATTCTCTAAATCCATGTGCCATATATTCTTGTTATTTGCACACTCTGAATTATGATTTTATATCCAGGAGATACGTACTGTTTCTACTGCTATTTATTTATTTTTTTTGGCATTTTTATTCTTTTCTTTTCCTGACATTTCTGATACTGCCTTTAAATATCTGATTAACTGAACATATTGCTGGAGAAACTAGCCCTACATAGCATGACCAATATCAATCTCAGGATAGCCACTTGTAGGCTCTTGCTGCACAAATATAGTTATAGTCCCTCCATGGAGACAGCCCTGATTTTATCCCGAGAATACTGTCAGCAAAATGAAGTCCTGAGTAAAACTGAAATTATATGCCCACTGCATCCTTTTATCTTGATGCTGTTTTACTGTTTGATTCCACTACATTGGGTTGCTTGGGGTGTTTCTGGTTAAGGACATGTTACACTTACTCACCCCTCTGTATGGTTATGCTGACTAGAAACATTTCTCTGATAACACATGCTTCCGTTGTATGACCTAGTAATGGCAACATTTGTTCTATTAATTAATGGCTTGTTAAAAAAAAAAAAAACTTCTCGTAGTTGTCATCTGGGTGCTGGTTTTTATTAAAAAGTGTTTAGTTCTTAGATACTATTGCTTTAACATTTTTATTATGATACATAGTGTATGAATATAAATAGTTATGTTTTACTGAATGTGATGTATGATGAAGAGGTTCTAACAACCGTGAAAGTGCTTACCATATTAAATTCATTTTCTTTTTACTTCTTGAGAGTGTATAGAGTCTGCTTTTCTGCCTGTAGGAACACCTCATTTTTTTGTGAGAGAATCTTCCTTTTACTTCAGTGGAGTTCCGTTTTCATGATCCTAGCATTTTCTCTTTCTTTTTACTTTTTGTTATTGCTGCGCTAGTATTAGAAGTATGTCAAAAAGTGTCAATATGGAATTGGAATACAAGCCTGGAAGTATGAGGGAGGGCATTAGCATGGATCGCCTAGATAGTATTCTCTCTTTGAGAGTGAACCCGCTCTTGGATATCTCTATGGAGACTGTTCCTGCTGTGAGTATAGATCAAAAATGTTGGGATTCCTTTGAACTTAAATTTAAAGAGCTCAAAAACAAACTTTATAAATATAAATGGCTCCAATGGCAAGGGATACATCTTGAAGCCGAGTCATACTTAGAGGGATGTGTATACTTAACATGTTGACATATGGGAATAGGTATCCCACATTGCTAAAGAAGTGGCAGAATATGAACATAAAGCTGAGTTTTGATCATATGCAGCTAATAATATATTTCTTAAGCCATAAGAGATGTTGTTGCTAGAAGAAATTAAGAAACTACAACAGGAATTATTTATGTCTTTTTCTGCTGAGATTGTTCAAGATAAGGCCGATAATCTCTATAAAAATATTGCAGCCTATGATAAAAGGCTACAAGCAGTAAAAACCAGGAAACTTCATAAAGATTTAACTGATTTCATAAATGGAGCAGTCTTTACATGGTCGAGGAATTCTCCTGCAAATCAACATGAGTACACAGAGCAAGCACTTATAGAGTAAGCTGCAGAAACAAGGAGGCCAGCCCATGGCATGACAATCTCTCATCGTCATGTATCTTCAGGGTCTGATTCATGTGATCGACATTCTTATATGGATAGACCAACCTCCGAGATGACATCATTAACTGATCAAGGTGAGCCTCTTAATATACGAGTGGAACCAACTGTGACTACTTCCACAGAAGCTACCAGTCTAAATGGACACAAGTTGAATGAGCTGATAATTGGAGCTGCTGAAAATAATCATAATAATTTAGTATTTAATGGGCAAACTTCTTTTCAGTTTCCAGAACCATTGCCCATAAAACTAATACAACACGACCACAAATCGAGAAGTCAAGGAAGGAAAAACCAACCATGTCATGTACAGACTGTGGAGAATTGGGGGATACATAGTAATACGAGAAGTGCAGTAAGAAAGACTTGATTTTTATCCTTTCATCACATGTTTTGACTGATATGCAATGTACTGTGTTAAATAGAGGTCTCTCCATTATACCGTCGAGGAGAGAGGATGCTTTGGACACTTTATTAAATCTGAAAATGTTTTGTAGAAATGTTTCCTTAGCTGTGATTTTAAGAATGTCAGTGTTATATGCACAGATTTTAATAAGCCGAGTACATTTACTCCTAAATGTCATCCGTCTGTAGAAGCCTTCTGTAATGTTTGTGAAAAGGAGTTTAGAGAATATTTTTCCTAGGAACATAAATCATTGTTTTTTAACTTAAGTAAGAAAGAACATGATGCTCTAATGGAACTGAAATGCAATAGGAGCCTTGAGTTTCAGCCAGCAGATAAGGGTGGTAGTATGGTTATTTTTGACAAGGACAAAATATAGAAAGTATGCTATGCTTGCTTAGTGATTGCAACACTTTTGTGAGCATTACTAGAGTAGTTGCACAAGCATTGATTGAGAAAGTCTATTTTTAGTATTTGATCTATTGATTACAAGGACAATAACTGAGGATTTATTCAAATACTTTAGTGTGGAGATGCTCACTATCCCTTTAATTTGTGGTCAGCCTAAGGTGCATAAGCATTTAGTCAACCCACCTATGTGACCAAAGTGGAACAAAACAAACAATAACTCTTAGGATAGCAAGCGTAGATCCCCTGGACTCGAGCCGTGAATCAGAAGCAAACTCGCCTGTTGCTTTTTGTCACACAACTTTATTCGATAACTGCCAGCACCACAAAGTACATCTAGTAAGAATGGTTGAGCGCTTTCATCTGCATTTACCAGATTTCTTCAGAACCATTTACCTTAACATGTCACTTCCTTTATATACACAAATTTTTGGCGCCAAAAAGTTAATTACATAATTGGTTAAAAACAAAATTGTTAATTAAAAACAAAATCACTCAATTGACATTTGTTGTGAATTAATTAAAATGCAATAAAAAAGTCACAAAAATATGTATATTAACCACTGTCATAAAATGTACTATATACTAGTACTAAAGTGCTTTTATACAGTGCATAATACATTTCATTATTGGGTCCCTTATACTATCTACCCTATGCTAAAATTTTAAATTTATAGTAAATATATATAAATAAGTAAAAATATATATTGTGTGTTAATGTATAAAATATATATAAAATGTACTCGGCTGATGAAATTTCCTTACTCTAACGCCAAAAAAGGCTTGATACTTATATAGTCATTTATACCCGGGGGGGATGTGGCATCTAAACATATCTGCCACTTGCTTTCTAACCAAGCTAAATATATTTTCCAATTTCCTCCTCTGTCATTTACCTCTACCTGGTCTATAATAGCAAATTTAAAACTATGTTCACTTCCCTTTTCTATAATGTGTCTACTTAGAGCGTTCTTAGTATCTCCTTTCCTAATACTATACAGGTGCTCGTATATACGAGTTTTGAATTTCCTCTCAGTCTTTCCTATATAGTATACGTCGCATTTCTCACACTCAGCAATATACACAATACGCTGTGTATTGCAATTACCCTTCTTAGGGTATACTACAGATTTCACAATATTCTTAAGTCTCATCCTACATTTTGTGTTAATATATTTACACTGACTACATGCACCACAACTCGTAGTGCCCTTCCTACTGTTTCCTGTGTAGGCCTTTTCTTAGTCTCTATTATTCTTTTAAATTCAAACCTGTTTTATATACTATAGAGGGTTTCGTACCTAGTATGTTTCCAATAGGTACATTACTAGTAATTATGTCCCAATGTTTCTTTAAAATTTCTGTCATAATGTTGGTATAGGGGTTAAACCTGATGATGCATACTCTATTATCTCGGTCTATTTGGACTTTAGTACTCACCATACTGCCTGTACCCAGTAGTGGTACATATTTACTACCCCATTCTTTCTTAACATAAGACGTAATGTTGGTCAACATGTGTTTAGGGTAACCTCTATCTAAAAATAACTTAAAAAGAGTATCTAATTCACTTTGCATAATCTCCTTAGTCGATGACATCCTGGCTGTCCTTATGCATTGGCCTTTAACTACATTACGAAAGATGTGGCCAGGATGACAACTGCTATAATGTATGTAGTCATTATAGAAAAGGGAAGTGAACATAGTTTTAAATTTGTATTAAGCCTTTTTTGGCGTTAGAGTAAGGAAATTTCATCAGCCGAGTACATTTTATATATATTTTATACATTAACACACAATATATATTTTTACTTATTTATATATATTTACTATAAATTTAAAATTTTAGCATAGGGTAGATAGTATAAGGGACCCAATAATGAAATGTATTATGCACTGTATAAAAGCACTTTAGTACTAGTATATAGTACATTTTATGACAGTGGTTAATATACATATTTTTGTGACTTTTTTATTGCATTTTAATTAATTCACAACAAATGTCAATTGAGTGATTTTGTTTTTAATTAACAATTTTGTTTTTAACCAATTATGTAATTAACTTTTGGCCAAAAATTTGTGTATATAAAGGAAGTGACATGTTAAGGTAAATGGTTCTGAAGAAATCTGGTAAATGCAGATGAAAGCGCTCAACCATTCTTACTAAATGTACTTTGTGGTGCTGGCAGTTATCAAATAAAGTTGTGTGACAAAAAGCAACAGGCGAGTTTGCTTCTGATTCACGGCTCGAGTCCAGGGGATCTACGCTTGCGAACCCACCTATGTGCCCATTTTTCTCAGGCAGAGGATGGGTGACAGAACCATTGAGCATCTATGTTCAGAAAATGCTAAGTCCCATTGCAGAAATACAGTCTACTGTTCTAAAGGATACAAAAACTTTTTTAGAAGACCTATACAGAAGGACTATAAGTATAGAAGTGGATGCATACATTTTTCTTGTCACTTTAGATATCAACTCGCTCTTCACCATTATACCCAATGAATGGGGAGTTGAAAACTTGAGGGAATTGCTTACAAAAGGATGCCACTATTCACATGTTAAGACAAACTCGATTTGTAGCTTGTTAGAGATTATATTGTAAATTAATGTTTTTATTTTTGATAGAGTGTACTATCTACGAAAGGTTGGCATGGCTATGGGCACAGCCTGTGCCAATAGCTATGCCATCCTAGTATTAGCTAATTGGGAAATTGAAGTTGTTCTGAATAATAGTGATTATACTGAATATGTAATATGGTATAAGAGATTAATGGATGACGTTTTTCTTCTGTGGGGAGGAAGTGAATTACAATTGTTGGCCTTCATTGAGTTCCTAGGAACAACTACTTCCTTTTTGAGATTTACACATACATACTGCAAGGAGCACATTAGTTTTCTAGATGTTAATATCAAGAGAACAGAGCTGTGGATTTTTAAAACAGGGCTGTACAGGAAGGAAATAAGAAAAAAATACATTATCACATAGAAATAGCATGCACCCATGACATGTAGCCAAGAATGTCCTTACTGGCCAGTTTATTAGGATGATGAGGCTACTACATAATGATGATATACAACTTATGAAAGCTTTTGAACAATATAGAAGAGATTTTTTACAGAGAGGCTACAAAGCTAAATAAATTGATGATATTATTCAATCAGTGCTCAGTGAAGAGCAGGGAGAGGCAGACCGTTCGCCGCAGATAACTCTTAATGCTACAAGATCTATACATATGCAGTCATAAGCTAGAAAGATTAGATTTCCCTTAACTTACTCTAATGAAGTTAATATGTTCTGTGATATCGTTAAAAAGAACTGGAACATCTTATGTGCAAATAATGAATTGATGGCGATAGTAGCACATAAACCTAGCTTTATATTCAAAAATAACATGTCCATTAAGAGGCAATTGTCCTATAGAAGGAAGGATACGGTACCTCATATTACATCCCAAAGGAAGGGAACCTTTCCCTCTAGGCAATGTAGTATGTGTAAATATGTACATACTAACAATAGTTTTATTCATTCCATACAGGGTAATATGGTTGAGTTTTCTTTTTATGCAGATTGTAGAGTCTATTATGCTTTTTGCATATTTTGTGGTGCATACTATATTGGTATGACTAATCACTCTTTTAGAGAGTGAGTGCTAGATCATTTAAGGGACATAAAGAATAATAGAGAAATGAATGCTTTGGCCAAACATGTGATGTCAAATAATGACCAGCATTTGTTTAGATTTTTTGTGTTGGAAATTGTACCAGAAAGTATAAGGGGAGGTGACATTCAGACTACGACCGAGTCTTCTGAACAGAAATGGATTTTTCTTTTTAGATCTGATCACCCCCTTCTGTTAAAAGATATGATCATGTTAAAACCTTTTTTTTTAAATTGTTTATATTTTTCTATATATATATATATATATATATATATATATATATATATATATGTATGTATATATATATATATATATATATATATATATATATATATATATATATATATATATTTAATGTGAATGTATAAGTTATGAGTTAATGAAGTGTTTAGTTCTTAGATACTATTGCTTTAAAAATTTTTATTATGATATATAGTGTAATTAATAAGTTTATTATCTGCTGATGTTGATTGGGTAGTTTGAATATAAATAGTTATGATTTACTGAATGTGATGTCTGACTAAGCGGTTCTATCAACTGTGAAAGCACTTACCATATTAAATTAATTTTCTTTTTACTTGGGAGTGTATAGACTCTGCTTTTCTGCCTACAGGAATACCTCATTGTTTTTTTTTTTTTTTTTGTGATAGATGCTGTTTTTATTGCCTCCATAGCTATTTGGACATAAAATTCATCAATATGTTCTGCAATTGGTACCTTGACAGGCTTTTCTGATCTAGGCACTGGTATCATAGTACACACCCAAGATCTGCTAATATTGAGTTGCTATGCATCCATACATATATTGGGCTGCTATAAAGGTATTAAATTGAGATGACTAATCTGTTGAAACTGGGATATATTTTATATTGCCTAAAATTCTCATTAATAGATATGGGAAACTAATAAAATAAATAGCTTGATGAATTAACTTTTCTTCAGTTTTCAAGATGAGTACTGCTCGATTTGGGTGTGCCATCTGGGGTGCTTGACAGAGGTTGCCTTCTCTTTCACCATTTTAATATCTGAAAAATTCAACAGCTTACTTACTGTAGCTCTGTTTAGGATCCCTGTTCCCTTAAGCTGTGATGATTTTTTCACTGATCCCTGTTGACAATTTTACCCTTTTTGTTCCTCACATTTATTTTTTTCTCATGTTACTTGGTAAACTAAAGGCCCAACTTGTTCTGTTACTATGTAAGATCCTTCCCAATTATTACTACACTTAACCATTACCTTTTGACCCACATTTATATCTCAGTTTAATACTGAAAAATGTACTGTCCACAGACATATGTACTTTTCTCTGGCTAAACTCTCACTGTTCTGCAATAAATATTTTAACTATTCTTGATGCTTTGCCCTGTCTAACTGTGGCTCAGTAATGCCTGTTTCTGGATCAAATAGAAAGGTGATTGGTATTGCCCTTCTTGTCTTCTCGTGATTAACTGAAAAAGAACTATATTTGTTTTTGTATTTGGTGTGTCTTGAATACTCATCAGAATTGCAAGCAAGTGTTGGACCCTTTTCGTCCATTTTTCAAAGGCATATTTTTAAGCCTATCCTTGATTGTTTGATTCATTCGCACCTTGATACCATTTAACTGAAATGATAACATACATGGAACCTTTGCTAAATACCCAGAATGTTACATAATTCTTTCATAACCTAGCTAGTGAACTGAGGACCGTTGTTTGATTCAATGATTTTTGGCCGTCTGCAATGCAAAAAGACCTGGTTCCACAGAATAGAAGATGTGTTTTTTTGCAGCTTTTTAAGGGGATTGCCTCTACCTATTTACTGAAAATATCCACTAAAACCAAAAGAAACCTATACCTTCCTTTTGCCAAAGGAAGAGGTACCATCAAAATCAACCTGAATAATATACTTTTGACCTCCAGACGGTGGAACACAATGTGACACTGTTTTTTTTTTTTTTTTTACTGCAGGATTGATGTGTAAGCAAACAATGCACTCTTCTGCTACCCTGTAGCAGATTGTTCTGAGTGCTGCATTGTAAAATTTCTTTTTTATTATTGGCCACAGTTTAGCATCCCTAACATGACCTACTACCCAGTAATTTAATTGCACTATTTGCTTTGCTAAAGGATCTGGTACACAGAGAAAGGTTACCCCCTATTTTGTGTCAAATATATATTTTCCCTTTTCCTCATCTCCATTACATGGTTGGCATTTGGCCATATCTTCTGTCAGACATTGAGTATGTTGATTATGGCTCAGATCTAGATAAGCATCCATACCTGGCTCCTCATCCCATTGCTTTTCACTGAACCTGACCGAGCATGTTACTGTTTGGATTGGTTCTCAAGGTATAATTCTGTCCCTGGAAAAGGAGTTTGTTTGGCCAGTTCATCTGCTGTAGCATTTCCCTTAAAGTAAGCATGTTTTGACGCATTTTGAAGAGCCTTAGCTTTACTATGTGTGAAGATTGCTGTTGTGTCTGCTGCCCCTTGAAAAAGACTTAAATATTTTGCTGAACTGCTCCATTTTTTTCCAGTTCTACATCCCATTTGGTTTTGTTCATTGTTTAAGTATTTTTAAGTATTTTGGATTGTTTGACTGGTTACTGTTACTGTCTACAAACCCCCTTCTTATCCAGATGGCCAGATACACTGTAAACAGCAAAAACAAAAATGTAGGTTCCCTTTTGCTAACATTTGGCCCCATCTACATACACAGTGCTATGTCTGTCATCAAAATTAGCCTTAAACAGAGAGATGGGTGGCACTTGAATTGTTTCTTTACATGAGTGTTCCTCCCTTTTTTACAGCATTTGCTGAGAGAAGGTAATGAGTACCCAACTTTGCAGTGATTTTTTTTGTTCAAATGTGATTAGCCATTTTGCAAACCTTGTCTGATGGATTGATTTGGATCCAGTGGAGTGCAGCAACTCTTTTATAGCATACTGTTGTGTTTGAGCTATGATCTGTGAAACTGTGTAAAGTATTTTATCTATGTGATCCCCCAGTGTATTGCTAATAATACCTGCCCACAAAAATGATTTCTCTTTTTTAGCGGGAGTCACCATTTGACTGCTAAAGATTACAGGCCTCAATTTAAACTGTAAACCTCGAAAGTGGCCTAATGGCCACTTTTCTATGAGGACCACAGAAATAATGTCATTCTCTGCAGCTGCCTGTAAGAAAAAAAGTGGGAAGATTTTTATATTATAAGCTCTATAACCATGGCCAAATTATGTTTTATATCAATAAAGGATGGCTTGGCCTCAGGGGTTCAAATAATTTGTTCTGTAGATAGTTTCTGGGGGTTGATTACCACATTCACTGGTGCAGCTGTTTTGGCATAGTTTTCAGTAAAGTCCCAACTGTAATTCATGACACCCATAAACTTCTGCAAATCTGTAAGTGAGTAAGGAAGTGGGAACTTAAGAATATTCTGTACTCTTTCTACAAAGGGTGCACTGGATTGTGCAGACATCATGATTCCCAAAAATTTAACCACATTCTACATGAATTGCACTTTTTGAGGGTTTGCTTTAAACTTGGTTCTTGCAGTGCCTGCAACACTTTTTCCATGACTTCCAAATATTCCTCAATGATCTCTGTCTGAATGAGAATGTCATCTATGTATTGCAAAATTGTATTGCCTAATTGTAACACACCTAAGATCTTTGTCAGTGTTTGATGGAAAATTACTGGGCTATTCTGAAATCCCTGAGGGAGTCTTGTCAAGGCATACTGTTGATTATTGAAAATAAATGCACATTTGTGTTGTGAATCTGGATGCAATGGAATAGCAAAGAATCTTTTCAGAAAATCAATTACCATGAGGTGTCTGCAATTTGAATCCAAATTAACTAATGTCTCAGGTGTGCCTGGGACAAAGAGGGCTATGGGGTTGTTGAATTTATTCACTATACTAAGGTCTCAAACCTGTCCTTGGCTCCCATCTTTTTCATTTTACTGGCCATACAGAAGAGTTCAAGACACTATGGCCTTTCCTAATGATGCCCTTTTTCTCACTCTACAGTGCATTGTCTCATGTTTTCAGTTACTTTCCTTTGGGATGGCATACTGTTTTTCAAAGGGAGATGATCTCTTTCCAGTCATCTCAATGGATTGCAATATGGTCTTTCAGTAGGTCCCTTATCAACAATGTTACCTAAAGCAATTTATCTTTCTCACCAATTGCAGTATTTATTGCATTCTCTCTTCAGATGACCAAATCTTTTACAGAAAAAAAAACATTGGATTTTATTATCCTTTGTGGGACATATGTGGGGGGTGAAAAGCTGTGAGTGTGGTTTCTGTTGTGTGGAGTCTGATCACTGAATCCTCAGTGCTACTGTTGGAAGAGATTGCAAACATTCTTGAAGTAGCCTCTTTGCATTCCATAAACTGCTTCTGTCTGACGATCTTTTCAGTCACATCCTCTATATCTTCATCATTGGTGAGTGGATTAAATGTATTGGCATTGCCTAAACCTTGAATGTGCTGCAAAAATTGTTCAACTACTAATACTTTAACATCACCAGACTTCATTTTCTATCTGAGCAGCCATACAATTTGAAATGCCATTTAAAAAAAAACGAGCATGCTTTAACAATTGATCATTTTGGTGATTTTAAAATGAACCAACATTTATAGGGTCAAACCTGAATTTCTGAGTGCATGCCTGCAAGGCCGCCTTAATTGGAGTGTCTAGGGGAAGTTGATTATGTGCAATGTAAGTGTCTAGGGCTATATGAAGGAAACATTTGTAACATTAACACACATCATCACTCCAGTGTAATTTTGTAGGACTTTTGATCCAGTTTTCAAATCTAACTAGATTCTGCAAATGATCTTTATTGTCTTCCCACTTTTGCATATTTTGTAACAGCTTTCACTGTTGTTTAATTTGCTAATATGTGTAAGGGTGACTATGGGAGGTGGATCCAATAATGGTGCCGGATCATCTTATAATGATGCTGGCTGTACAGGCTGTTCTGAAACACTTACATCAGTGTCATTTTCCATCCCTTTTAATAAGGGCATACTTTGGACTGAACTATGCCTAGACAAATATGTAGGACTGACTATATATTTTGTTTTCCCGTCAATAACAAACTGGAAATAAATAAATAACTGTTGTCTTTTTTCTAAGTAAAATGTATGCTATTGTTTTCTGCAGGTTAACATGTTATCTATGGTTGCCCTAGCCTGCTGAAAATTATTGTCATAATAATTTCCTTGAATTGACAATCTGATGCATCCTTATTTTAGACTGCCTTTAGTCATCTTTTCTCTTGAGCATAAGTATCAGACTCTTCTGCCATATTTTGTACAGGGAAACTAGGATATAGAAAAGTAATAATGCATCCTACCACAATTACTAAGGGTGGAAGCAAAGGATCTATTCACATTCATTTCAGCTGGCATAGAGGGCAGTCATGCTTCATCTTTTTGGCCTACTTGCTTATCCAATTTTCTAACACAGTGTCTGCAAAAATCTGCATAATTTCTGCAACAATTAATACATTCTTGATTTTCAAATATCTACAATTTTCTTTCTACAAAATAATTATGCATGCCTAACATATCTCTTGTCATAACACACTTCACAGTAGAACTCTAAGATAGTTGTTTTACATGAATTTTGTTTTTTAAGAAATCATTCTACAATCTGTAACCACTCACCTTTAGCATATCCTTTAGTTGGTATATTTAAAGGAACAGTACACTTTGATGCTTACTCATCTAGAGACTTTGTAGTTTACCGGTAGTATTTTTTTGAGTGCTAGAAGGCAAATGAAATTTGCAAGTCTGAAAACTGGAAGCCACACACAATAAACATTCTAGAGCAACTACTTGTTCCTTATAGGACAAGAAAGACTACAACAACATTGATTACTGTTAGAGCGATGAAACTGGAACTGGAAGAGATGGTACCTCTCAGTATACATTGAATCCTGCTAGAATCTGGAAAGTTCCACACATCACCAGATCCTACAGAAGCAAAGGACAAACTCAAAACTGTAAGCAGCTCAGAGGATGTCTAGAAATTTGCAAACCAAAATCTCACCCCCAACTGGACTGGCTCACCGACTGTTTGATAACTTTTCTTTATTGATGACAAGACATCAACTCTGTAGTTATCAAAGTTTACTAAATTGCACTCTTATTACACTTTGCAAACAATAATGCTGTAAAACATACTTCAGTCAGTTGCAGCTCTAACTGAGCTGGATGAAAGTCCTTGCCTATAAAGTGAAAGATAATGTAACTGACAGCAATTTGAATGTTCCTTTGTTGTATAACAGTTCTGATCAAAAAGC
The DNA here is from genome assembly GCF_019279795.1 of Protopterus annectens. Taxonomy (NCBI): domain Eukaryota; kingdom Metazoa; phylum Chordata; order Ceratodontiformes; family Protopteridae; genus Protopterus; species Protopterus annectens. The sequence continues at coordinate 219,391,925 of NC_056742.1, read as the reverse complement.
AGGAATGTGACTGTGTGACACTATGCATGTAAGCTGAGTAGTTTTGCCACCTATCTGGTATTTTCCTATATTACCTGGAAATCAGAATGTTAGTGCTGTAGACTAGAAAGCACTTTACAAACCTTGGCATTCTATTTATCTGCACAAACAGAATGCCAAAGTTTGTAAGAAAATGCAGCCTCAGATTAAAGTTTAATTCAAAAGTATCACTAACTTGAATGAGATGCACTGAAAACTGACACTTGGCTTTCTAAAAAAAAGAAAAAAAAAAGGCATTCAACTTCATAGTGATATATGTGTTATTGATGACGTAAAATTGATGGGAAAGTGGAAGGGAAATGGATGGAAAGAAGCAGGATTTTGAGTAGTGCAAGGGGTGTGGTTTTGGTCCAGTTTTCAGCAGAAGGAGAGGTGGCAACCCTAAAACTGAAGCACAAAAGCAGTTAGAACTAGTTTAATCTGGATACTTTTGATTTAATCATCATTCTCCACAGTCAGCATATCATTGCCATAATCTAGGTGGAGCTACAGTTAACATAATGAACATAAATTGTGCGGTTTACGTTCTTAACTAAAGAAACTGGTACCTACAAACATTTGTACATTTTGATATAATGGATAATGCTATCTTTACTTTATATAATATCTTTCAAGTATAAATAACTGATAAGGCATAACCCTTTCATTTTCTTCCAAAAGAATAACCTGCCACCTAGATACAATTTCCCCTTTCTTTCTTAATGCGTGTTCAAAAGACATTTTGAACAAAATTTCTTAGGATTCATTCAAAACAGGTGCACAGGTAATTAACTTGATCTTGATTTCATAAGTATGGAAGCTTAGCCTTCATTTCTGCACTAGATTGGTAATTAAATGGCAGATACTGTGTCCACTCCCTATTCTCCTTAAATACCAGTGCTCTTTCATACTGCTTTAGCATGTGAAATAATTTATATAAGTCTGTATCAGGCTTTGAAAAGTGGAAGAAGAACATAATCTGCATTAAGGATGATTTTTAAACTAAGCTCTGTTCCTCTATAGCCTCCTAATGTAGATTCCTTTTCTTTTATCTCACTCTAATTCCTTATGGTGCTTAATAATCTTGCTGTCAACTTAACCCTTGCTCCTTCACACAACCCCTAAACCATTCCTATAAACATATCCTGAAAAACCAATCACAAATATTAGATTAAAGAGAAATATCCAGTAGTCTCTATTAAATGGGTCTATATTAGAACACCGAACATTTGAAATGTTGGGTGTTCTAATATTGACCCGTTTTCAGCGAATGCTGAAAATATCGAAGTAACAGGAAACCGAATTCTTTCCATGTAAAGAATTTGGTTGTCCATTTCTGTTGCTTCGGTATTTTCAGTGCTCTGGTGGAAAGTTACGGGTCGGGTTCAGGTAAGTGTGTGATTGTGTGGACGTGTGGGTTAGGGTGGGTTAGGTGAGTTACGGTCAGGGCGCAGGTCAGGTAAGTGTGCGATTGTGTGGACGTGTGGTTTAGGGCGCGTTAGGTGAGTTAGGGTTAGGGCGCGGGTGAGGTGACTGTGCGATAGTGATGGAACCTTAGAGTTAGTGTTTGGGTTAAGGTAAATGGATAGTTAGTGGTGTATGTATAGTTTAGTGTAGGGTTAGGGGTAAGAGTTTAGGTGTATGTGTGTGGACTGCTGTTTGTTTGGTGTGCTTGTGTTGTGTGTATGTGTTTTGGAACAGCAAATTTTTTCCCTAGAAAAAAATTCTCTGTTCCAAATGTTCGATGTTTTTTGTTTTTTCTATTGCTAGGGTTCGATATTAGAACACTTGACATTTTGAATATTCGGTGTTCCAATATAGACCCCTATTAAATGCCTTCCCTGCACCACATCCCTAAATTAACAACCTGTTCTACAATTCCTAAGCATTTTGTCACTAATAATGTGCAGACTATATTATCATATATCTGGCACTCTCCAATAAAACCACATTTATCTAAGTTAATTGTCCGTTAAAGTAACTAATCTCTGCCCAGGAAGTAGTAAATTTATTTGTGATTTTTATTTCTACACTAAACTCAGAGTTGTGGCATTTAGAATGGTGATGTTAAAAAGTAGAGATGCTATTATATTATTATTATTATTATTATTATTATTATTATTATTATTATTATTATTATTATTATTATTATTATTATTATTATCATTGTATTAGGTATTATAGGAAATGACCCTATCTGTAACTTCTGATAGTTAAGTACTGGTTCTGTGATGGTTGTGGAATGGCAGCTGAAGGGGGTCGAGTAGAAGTTTTTATTTTTGTATTGCTGGACTTACTTTCTGTTCATCTTTTATATATAAACAAAAATCGATGAATATCAACCATGGGTGTATATGGAGTTGCAAAGAGGTAATGAATATAAAACATTATGTAACAATGTAAAATAACTTATTATCTCAGACCACAAAGCCTATTTCTCTACACGCCAAACAAATCATAACACAAACCCCAAAAATTTTGGAATGGAATCGCCTCTCTCCTTCACCCTGGCAAAAAAGAAAACCCTGCCCAGACCCAAATGCCACCGACTTGGATTTAGTCACCCAATTTAACACATTTTTATAGATTCCATAGGGAAACTAACATCATCCTTCAGTAACATTTCAGCCTCCCTCCCCAACCCCACCTCCACTCACTCCTCCTTCCCCCAACATGCCCTGCTCTCAATACCCTTCCTTCTCTATTAACCCCATCCCCATACCTACCATAAATAAACTTCTCCTAAAAATAAAACCCGGTTCCTATGCCCCTGATGAGATACTCTCCTACTTCCTAAAAGTAGCCGCAGAAGCCATCGCCCTTCCTATCTGCATCCTAATAAATCGGTCTATCTCAGAATGCCATGTTCCCCAGTATGGAAAGAACCTGTTATTATTCCACTCCATAAAGGGGGCAACAACAATGATATTCCAAACTTCTGCCCCATAGCTATCTTATCCCCCATCTCAAGCTTCTCGAGAAATGCATCCATCTACAGCTGCTACCATATCTTATAAATAACCAGCTTCTCACTCTCACACAACATAGTTTCAGACCCGTCCATAGCACAAGTACAGCTCTACTCTCCTTCCTAAAAACAGTTAACAAAGCCCATGATTCTGGCCATATCTTCTCCACCCTCCTCCTAGATCTCTCTAAGGCATTCAACACCATCTCTTACAACTTTCGTCTTGCTAAGCTCTGCATACTAAGTCTGCCCTACTCCTCTATCAACTGGTTCACCAGTTATCTTACAAACAGACAATAATCAGTCAAATTAAAAAAAGCCATCTCTCCTTTCCTAAACATTCCTACTGGTGTCCCACATGGTTCAATTTTAGGCCCCCTCCTATTCAATATATTCATAAATAACTTCTACCAAGCTAGCTCTAATGCAAGCCTTATTCAGTACGCCAATGATTCTACCATAATCTGCTCCTCCACTTCTATCTTTATCTAAACTAACCCAAGACACCTTCTCTTCCACTGAACAATGGATGCTTCACAACCATCTAGCACTCAACGCAACCAAAACCAAATTAATGATATTTACCCCATCCAAAACTACCACCCTAGAAAAAAGTTCATTCTCAATCACCAGCCAAAACAATACCCCTCTCGAAATAGTCTCCAATTCCAAACTACTAGGACTTGACGGTCAATTAAAGTTTGATAACCACCTTCAAGTTAACATCCAAAAAACACATAAGAAAAGTGGTATGCTTTACCGCCACTACCATTACATCTCTCCCTCCACCAGGCTCACCCTTACAACACACATACCTCATTCCATCCCTACTATATGGTGCCTCTGTCCTTACTAACCTGCAATCTTCCCTCAAGACAAAACTCTCCTATTGTTATAACAAGATATCAAAATTCGCAATAGGCCATAGAGCCACTTCCCATCACTGTAATGCCCTACATCAACTAAAGTGGCTTTAACTTCCCAATTACCTTACCTATATTCAACTAATCCAAGCACACAAACTCATTTTCAACCCCTGTCTTTGTCCCTCCCTTGCTTCCACCTTCAAAATGCATCAGCCAGATAGACTCTTAGATCAAATTCCCAAAATCTAATTGAGCTACATAAACCTGTCCATCCACCAGGAAAACATCTATTGTCCTTCTCTGTAGCTCGACACTGGAACACTCTCCCTCCTCTAATCCGTAGCACAAACAGTCTCTCCATGTTCAAAACCTTGCTTCACTCACATCTAACTTCAGAATGGGAATGCTCTTGCTCCCATCCTACTTAACCTTCCTACACTATACTTTCCTTTCTAGCAACTGATAAATCTTATAATACCCTCCTATAGTTCCAACCACTAAAGAATTGCATGACTTAGTATACTTATAAATCTGCAGAAATCACTAGTTAGTAATTTAAACTACAATTACAAAAATTGTAAAAAAAAAATGTTGGCATCGTACTATGATCTTTTACTTTGTTAGGCTTACTTAATATGTGTACTTTGAATATCTTATGTTTGAAATCTATCTGTAACTGGTATTCATATGTGTAATCTGTAATTCCTATGTGTTATCTGTAATTTGTACTTTTCTGGAGCTTTTTTCCCCCGGACTCCATTGAAAATGGGCTCCTTGTGGCTCATTGGATCATCCTGGCAAACAAACTACAAATAAATAAATAAATAAATATTGATAGAATTGCCTTTATTTTATTAATGGGGTTTGGCACCCCCCACATCTTTCTAATCATGTTTGTGTTGGATGGTGATGATAAACAGCAGTCAGTGGTCTGGGAGGGCTTTGACATTTCATGCTAGAACAAGCTTTGACTTTCATTGTAAGAAAATGTAGCTCATGCTGGGCAATCATTACTGTAATCTATATGGAACACTGGCTTTGGCCTAGATATGTCATCAGTTTGTTGACATCATAATAATTTCTGTTCATTTTTTGGGGAATTTTTCTCTTTTTTTTATACTTAACAGTATTGTTTTGCCAATTATTTTCTTTAGAGGTTGGGATAATTTTATTTCATAAAAGCTTGTATTTTGATTTTGTCCTGTATTTTTTTGTTCTGAAAAACATCACAGACACCAGATTTGTTAAGTATTATGCATAGTTAGTTTACCCAAGCAACTTTCTCAGTCTTGGTTGGGTGGTCTTTGTTTTATGTGTACATTGAACATAATCTGGTCATTCCTGTTATGAAATTAGTTTGATTTCCCAATATATGTATATGGCTATAGTATGTTTTATCGAAGGTACATTTGACTGAGAGCCATTTGGTTGAACAAAAATTATTAAAAGTGCATTTGCCTGAAAAACATTTAATTAAAAACAATGAAAGTCAAGAGATGGTAGTCACTCTGTCATTTCTGAGCATGGGAGTTGTTAAGGTAGTAATTTAGATGATTTTGTTAGGATTAGTAATGCCCACCATCAGGTCCTACACCCAGATTTGTAGATGTTTGTGCACCAGAACTGATTCACTGTGTATAGTGTTTTCTCTATTCCCCACTGGACTGTGACACTGGAGTTAGGATATATAATTAATGGGTGAGAGGAGGTGCAGGGGAACCTGCACTTCCCTCCCCACAAGAAAAAAAAAATGTGATATATATGTTGATTATAGTGTTTTTAATGAAATAGCTTTTTAATCAAAAGTACTTAAATTTTTTTCAACCATATGATTTTCAGTCAAATGTACCTTTGAGAAATGTGCTAAAATTTAACATAGATGTATGCATAGGTGTGCTTAATGCCACTGAATTAACTGTTGATTGACACTGAAATATAGCTGATTGTACCATTCATCAAAATGTTAAGATTTTGGATGAACAGAACATCCAATGTTTACTGATAACGTAAGTATATGTTTGGGAAAATAATCTTGAAACCTTCAGATATTCTGAAATTTTTAGCATTGGGTTAGGAGTGTTTGTGTGGGTCTAGGCTGGTTAGGATTAGGGTAGGGTTAAGTCAGGGCACAGTTGTCTTGTAGTATGTGTTAGTGTGTGTGTGTGTGTGTGTGTGTGTGTGTGTGTGTGTGTGTGTGTGTGTGTGTGTGTGTGTGTGTGTGTGTGTGTGTCTGCAAGCTATCTAGATTAGTGGTTTTATTGCAGAAAGGGATTGTGAAGGGTAATGTGCAGGTTTAGAGTAAGGGTTAGGGACATGGTTAGGATTATCAGGTATTAGTAAAGTTGTACACTGGGAGTAGTTCCATTTTCTGTTTTGGTATGTATGACTATCTTTCAGATAGTTCTAGTTAATGTTTTTTTAAATACTTTAAGCTAGGATTCCTGTTCAGAGGATTGATATTGAGGATGAATTGTTCTAAGCTGAGTATTATTAAAAGCATAGTATGTATTTTTTCCTTTGACTTAACTGGGATTCGGTTATGCAGTAGCAGTATAGATTACCTGAGAAGTAGGTAATCTGTGCAGAATGTAGGTAAAGATGCTAAAGACGCACAAGAGTTGCACATAATGAGTGTTAGTGACTCAAAAGGTTGCACTATGGCCTTTGGTGTTGGAAAAGTAAAATGCTGTAGTTTCTATTCTGACCCCAGGTGACTGGATTAGTTTATCTGGTAGAGCAGTGTATTAAGGATCTGAGCTGTTAATGAGCCTCTTCTCATGTTGCAGAGTTTGATTCATTAGTTTTCATCTAACTACTGTGTGACCTTGAACAAGTCAGTTAAAGAGTGCTTTGGGACAGATGGGAATTTGATGTTGGCTCCTCAATAGCCACCCGTACTGCATGCCTACTAATTAGTTACGAATAGAAATAAAAGTATTTACAGCCAGAAATTGGGCAAATGGGTTTATTACATCTTGGTATCTTGGTAAATCATTGGGAGTAGTACATTAGGTATGATTTTTTTTCTTACCAGCTGTTTAACTGTTAACACTGATACTGTCACCCACAAACTACTTCTTTCTAAATTTAATAGACTTAATTTCTCCAGCTCCACTCTTCAATGGTTCTTCGGCTACCTTTCCAATAGATTCCAGTCTATCAGATGTCTCTCTGTATCCTCCCCCTTCCTTCCAGTTCAGACTGGGGTTCCTCAGGGTCCCATTCTTGGATTCTTGCTTTTTAATATTTTCACCAATAACCTCTACACATCCTGTCCCCACTCTTCCTTAATACAATACTCCAATGACTCTACAGTTACCTCCTGGTTCTGACAGTCTCACCCACCCCCTTACCCTTACCCAAGAATTACTCCACTCTGTGGAACACTGACTAACAAATAATCAACTCCTACTCAACCCTTAAAAAAACTAAACTTTTACTCTTCCTCCAAAAATAATTGGTGTAACGATCAATGACCAACTTAAATTCAACATCCACATTCAACACACTATCAAAAAACCCACCAAAAACTAGGGATGTTATACAGGCACAAAAAATATCTCACAAATGAAGCTAAACGTTCCCTTGGTCAAGCCTTTCTACTACCCACCCTATTGTATGCCGCTCCCATCCTCACTAATTTACAATCCAATCTATCTCTTAAACTTGAAAACACATAATAAAATAGCAAGATTTGCTGCCAGTCTCCCCTACCACTACCACTACTCCTTAGATTTAAAAAACCTGCAATTTCAGCAACAACTCCTTCTTCCTCAACTACACATCTGTCACTCTATCCTAACCAGACCCTCCTCCTGCTCTCTTAACCCTCATCTCTCCCTACTCACCAAAATGTAGTCTCTGAAGCTCTGGACTTCACCACATAGAAATTCACAAGCCTAATAAAAACACAGGAAAACTTCTCTCTGCAACCACTCCATAACTAAAGCATGGAATAAACTACCTTTAGCCTTAAGAACTACTTTTAACCCCAATAGTTTCAAAAAATCACTGAAGGACACGCTACTAAAATCTTGGCTCTGCCATTGCTCTGAAACCACTAAATCTTTCTTCTGTTTTCCCTCTTTATATTCCTGAGCTCACTCATACATATTAGTTACTACTACAGACATATGGGTTTTTGTTTTCTGGTCTCTGACAACCTTGATTGTAATCAGTGTTATTTTATTCTATGCTACTTGTTTATAACTGTTTACGTGATTATAAATTTTATTGCAATTTATCATATATGTAACTGTTTATTTTTTATTATTATAAACTTTATTGCAATTTACCATGCATTTTCTGTATGCTTGGAGCTTTTCTCCTCAGGCCTCCACTGAAAAAGGACTTTTCCCCAGTTGGACTAACCCACTTAACAAATGTCAGATAAATAAATAATAAATAAATATGTTTTCATGTGTAGTAAAATACAGTGAAGGGAGACTGAAACAAATTTAGATGTCAGAGCAACAGATATAAAATATAAAACACATTTAAATGACTGCAGACAATGCCTATCTTTCAAAACTAGGACTGATTAGTTGCAGATAACAGTTCAGCTTTTTGCACTAATTGTGATATCTTTTGTATCTTGTATGCTATATGTATTTATATTTCTCTAATGGGTTTAACTCAAATCCAGGTATGTAATTTGTGTTGCATGTTATGGCTAGTTTTACATTTGCTAGCTTTAAAATTTTCTTTTGAAACATTCTGTGGAAAAAATATCAATCTGTGAAATTGGTATCAAGTAATATTTCATATTCCTTCTTAATGATGATCAGTCTTTCTGAAGTACTGTCTAGAAAAAAAAAACATACCTGTATTATATTTGGACTTACTGACTGAAGGTGTCTTCCCATCTAGTCATGCAAACTGAGAAGATATGCAAGGCACTCATGATGATCCATAGTTAACAGAGTTGTGCTGTAGTTTGCACATGGCAAATTTGTAATGGGTAGTGAAACATAAATATTTTAATCAGAATGAAGTTAATTGAGGTAACAGAAACCTTTATGACATAATTTCATCAATTAGTAGCGTCAATAAGGTGCTATTAAAGTTATAACTATGATTTGAAAATATGCACAGTGCCCACAGGTATGGTTGCATTGTATATTGTGATAGAAGCAGGTGATATGTCCAATGAAAAGTGAGAAATAAATGGCATTAAGGGTAAACAAAATGCTATGGCTATACTTAGAAACACTGTTTCCCCAATATGTTATCATTATGTATGCTAATTACATTATCTGTGGCTCAGGGAGAGGTGATTAATACAGTAATGCATATAATTTGGCTGTCCAGTAGTTACATTACTCCGACGGTCATACATAGTGCTAGAAGGCCCATCTAACCCTTAATCTGGCATTTCATCAGTAGCGTATAGGGACATTCTTGTTTCCGTTTCAATATGCTAAAATGTGTTCCATAGGTCATCTGTTTTTAACTCCCTTATACCAATTTCTTTTTTGTTGCAATTTGTGTGATGTGCCATTCTTGAGTAACAAGCTGCACCTCAAATATGAACCTTTCTTTGTGAATCCCACTCATTTAGTCTAATGAACTCTAAAATGTGTGTCTTCGCACTGACTTTAGTGAAAGAACAGTGAGTAATGGGTTTGTTTCTCACTCCCTGTGATGCCTAGGTTTAGCAGCAGATAGTAGGCATCACCCTGAAAAGTCAGAAAAGACTAAATAAATTTATCTCTGTTATTTTATATGTATTTTCCTGTCATAATGACATTACAAACATATGTAAGTTGTTATTGTTTGTCGTTTGGCCACCACAGGTCGCCACAGCAGAACTCCGGTCCGCTAATGATTGGCAGTAAATTTTTACGAAACGCTGAGGTGCCAGCTCGACACTCAACCTTCAACAAAGGCACACCCATTTACGTACGCATGTCTTTTGAATGCTACCCAACCACGGGGAGGACATGCAGACTCCACACAGAAGGCACTCCCCAAGCCCAGCCGAGTATCGAACGGGAGAACTTCTTGCTGTGAGGTAACAAAGCTACCGCCGTACCACCGCAGCATACTAATAAGGTTTATTGTTCACTTTATTATCCTCTTTGTGAATTAATATGATTACCTAGTTTAAGTTCATTACTTGAATTGTAATACCATTGGTTTATTCCTTTGTTTTCCAAGTCTTCTAAAATTGTGGCTTAATATTGTCAGATCAGTTCTTCCAAAGAACGTTTTCCTTTAACCCTAGCTTCTCTACTTTTCTTGACATATAGTAGTTTTTTGTAGACATAACAAGTCTTTGTTATTTTCATATCCACTAAATAAAATTTAGATTTATATCTTGGTTTTAAACAACTTCTTTTAGAACAGTTTCATATTTATTATGGATCCAAAATTATTTAGACATTTTAAATTTTTTTAGACTGCAGCTATTTGCATTATATTTTTGTAATGCATTCAACTACAAAAATATTCTTTCATGTAGTAGTTTCATTTTTCTGTATCATTTGGCTGCGGTACAGATCTGTGCTTTGTGAGAAATTTTGCAATCTACTTCACATAGTAACCTTTTATTTGGTTATGTTTTTATTTAATCATTTTGGCAAGTATTTCCATAGCTCTGTTTGCTGTGTTTCTCTTGTGCCTAATTGGGTTCATACAGTTTCCTTTGTTTAGTGACTTTGGAATATTGCCCATGCTGCATAGCTGCAAGTAAAATGACACTTGAAGTTTGGGTAAATTTAAGTACAATATCTACAGAGGTAGTATTTCCTTGTTGACATAGAGTAATGATTGTATTAAACTTCTTCTGTTAGCAAAGCTCTCCTTGTAGCCCTAAAACCCCTGATTCTATAATTTCTTATTCTTAATATTGCTGCCTTCTTATGTGCTCTTCAATAGCTTTCTTTATCTTTTAGCCTCAATATGAACTACCACTGTATTCAATGTAATATTAACCTTTCCTCAGAGCTACTACACAAGTGAATTCATGTCGTAATGCTGACTTTTCTCCTTCACAGTTTACCCAGTATAGTATCTTTTAAAATGTACTGATGCCAGATCTAAAATGTTATAGCAAGCTGAAGGAATAATTAAAAAAAATGAAACACTGCTTTAGTCCAGTATTCATTGTCCGGACATTTGCACATGACTTAAGTTACTGCATGGATATGTAAATAAGGTCAAATAAAGTCATTTGTGATGAATAAGGATAAATAAAGTATTTTTTGAAAACACAGGCATATATCACAAAATAATAAGTTATGTAAATTCAACATTACAGAGTTGTGATTTACTTTTGCCATAGCCTGAGGGTTCATGTTACCTTTTATTTCTCTAGATTATCTCAGATGAGCATGTCTAAACTCAGTCACACTTAAAATGTTTAATGAAAGTTGTGGACTGCACAGTGCTTAAAACTGTTTTTTTTTAAGTAAGGGAGGTTATAATTAAGGGAGGTTATAATGTTTTACATAGGGGTATCTTCTTGTGGACACACTGATGTTTTCATAAAAGAATAGAAAGGGGATATAGGAAAGTTTGAAATAGCAGAGACAAGAAAAGATGGTAATCACAAGGAAAATATCAAGAGGGTTTTTTCTAGGGAGGAGGGAAAGGATGGAGACTATGTTTTTTCTCAAGGCATAGACCCCCCCACTATTGTTTTCAAATTTTTATATGACAGGATAGTGAGAGTAGGAAATAATTAAGAGGATTATGGAAAAAATAAGGGAAGTAGGACTGAGGAAATACCAGCTAGAGATCTTGTCCACAGAGCCTCAAATAAACCCACTGTCAGATGGTGTTGCAGTAGAGGACCTGGATGTTGAGGGGGTAGGGTGCTGTGTTGGTGCAGTGGTTGGAACCAATTTAGTGAATGTGTCTTCGACACACTGAAGGGAGTCTTCAACTAGCTGACTTCAGCTGTCCACTAACCCCACCAGTACATCCTCCACAAAGCTCTGAAGCCACTTTCATGTGCTGGGGTTTCTGCAGGACAGGTGCACCCCCCCCCCCCATCCTGTGAGAATGTTCCCAGACAGGGAGAGGGTGAGTGTTCCCTAGCCAAGAAGGTATGCGCCCTACCTGCTCCTAAGGGATTTGAATCTATAAAAGAAGGAAAATAAATAGGGGAGAAACAAAACAATAAAGGAGGAAGAAATGTTAAATCAAAATAAGAAAAAACAGAGGAAAACAAGGTGGGTATAGACAAAAGGAAAATGCAGAATAAATTAGCACGACATCTTTACATGCCATTTCATACACTATTGGAATATTACAGTAACATCTTTACTGAAGTAATACTTGTGTAAGTGAAATGCTTATCTATGCAATGGTAACAGTCATTTGGGAAGTGCTCTTGTACTTGGGAAGAATGATATGAGTTGTGCTTAGGCGTGCTTCACATGAGTTCATATGATACGTGCTTGTGACTACTTTAAGTGGACTGTGCATCTCTCAGGATCTGTGTACACAACACAGTACTAAAACTAGCCTTTGTAATTATTAGAAGTAATCAGTTAAAAACGTAATGCCGTTTATACTTACATATTCATAATATTAGCTTGAACTATAATGGTGTCAGCTGCATTTCTTTCATCTGCAAAGATACAAAATTGTTTTCTGTATTTTTTTCACCTCCATGACTAAATCTAGCAACTTTCACTTCTATTAGTCCTTTTAAGCATAGTTATTCTTATCTGTGAACTTATATTAAAATCTGCCCTTCTTCCACAGGCATTATAACTATTTGATCACTGAAATACAACTCCTTAATCATTTATCATTATCTCCATTACAGCTAATAATCATCAGCTTTACCCTGTCCATATATTATCTTCACATAAACAAATGCTGCTATAATGAATCCTTGACAACAAGGATCATTTTTACCATGTCTTACCTATTGTAGATCAATATGTGTGCACGTATCTTTAAGAGGCTATCCAAGAGCTTGCACAAGTGCATAAATACTGAGCACGTGCAAGTCTAACTGACATTTTGTAGTAAGCTGTTGAGATGTAAGCATGTATGTATGTTTTTAAGGTCTGTCTGTTGACCTGTTTGTTTATATTTTATGATGCTGCTCTCCGTCCTGATGTGTTTATATGTATTAAAGCATCTAAATGAAATACCCCACCTGCTTGTCATCTATGTCATAGAGGGACAAGCGGCATGGTGTCAGAAGTGGCATGTCTAAAAGGACATGGTGTCAGAAGCAGTATGTCTAAAGAGACATGAGGTTAGAAGAAGAATGGCCAAAATGATTTGTTGCCAGAAAGAGTTCCAGTTTCTTTCACTTAAGTCCAAGAGGCACCAGTTGGCATTGGAGGAATATAAAGGAGTGAATAACCCCTACTACATGCATAATTCACAAAACAGGTCAGAAACGAATTTCAGATATTAAAAGTTGCTCAAATAATTTCTTATTTGCAAAATACGAAGCAAGGCATGCAGAACACTCTAAATGATGCTTGCATAAATCTATAGGTCTGATATTGATATAAAATATTCAAATTACTATGGAAGATGTTTGAAATAAAGTCTGAATTGCATAAAACAATAACGTAAGAGAAAACAACTGCATTTTCACTAAGCACATATTTTTCATACTAATTAAAGATATCTGACTTATCAGAAGTGTATAAAGTGCTCACCTGTTTGTGCAGTATTACAGAAAAGTTATTTTGCAAGATACAGCAAATATAGAGCATATCTCACAAAGTACAGTAGTATTTCAAAGAGTTAATTGTGCATTTGAATGTTGTTATAAGCTCACAGAACAGTTTGTTCATACATAATTACAAGAGCCATATTTTCAGTGTGTTTGTACGTACCTTGTGGGCATGGCAGATGGATTTTGAAAACCCAATACATTTGTATTTGACAATAATATTGTAGAGAACTGGAGAGTGTTTGAGCAAGAGTACAACATTTTCATACAGGCTGCATTTTCTGATAAAGATGACTATACAAAGGCATTTATTCTACTTAATTTAGCTAAAGATGACTATACAAAGGCATTTATTCTACTTAATTTAGCTGGGTGAGAAGATACTGAAAGATAGCGTTCATTTGTTTATGCACCTGCTGTCTATGCAGAAGAGGGGGGAAACCATCATATTATTGTACAGGCTTAGTCAAGGGGGGACTCTGAGTGCTTAAAACATACATTTAGAGACATGTGTAACCCCCAGACAAATGTTACTATGGAAAGGCACTTATTTTACACAAGGGATCAAAAGCCTGGTGAAACTTTTGCAGCATATATAACTGACTTGAGAAACATAGCTAAAACATGCAGATTTGGTGATTTAAGGGATGAGTTGATAAAGGCCAGACTTATGTGTGATATTACAAATAATGCTGCGAGAAAGATTTTGCTTCATGACAGTGATTTAACTTTGAATAAGGCCATTGAGATTTGTCAGCTAAACGAGCGTACAGAAAAGCACACAAGTATGCTTACAAATGAAACCAGCTCTAGAAGGCGCAGTGATCTAGCTCATGCTGATAGTATGCAGCACTTGGTTAAAAGAAACAGACCCAAGCACATAGCAGCAACTGTAGCCCCTGCAGCACTCACTGGTAAACCCCAGAGCTCTCCAGCAAATTCTAGATTTCACACGGTCTCATTATAGCATAGGAGTGAGTCAGAAAACTCAAAGCATTGGACCCAACCTAGTTTCATTGCCAACTTTTGTAACTGTGGAGGAAATCATGAATCTAAAAGGTAGAAATGCTTAGCTTTTGGTCAACAGTGCAACAAATGCAATAAATGGAATAATTTCAAAAGGTTTTGTAAATCAAAAGCCCCACATTATTTTATTAAAAAGGAACATTTTAAGAAATGAGTCAATCAATTAGAAAGCTGCAACCCTACTCTTTATGCTGATGGTGTGTCAGTGCTTTATGAAACAGTCAATGCAGTAGATCTAACGCCAAAGAATGAAGTATTTTGTACTGTTCAGATAAGTAGCAAATCCATAGAGCTCAAAGTTGACACAGGTAGGTTCCAAGTGCAATGTTCTGTCAGCAGAACCATTTGCTAGAGTGTGTCATAGTGAAAGGCTTGATTTGGCATTGGCAAAGTGTGCGAAGCTTGTTGCTTATGGATGTGAAGAAATTCAGACTGAAGACTCAATGGTGTTTTCATGTTACTCTGCTGGAAGAAGCTACAACTTGTTATTTTATGTGGTCAAGAGGCATGTCCAGTCATTATTAGATCCGTGAGATAGTTTAAAAATGGCAATGCTTTCATTTAACAAGGAAGTCCATCATGTTTTCTTGAAAGACCACTACTCTAATTTTGCCAAGTATATTTTTTCTACCTATGCTGATCTCTTCAAAGACAAACTAGGGAAGCTTCCAGTTGTGTACTCCATGAAGTTAGATCCAGACATCAGTCCAGTTATGAGGCCATCTTGAAAAGTTCCAATAGCCATGCAGGACAGAGTTAAAGCAGAATTAAATAAAATGGTGTGACAGGGTGTGATTTGTGCAGTTGGTTCTGCTACTCCAACTGAATGGGTATCTTCCATGGTGGTAGCTCATAAGAAAAGCTCAGATGACATCAGAATATGTATTAATCCATGAGATTTGAACAGAGCACTAAAAAGACCTCAACATCTAATGCGGACAGTTGAAGTAGTCACAACACTTGTGCGAAATGTCACTGTTTTTTCTGTCTTAGATGCAAAGAGTTAATTTTGGCAAATTCAGCTTGACAAGAAATCATAATTGCTCACTACAATTAGTACTCCTTTTGGCAGGTACAGATTTTTGAGAACGCAATTTGGGATAAATCCTGCAAGTGAAGTCGTGCAATGGAGCATTTTTTTCTGGGTAGACAACATACTAGTAGGAGGTAATGAGTCGAAACATTGCAAAAGTGACATTTTCAAATTTGAAAATCTTGTTTCTAAATACATCACCTTGCAATATGAAATTCTTTATCTTGAAGAGTGCATTCATTTGGAATGTGTTCCCTTAGGGCTTTGTGTGTTTAAATTTCCAAATGGTATAACTTCGGGTGACAAGTGTCAGTACAAATTAGCTATCTTGTTTATTGAACAGGAGTTTCCCTTATGATAACTTTGATAGTTGACTATAAAAACAACACTGGGTTTATACATGATGAATTACAGTCACTTGACAGCCAAGTAAAATAATATGGTTGTTTTATGAAATATTCTACCTTGTACAGTGCCTAGCAGCCAAAGCAGACAGACTCATAGTTGCTATAGTCAGCGGAAAACAGATTAAGGCATGGAGAGACCTGGCAGCTTATCAAACCAATGTTGCATACTCTTTAAATGTACAGAAGGCACCTTCAAATAAACCGACTCTGCTTTCATCTATACAACTCAACAACACTAGGCATTCTAGTAGCACCCCTTTTACCACTGATACTGTAAACAATGCACCATGAACACTGAACAAAATGAGGTTCAACACCATGAACACTGAACAAAGTCAGGTTCAACCCCCCCCCCCTCCATTCTCTCCCCAGCTTCTTTGTTATTACATTCTCCAGGGAGCACCAAGACTCCTAAATTGCTAATAGGGGAAAAAACAAAGGAAAAGACAGGGGGACGATCAAAAGGAAACATTGATTAATGGGTTCAAAATATTGAATCTTAGTGATTTGTCTCTGAACAAACATCACATTTCTGTCCTGGGAAAAGGTTTTTCATTTATTCCCTCACAATCAGCCAACATTGCCAACGTTCTTTTTGATTTCAGACTTTATGTCCGCAAATTGAATTTTTAATTTATTCTCAACAACATTCCACATTTCACTCATTACCCAGTATACCCACCAAAATAAGTACTTACAGTCCTTCTCTCAAAAATGATGTACAAGTTTTTCATGACCTCTGCAAAGAGGCCTTAAGGGGAAAAAATTAGGTACCAGACTTATGTTTTACATCGTTTATTCTGTTGAGAGATCTGCCTTGAAAGAATTTTCTTACAACTGGGAGGTATGTGTGATGAAGGCAGACAAGGGTGGTATGATTGCTCTTATGAACAGCTGCGACTACAACCTGACACTCAATCATCTGCTTGCTGACGAGGGCAGCTATCAAGAGGTTACTACTGAAACAATCAAGGAACACTTCTCTCATATAGAATGTTTGTTATATGACGTGTTTAGTCAATGCAACATTGATCATGACACCTATACCTTACTGCAGGTAGAATTCCCCAAGATGGCCAATTTTTTTGGCTTTACTAAAGTACATAAAGATTTACGCAATCCACACTTTAGGTCAATTGTTGCAGTGAGTCACTATAAGATAGAGCCCGTTTCAATTTTTTTAGATCATCTTTTGAATCCAATTGTACAAGCATCAGAGTTTTACCTTAGGGAATCCTGGCACTTGCTACAGCTGTTAAGTGATCTGAAGGCATTAGCTAATGGGTTTGTTTTTGTGTTCTTAGATGGGATATCATTGTACACCTGTACCGAACAAAGCATTGGAACAGATGTTGTTAGGAAATAATTGAGTAACTTCAGTGTATTTGACAATATCCTGATCAATACCATTTGTACACTGCTCAAGATTGTTTTAGACATTTTTTTCAGTTTTTCTGGCAAATACATTAAACAAAAAACCGATGCTGCCATGAGGCAAGGGTGGCTCCTATCTTTGACAGTCTCATCGAGTCCCGTCACTTGTTTGGTTAAGTAATTTTATATAAAGGGTACATTGATGGTCTTGTACTACTGTGGAATGGATCTGCTGAAGAGTTTGACCAATTTGTTTAATTTTTCAATGAAAGTATTACCTTAATTCACAGTGAGTGGTTTTAAATTTTTGGACAGTTTCTAGTGATTTGATGAATGGAACAAACTGTTAGCAAGATCCACAGAAAGGACACAGTTGTCAACCAATACCTACACAAAAACAGTCAACAACCTTACCATATGAAAAAAGGGTGTTGTCAAATGACAGTTATCAGATTAAGCTCATTAACCATCAATAACTTTACTTTTGAACAGGCAATGTTGCACCTAAAAAGTTTTTTTGCTCACCAAAGTTATGACCTGGCATTGGTAACAAACATTGTAAAAGAAAACTGGAAGATCATTTTGGGCAATTCTGATTTGACCATATTCCTAGGTAATTAACCACTGCCTACAAGAAGTTCCAAAATGTAAAATCTCTTTTGGAAAATAACACACCTTCCCTTTCTTTGACATCAAGTATGCCAGGGACTTATAATTGGTACATTTGTAATTTATCTAATGTATAGGTTAAGTCCCTTAATGTACACACCTGGGTCAAAAGCAAATATGACTGTAATTTTAAAGGTGTGGTCTATTTGGCCTTGTGCACATCCTGCCCTAGCTTGTATGTTGAGAAGATGATTAGGAGACCTTTCTTTGAGAATTTATGAACATATGTTAGCAATCAAGAATAAAGATCTAAACAATGGTCTGGCCAGATGCTCCTTGTGCTGTATCATTTTTAAGAAATTTGTCTTTTCTTGTACATAACTCACTATTTATCAAAGACATACACACCTTCAGGTGTATCAAACAGTATGACGCACAGGAGACACTCCAGGTGCAGTTAACTGTTGGCAAAATACGTATTCAAATTATAGCTAGCTACAGACCCCCAACCATGACTCAGGATGCCCACTCCACTTATCTGGACTTACCCGAATCCATCAAGATTCAACCCTCTACCCTGATCCTGGGTGACTTTAACTACCCATCCATACAGTGGAAGACTTATTCTAGCCCAAATACGAACACCCAGAGATTCCTTGACTCCATCAATGCCAATACATTGGATCAGTTGGTCGACACCCCCATGAGAAGTGAAAATATCCTGGACCTGGTACTAACCAAAATAAATCCACTGCAGTACCCCTACATTGTCATCCTCCTTGGTAAGATCTAACCATAAAGTGATCACTTTTGAAGTCACCATCTCCCCTGACCCCCCTCCCTGCCAGGGTCAAACAAAAAGATTTTTTTCTAAAGCTGACTACAACTTTCTGAAAGCATGTATAAGCATCTTCATAGCCACCATCCTTTCAGTTAGAAGTAGTGCTAATTTCCAAGCCTACACCAAAAAACTATATAAGCACCTACACAGCTGCATGGACTCAGCAATACCTGACAGAATGAAACCATCTTCCTCAAGGACGTGTAAACCTATCTGGTGGACAGCAGCAATAAACAAACTCTATAATAAAAGGAAATAATTTCTGTCCAGGACTGAGAAGGAGCAGGTGTCAAGTTGGAAGCAACCTCTCCTTTGTCTGAACAAGCAAATAAGGTCACTGGGGAAATCCACTAAGACTAACTTCGAGTCCAACTCGGCCACATCCACTAAGGACAATAACAAGGCCTTCTTCACATGCATCTGCAATCTCAAAAGATAACACCCAAATCTGCTCTGAATTGGTGGTCAAGAACACCGCATACACAGATGCTGTAGATATAGCCATCCTGCTGGCAGACATGTTCAATGAAAACTTCACCCCCTGTCTCCCCATCAGTAAACAAGGACATCTCCAGCACCTACCCACCTACCCATATCACCAGGGAGCAGGTCTTTAAAGACCTCTCAAAGGCAAAAAGAATACAGCCTACATGTGACCCGACAACATCCCTGACTCCGTCCTACATGAACTCAGGCAAGTGCTCTCAGCATCATTAGGCCCCCTATTCAACCAAATTCTGAGCACCGGCTTTGTCCCAGCTGAATGGAGAACAGCCACTGTCATCCATACACAAAGGTGGAGCATCCACCAACCCAGGCAATCATAGGCGCATCAGCCTAACTAGCCTGATCTGCAAAGCCATGGAATGTATTATCATGGACCTTATAAACAAGAACATTGGCAACCTCCAAATGCTTGACCCCACACAGTTTGGTTTTGTCAAAGGGAGATCATGCCTGTTAAACTTGGTCGACTTCTTCTAAACAATCACCAAAACTATGGATGAGGGGGGAGATGGTGCACACCACCTACCTTGACCTAGCCAAAGTCTTCGATACTATTCCCCACTTGGGCATAATAGATAAACTCTCCCAGCTAGGTCTCAACTCGTATGTTACCAGATAGGTAGCTATCTGGCTCACTGCTAAAACTCACTCAGTCAAAATAGGGGAAGCCACCTCTAGTAATAGACTTGTAATGAGCAGTGTACCCCAAGGGGTGGTCTTGAGGCCTCTACTATTTGGGATATACTTTTCTGAGGTGCAAGCCAATACCAGTGGTCTGTGGCTGACCAAGTTTGCAGATGACTGCAAGCTGAGCACTGTCTTAAATTTCCCTAGTGATGTGAACATCCAACAAAAGGGCCTTACCCAGACTAATGACTGGTGCCAGATGCATGGCCTCAATCTGAATGCCAAGAAATGCATCATTATCCCCTTTGGGGAGAATGGCATCCCTACTAATTATCACATTAATAACAATGTACTAAGCACGCAATCAGTTGTGAGGGACTTGGGCACCCAGTTTGATAGCAACCTGACTTTTGACCACCAAGTTGCCTCTGTTGTACGGAAGGCTTTCTATATTGTCCACCTCATAAGTAAAGGTATTTCATCCAGGAACAAGGAGGTCATAACATCCCTGTACTCTTTCCTTAACAGACCCATTACCAAGTACAATGCCCCCTTTGGCATGTACCTTGCCAAGCACATGCTGCAGCTGGAGAGACCACAGATGTTCCTGACCAGGAAAATCCAGGGTCTCAAACATCTATCCTATACAGATAGGCTAGAAGCCCTGTCCATCTACTCAGGCTCATACAGACTGCTCAGAGGTGACCTGTGTCTGGCAAACAAGGCCATCTCAGACCCAGCCTTGATAGAGCTGCTGCATATCCATAAGTCCAACTCCACTTGTGCAACCCACACACAAGGCCTCAACCTGGTCTGTGACATTAATAGAACTTGTTGGTGGGATAGATTTGTGTCCCAAAGACTCCCCCATCTGTGGAATAGACTCCCTATCCATGTCAAGCAGTGTACCTCACTAGCCCTCTTTAAGGGGAACGTGGGAAACAGAAAATACATCACTGGGATCCCATCTGTGTCCCTGCTAGACAGAAGAAACAGGTTCTGACTTTGTGGGAACATGGGCAAAATTCTGGCTAGGCATATAAGGGCCTCCGGGCCAATAGCCTAGTATTGTCCTATGAACCTATAAGCCTTGATTCCTTTTATGGGAACTACAATGTTATTTTAGAATGCCACAAATCTTTGTGGCAGATTAAACTAAAAGCTGTCCATGATCCTGGATTCAACAAAACTATAAATGTTAAATATTTTTTACTACCTCAAAAGCTTTAGTGAGCAAACATTTTTAAATTATAATATTTTATGATTCTATACACACATTTGTATTGTTATTTCCTATTAAGTTTTGTTGTTTAATGTTTGTGGGGGGGGGGGCTTACATCATAATTTTATATTGAACCTTTAAGGAAACACCTACATTTTGTTGTACTGTCATAGGTTGTTTTCAAGTCACATGATTTTTATGCACTTTTTTTAAAACCTCTGGTTTTGTAAATGTTTAGTTTCTGAAGTTGTTCTTTTCTACTATTAAAGAATAAAAGCAATTCAACCTAAAACCTGTACAAGACTTTTTCCTGGTGGTTACACAGTAGAACTTTTCTTTGGTTTCTTTTTTATTTTCTCTTACATATGCATAGCTAAATGAATATATATATGTATAAGATTGTGTCAATATTCTCTGTCCTGCAAGAAAAAAATAAATGTATGAAATGTGTATGGAATGTTGATTTCAAAATATTATGCTGTGCATGTAACACTGTGTTCAGGAATAACTTACAAACACAGAAATGTAGCAATTCATGGAAGTTTGCATTTCCTTTGCTGGAAAAATGTGTTTGATTTAATAGGTATTGGTGGAAGTAAAACACCATTTCTCAATAAGGTTTGTGCTCATCATTCACTTGGCACAGCAACCCCTACCAACCCTCCCCAAACCTCCACTATACCTAGGGTGTGGTTTGTGAGACTTCAGCCATGTTGTATGTGCAGATAGAAATACTTTTGAACAAACATCTCTGTTAAGCAACTGCTTTAGTTATATTTCTATGGCCTAAACAAAACTGACATCATGTAATGTAACTACTAAGTCATTTTATGCAATAGTAATACAATTTAATGTCACTGTAATTTTATTTTCATCATTTATAAATCCATTTACAAATACTTCTTGCAAGCCAGTACATGATTTACCAAGGTACATATGCAGGTTATTATTTTAATAAACATATGTCACACTTGTATATATTAAGAAAATCTGTTAAATTTCTCATATCCATCTGTTTTGAAAAGATGCAAGTATGATTACAAGCATGCTTATGATTTCCGCTGCATTTCATAATAACATTACATATAATATTTTCAGGAAGATATATCTTTCTCAGAAAATACCTGTAGTTACACAAATTTATTAAACTTTTGATACATTTAATATGACTTAGTGAAATAGGGGCCATCAAGATTTTTTTTTTACTTACTATAGAACTCTGGCCTTCTTGCTGCTACCTGGTCTATGCACTTGGACAGCTGGCCAGCCCTATGCTTCTGTAAGTCGTCAAAGTGGTGACAGCACTACTGGTCGAGCAGATTATACCTTTGAGGGTTGATATGTGGTCACCCAACTACTGCCATATAGCAATTTTTATTTTTTCCAGGTGGCATGATGTGTGACATCTTGATTTTTTCCTGATAAGTATAATTCAGAAGGCTGAGCATTATCAAGGTCTTCTTGTCAGACCAGCTTGGAGTGCAGCCTCGTGCCCTCACAGGTGATTCCATTATACCTCTCAACCTTATTGAATTACTCGCTATTTCCCAGTTTTGAGGGCAAAATAGTGGGGTGTCATGAATTCCCTACTGGCCCCTTCATATCCTGAAATTTTTTTTTTTTTTTTATTTACAGATAGGCAAAGGGGAGGGTACTTGGGAAAAACTAAGAGACGTGCTTAGGCAGGGCTGAGTGCAGGGACATAGGAAGCATATGCTGTGTACACTATAGCTGCATGTAGTTAGCCAAAGGGGTAGTAATTAAATGCAGTAAAACATAAATATGAAAAAAAGTCTTAAAGTTTTATCTTGTTGACCTTCTCCTTTTAAAATCATGAGAAGTGCTAAATGGCTGATGAAACTCCTACTCCCCAGAAGAGTAATTAACACTTTCTTTGTTTCTTAAAGAAAAAAAAGCCCTTTAACCTATTTCCAGTCCATGTGTACTGCTTAGAGGAGGGGGGCTGTTTACCAATGTAAATTACCTCATTTTTTGTGGTGGGAGGGGTGAGCAAAACATAGACAAGACTTGGAAGTTTGGAACAGTCTGTTTTTAGTTGGGCTCAGTCATATCCGCGGGTTACTTAAAGTTACCCCTAAATAGTTGTGCAGTTGCCACAACATCGTCCCCTTGTTTCTTTGTGATTTTGATTACAGTACATTAGAACAGTACAGACTGAGTTGCCTAGCTAGCTGGATTACTTTTCACTTTTTTCTAGCTGAGAAATCTGTCTTCATTGTATGCAACACTAACTGCCTCCGGATCTGCCGTACGTATACTAGAAACTGCTGTCTGCTCTTCTTAATATTGCAAGATCCTGAAGCATTTTTCTATATAGTAGTGAAACTGAAGTGACCTAATACAGACATTGCAACAGTGCACGTTAATTCAGTTCCGGTTTCATTAATGGTAATAGTTATTTAGATTTCTTCAAAAACATATGTTAAGCAAACTAAGTTATTGCAACTTATCTGCAAACATCTCACAGAGAGATGATCAGTTTAACCTTTCCAACTATCTTTGTGTTAAATAATTAGTTAGGTGACCTTGCTCTTTGATAGAAAAAATTGTATTGTCTGTTTTGTTTCTGTCTGAGCATTTCTTGCTGCTACTTGTTTTAAGTGGATATGCACAAGCTATGTCTGCATCATTGTGTTTTTGGCTACTATTTCTTCTGTTTTTTTGTATTACATTCAGACCTTTAGCTCCTTTTTGTATACTTCCTATTACCACCTCCTTGTGGCAGCCATTCATTGTTTGAGGCTGTCCTCCTTAACTAAGTGACTTGTCCATTAATAACAGCCAATCTTCGAAAAGGAAACACGTATGTGTAACAAAATGATAGTAAAATTGTTAATCTATAATGCTTGCAGTCAAGAATTAATCATTTATACGCCATTTTCATTACTGCAAGGCCTATTTTTTGAGGGGGACAAAGTGTGAAATGGCAAGGTAGGAAACAGGCAATGCATTGTTAATGTCCACTTATTATCTACTATGCCAGAAATACTGTAACTTCTTAGCTAGTAATTATAAGGATATGCAGCATTTCCATGCACAGTTAATTTTTCCAAGTGACTTTATTATATAGCATCTGAGGAAGCTTAAAGGATGCTGAAGAAAACTGTCAGTGATATTTGCACTGTAAGTTGCACAAACAGAGAAATTTGGTGTTATTTATATTTCTAACTTTCAGTTAAGCATATTTTTCATATTTCTGTAAATGTCTCAATAAACAAGCACTTAAGAGCTTGGTGCCTTGTTGACGTGAAAATTTATGTTTGGCTAACAAAAGTGTTCTGAGAATACATGGCTGGGTTGTACATTTTCCAAGATATGACAGTTAATGAAACTTTACAGAACATGTATGATGTTTATGGTCATTGTTATATATTATAGTAACAACATGAAGACATTGAATGCAGTGAGTGTTTTCACTGTAAGAAAGATTTCTTACTGATGTTATTTGTATTATTATAATAATGTTTATTGTTCACAAAAGGTTTTCATGCCTGTATTATGTAAACTGTTTTTTTTTTTTTTTTAGAAAATGTTCTGGAATGTACTGATGTGTGTAAGCTGCTAGAATTGTGACTTTCCACAGCATGGAGTTGTTAATGGATTATGTGGAAGCTGCTTATTTGTGTACTAAGAAGTGTGTGTGAGAGAAGGGTGTGAGAGAGTGAGCAAGAGTCCATTCTGCAGTTGAGTCATTAAAGATATGGTGAGAGAGAGAAATAAGAATCCCTTCTTCACCTAAAACTATTCAAGATGTTATTTGCAGAATGTCCCATTTGTTTCATCTACTTTTCAGAATTTGTGGTTTTCTGGCATTAAGAACTGCAGTCAGAAAATAACAGCAGAGATTTGAGTTTTAGACACTGTGTCCTGGAAATGCAGGGAGTGTCACAGGGTAGTCTGTGAAATAAGAATGACAACAAAGCTGAGATGTAAGGTATACAAAAGAGTAGTACAACCAGTACGTCCATGTAGCCCAGAAACAAGGACAGTAAATGCAGAGCAATTGAGGATGCTTGTGGTCTAGGATCTGGTGTCTGAGATGGATAGAAGGATGCACACTGTGAGACAGTTGAAAAATATAAGGACATCAGAACAAAAGCCAAAGTAGTGTCACCTGCAGAGAATGTCAAGGAGAACAGATCATGACACTTTAGTCATGTGCAGGAAAGCAGAGAACAGTTTGGAAAAGAAGAAATGGGGGGGGGGGGGGTTAGAAGAAGAAGGCAAGAGGAAACAAGGATATCCAGTCACAAAATGGATGTATTGTGTGAGAGAAGACTTGCGATAGGTTAGACTGTTGAAGGTAGAGAATGGCATTAAAAAGAGAGAAGTGGTAACAGCTGACGCGATGCCTTATCCCTGTGCAGAACAATGAGGAGGGGTTGAAGATAATAATCATGTGACTACTGGCCTGTACTATTTCTTATGGTGGGTGTAGGCTTTTATGTTGTGCTACCAATATTTTAGGGGCCTTGGTTCTTGATTTGGTTTTACCCAAATGAAAGTTTGGTGGCAAATGCATTGACAGTTGTATTAGAATAAGCGACACATGGACATGTGCTTGTTTTAGCTGAGTTATTGGCTTATGGTTGAACATTTTCTGAATGGCAGAAATCTCTGTGAAGCACATTCACTCCATGTTTATTCTTTGCCTCATGGTCTTCAACCTGCAGTTCAATTCTGATATCTTGTCTCTGTTTGTCTGTGTGAAGTATGCTTGTTCTCCCTATGTCTGCATGTTTTAGTCTGCTAGTTAGCACAAAGGATTAAGGCTATCAAGTGTCAGCATGTTGTTTGCTGTAGTCCAGAGGAAGATTCCCTCGGTCACCATTTGTCTACTGCATGATTATAGACAGTGCCCTAAGGCATTTTAACACAATTGGGCTAGGCTCTTCAGTGGTCTGTTGGACTGTAATCATAGTAAGCATTTATTTCTATACAGGCCAGTACTGTTGGAAAGTGCTAGCCTATGATTTCTGTACTCTTTGTACTGGTGGTTGTCTTTTCAGCCCTTTCAGTTGGGATAAGTTAGACTGGACAACATTCTTTACAGACCTGATTGGGACAAACAGGATTTAACTTTGCCTGTACATGTAAAAATCCTCTGAAGAAGATAGAGTAGTGGATGTGTCAGGATGGATGAGATACCCAAGCCAGATTTTTATTCTAACATTGTTTATAAACACATCTCTTAAAGGGGCTCTCTGTCAGCTTAACATACAGTAACATGAACTGGCCAGCCTGTTTTGTATACATATGGCACCATATCTGAGTGAGAGATAGAGATCAGACAGACTGAAAACTGCATTAACAAGAAGAATGAGTTGAACGACATTTTATATCTAGGAACAGATACATTACCATAAACGTAACTATTTAAATAAATGTCTACAACAATTATTGATGTATGCATAACTAAGATTTACGAAACTGTCAAACATTGCAAGCTGTCATTATTTCTTAAAGAGTTAATTTCTATCCTGTTGTTTATTGTTTATCATTTTAATGGTATAGTGGCAAGTGCGCTGCTTTCAGAAGTGGTAAATGTCTATTTACATAGCTGCTAGTCCCCCCTTTAAATCACTTCCTTCATGTATGTATACTTGACCACAAAGTGCTTAATGGCTAGTAATTTAAAGTGATTCATGTAATCACTCATAACCCCCTTCCCCTCATAATAAAATACATAAAGTAAAATGCAGAGCTCACCATATGATCCTGTTATTGGGAGTTGACAAACGTTTTAAATTGTTCTGGTTATATTTTGTGGAGTTTAATATTTTGCCTGTTCTTCAGTTTGCATTTGAATATTGGTATCCCACAATTCCATTGGTGTGTGTGAGGTTACATAATTGTGTATGAAAATTATATGTTAATCAGCACCCAGACTTTTGGCTAATTGTACCTACTTTTCATGGGACTTTGTCCAGATTTTTGATGTTTCCAGGTTGAGAGGTATGGATTCCATCATTCAAAGTGCCAGAACACCAATGAGGAAAATATGGCCAGGAATGTATTAATCAGGGTTAAAACCACTCCCTGTCTTGTGTGCCATGACCCTAACCTAGCTTGTTTACTAGCAGGGGCATTACAACAGCTATTGATATTATAGGCAAGTTTGGATTAACCAGACTTTTTTGTCAGTTACCTTTCCCTTCCGTGGTTGATTAAAATGAAAATATATGATTTATAACTGCTATTGCTAGTGCTCATTGAAAAAGGTTATGTTTTTGTTCCATAGCAGCAGTGTGTCTAATATACTGCATCAGAATTTTTCTTAAGTTTTCCTTTCTTGGGGGGGGTGGAAATAAATATCACTATGTGTGCTATTTCCAAGTATTAGGAACTTAGGATTTGTTGGAGGTGCTAGGATGTGACAGAGAGCAGCAGAATGTGGAGCTGTCCACGGTGTGTCAATGTCAATCTGATGTGCATTCATGTTAATTTGGTCACTCACTCATTCATAATCAGTGAAAACTGAAATTCACTGTTACATCTCAGAACATGTCTGTATACTACTATGATTCATAGAGATGAATGTAAATTAACCCAGTTTGCATATAACACACGCAAATGGTCCTCAAAAAGTAGAACATCACCATATTAATTCACCAGCAGCTGATATATGTGGCAAATGCATAATGATACTGCAGACTTAGTAAAGTAAGGAGATATTTTAAAAGTATTATAATTTAATAAGAAATATTTCAAAATATATTAACGAGTTAAAGGACATATTTAAGGAATTTACGTATATGATGTGCATGTTATGATACCAATGACTGATTGCTGAATTTGTGTTATTTGGAAGATGGATTTCATGACAGCAGCACTGAAAGGATTACTGATGACAGAAAATGATCATTACTATAGTGATTTTGCATTCATGGGTATAAATGCAGTACTGAAATTCTGCAGTGCTAAGGATATCAACAGGTATGTGTGATGAACTGGACATTTTTGTAATGACAGTGATGAGTAAAACATGGCAGTATTATGAGTACATGAAGATGGCAGATGGGAGGGCAAGGATTCTTTTTATGACAAAAATGATTGCATTCATGACATGAATGAACCAAAAGTAACAGATTGTAATTTTATGTTGCTATACTGAGATTTCTGTATAGTTTTATTCAATGTGGGTAGCAAATGACTTGGCCAGTGTGCTGTACTTTGAAACCTGATTACACCCATATATTGTTGTCACACATTCTGATTGCTGCCCTTTTTTTGCACATGCAATCATGATGAAAAATACAAGATCAAGTCAGAGAAAGGATAACATTAACCAAAAGGAAAGTTGTGTCCTCATGGCAGCACTTAGGACATATGGGAAACTTCTTTTTGGTAAAGGGGTACCCAGACAAGTCAAGAAGGACAAGGCCTGAAATCAAGTAGTTGACAATAATGCAGTGGGTGGCAGAAATTAAGCATTGGCATAGTGCAAGAAAAGGAGAAATGATGTAGTAGCATATGCTAGAAGCAAGGCCGGGCAGAATGTAATTTCCTGTACCACTATGGGGAGGGGGGTAAAATCTTATTCAATTAACACTGGATGAGCAATATATTGTACCTATCTGTGGGGCTGATATGACCGAGAAGATGGTGGAACAGGAATAATTAGAGGTAGTGTGTACACCTCTGCATATTACCAATATCTGCAGCAACACTCATCAGCTCATGAAGTTTGGTTTAAATTCAGTAGCATAGCTTTATATAGAGAATTGAATGCTAGAAAGGAATAATCTCATTAAATATGTCACAGTTAAGTATTATTAAGGAAATCTTGTACATCAGCACAGAATGGAAATGAAGAGTGTGTTCATGGTAAGTATTTCACTTACCCTTTCATAAGCAGGCATTACTATAGGCTATTGCATTATTATTAATGTTTTGAAATCAGTTTTCACAGGGTCAGCCTCAGAAGCAAACAGTTCAGCTATACCAATACATTTGGATGATAGCAGCAGAATGGGAGCTGTTACTTCTAATGGTAATGTAGTTATATTTATAAGGCAGCCTGAGGAAATTGGCAGGCAGTCTGTAAGTTGAATGGTAGAATCTCTAACCCAACAGCATGTTAGTAAATTTGCATAAACTGACAGTGCTTTACAAAGTCAAGCACAAGCTGACATGCCACTCACCTTGTACAGGAGGGACACCCCTGTACCTCTACACCAGTATTTTCAAACCCAGAAGAACAATTTGAGGATGACAACAGGCATTCAGAGGTAACAGTTTTCACAGTGACAACTTCGCAGAGAGGAGCTAGGCACAGGCAGCTCTTACAGCTACTACAGGAAACAAGTAAAGCATTTGTTGCCCAACAGAAAATGCGACATGACATTGTTAGGGCTCAGACCATTGCCACAGGGAGTCAGATGGAAATGGTCACAGTCCTCCAGGGTATGCATGATGATTTTTTGCACTACTTGGAAATGGCACAGAGTAAGGATAATACTGTGATCACACTAATGATTTGTATGGTGGCATACCAACCATAATTGGCCACCTCCATTCATGCACTAGTTAGGACATACCAGAGTAAAAGCTGGAGTCAGTCTTCCAAAGGACAGAAGATGGGGTACTGTCCGAGCATGTGTAGAGAGATCTCATGATAATTCCATTGCTTCCCATGAAAGTAATGTAAGTATCCAAGGTGAAAAAGCACAAAATATTTCATGCAGGCCATGTCAGAGATCATCTGCAACTAGCAGAACCTCATGTTTGAGTCACAGTCATGTAGCACTGTCAAATCAGTGTCAGCAGGATCACCTGCATTAAGTAGGTCACAACATTGGACCAACTCATGTTACAGTTCTCATGTTAGCCCCACTTCAAAATCACTTGCACTATCACCTATCACCTAGTCTATCTATAGAATACCTATAGGACTTCTTTGATCTAGAACTACTATCAGCTTCAAAGACACAGCTGTATGTTCAACTGGAATGTGGGATGTGGGGGAGTGGTGACCTTGTTTAAAAATATGTGTGTACTAGCCTAATAGCCCTGGGGCCTTTACAAGCCTAGCCATAGGATTACCCTGGCACCGTGCCACCCAACCTTGTATACGTTTCATCCCTGTAAAGCTAGTATGTATATGAATGATAGAAAAAAATCAGTACTACATGGATTACCATTCTTACAGGTGGCAGTTACTTACAACATAACAATACTAATGAATAAACATTTTCTGGAGAAATATATAAGAGAACAACAAAGTAAACTGAGTATCATTTCATGTAAACTTACACTGCTGCCACTTTGACCTCCACACTGCACAAATGATGATAGTTTTTTTTAATGTTTCTGAAGTCAGAAATTCTTGTGTATGAAAGCATAAAATTTTATCTGATGTGCAGCTGTGCATAATATAAGAAAAGATTACATGATATAAAAAAGCAGTATAATATATTTCCATTGAATTTGCAATGCATTAAATCATTAAGTATTTCATGGATGACACTATTCAATACATGTGTTCTTAACTAAGCAGTACAGTAGAACTTATACATCAAAGCAGAAAAAATGTAATTTTTTTTTATATGATGGCATATGACATCAGTGAACAGAAGCCAGTGAGCAATCAGGCATGACTTTAAGTAATATGAGTAACTTTTGTAAAAGGTAATAAAATAAAATATTTTAAGATAAGAGAGAAGGAATGTTAGATGAACAGTGAAATCAGACCATGCACCACACTGTATAGCCCCAAAACATCACTGCATTCATCAATTATACTGTGTGTTTTTTACAATAAAGGAAACATTATCTTGAATATCATGGTCCAATGTTGTGGACTAGACACCATCCCTTTAATAGCGCCGCTGCATTCCATGCGCAAGCCTGCCACACGGGGTCCCTTTCTGTGCTGCTGGCTACTCATCATTAGTCATAGTGGGAATGTAACTGGGAGCAGCATTGACAAAATGGGTCACTTCATCAGCAGGCTGGTGCATGATCATGCTATGCAAAATGCAACATGTAGTAAACATCCTGTATGCAGTAGCTGGGTCATAATGAAGGGCACCCCCAGACTCTTCTAGGCACTGGAAATGGCTCTTCAGGAAGCCACAGACCCTCTCTATGACAATATCGGTTTGAGACAGAGGTGTGTTATATGTTTCTTCTGCTTCTCCACTTGGATTTCTCACTAGTGTCATGAGCTATGTCTCCAGTGGATGTCCAGAATTTCCTAAAATAAATGAGAGAGAGAGAAAAGGGAAAAGAGACAAACAAAAATTAGTATTCACCAATACATGTTACCATGACTAACTACTTAAATGCAATATAAAAAGTATTTTTCCACTTACTATTAAGATGACCACTGGACATCCTACAACACAGGAAGAAGTTGTAGATTGAGTTAGCGGGACAGATATGGGACTCTTGTGCATTGCCAGTTTGTAGGTCAGAGAGGTTGATGATGTACCCCTATGCATTACATACTACCTGGCAATTGATGGAATGGTAGCACATCCTATTGCAGTACCATTCCATCTATGAACCCAAAGGGGCCCTAAATGCAACATGGCAGAAGCCTGTGAGATCTCCCATATCCACAGTCTGCCTCTGGAAGGTCCCCATAGCAAGTATAGCTGGGGCTACACATACCTTCGTGTTCATAAGGATACGAAGTCCACGCATTCTGCCAGTGCTCCTATGGAGTAAAACACACCCACTAAGACCCTTATAATGTCATTGTCCACTCTAAACCTATCAAGGATTTCTTGATTGTCAAGGTTATAATGAGTTATCGTTAGCTTATAACTTTGTGTTTTTGGTCAGTGAGAGCTGCTGAATGCAAGCAGTTTTGGCACCTGCAAAGACAAACAACTCACATCTGGAAAGAAAAAAGTTAGCAGCAAGTAACAGCATTTTCACTGACTGCAACTCTGATAGATTTGTTGAGTCTTCTTTTTATATAACACATCTGTGACGTCCATGGAAAAGCATGAAAATTTGACAGTGAACTGCAAATGATGTAAAGCATACTTCATTAGCATACAAAGATTTACAGCATTCCTCATTTCCATCTCATTATTTGCACATTTTCCTAAGCAAATTCAAGGTCATCATGCATGACCTATATAAATCACAGCTCAGGTGTGTTCATCCATAAGCACCTCAGATAGTCAAAGCACATTTGTGTAAATTATGTGAATACTGGCCTTAGTGTGCTACTTCTTCCTTGACAAGTAAAACTCTGACTGCAGTTTCTGTTACTCAGTATTGCCTCACTGTGTGATTGAAATAATACTGAAACTTTATGACAGAAATGAGAAATGAGTGATAAGATTTTCAGTAGCTAAAGGCCTTCAAGCTATCTCTATATCCTTATTGTATTAACTGAAAATAATCTGTCCATAAATAGAGGAAGCTTCTGGTTTGTGAAAGTACAGTTGTGTAAGTTGAACTTACCATAATAGTAGATGTTTGAATGATCACTGCTGCAGTAGCCAAGGCTATAACAGCCAACCATCTTCAAAAGATTCAAGGCACCTTCCATGCACCCAAACTGTCAAGCAACCTTTCAGAATTTTTCTGACAGCAGACAGAGTGAGGCTGAGTCCTGAAAGGACAAGGTTGGGTATAACAATAAATAAATAAATAAATGTCCACACCCTGGCATAAAAAAGCACTCCAAAAACAAAAGGGGAGGAGGGAGGTAGCAGTGATCACTTGAACATCTACTGGTATGGTGAGTTCAACTTACACAACTGTACTATGTTCTTCATATTGATCACTGCTGCAGTAGTCTTAGCTATACAGATTACCACAGCTAACTATATTTGGAAGGTGGAAGGAAAAGTGTCCATGAGCCCTTGGAGAATGGTCCTAACAAACCATGATCTACACCTAGAGAAGGAATCCAGTTTATAGTGCAAGTAGCAGCTTCTAGAATACTTCTAGAATACAAACCTTTCCAGAAAGCCATAGAAGAAGCCAATGTCCTTACAGAGTGGGCCTTGACCCTGCCTGGAATAGATTTGTCATGATGAATATAACAAAAGTTATTAGCCGTGGGCAACCATTTGGAAATAGTCTGTTTAGACACTGGTTGCCCCTTCATCTTACCTTCACTAGCAATGAACAATTGATTAAATGATCTAAACGATTTAGGCAAGATTGTACCTGAGTTGTCTGTGGACATCCAAGGTATGGAGTATCCTCTCTCCCTCATTTTTACATTCTGGAAAAGATGGATAGTTTGACTTAAAGCAAACTCAGGTACCACTTTAGCCATAAAAGAAGGATTAGTTCTCAAATAAACCCTGTCCTTGTGGAAAATGAGGTAGAGTTGACACCCTGTAAGAGCTTGCAACTCCAGAGGTCAGAGCAATCAATAAAACTGTTTTGCTTTTTAAGAACCTCAAGTCAGACAGATTAGCCAGATTGGCTCAAATGGAGTATGCGTTAGTGACTCTTACAAAAAAAAAGATCCCAAGGAGGGGCCACTGGTTTACTTGGAGGTTTCTTATCCAAAGCCCCTTTCAACAATATTTTGACATATGCCTGCCTTAAAGAGGAGGATCCATGGGCAGACATGCAGATTTGGCTGACAAATGACAAGGAAAACAACTAGCCATGAATGGGTGCTTGTTATGTTACACCAAATAGAAAACCATATCCATTTGGTAATATATGATTTTCTAGTAGCAGGCTTACTTGCCTCCATTAATACTCACTGTACATCCTCAGAAAACAGGTAAATAAAAGGAATTAAGACCCTAATTTCCATGCAGCCAAATGAAAATGATTGATGTCAGTGTGTATCAAATGCCCCTGTTCTTGTGTGAGAAGATCCATTCAGTAAGGAAGCTTGAGGTAATTGCCCCTGGACATTTGAAAAATAAGGTAGAACTATGGTTTCTTGGCCCATAAGTGAGTCACCACAATGATCTTCGAGGATTCCTTCTGAATCTTCAGAAGTACCTTGTGTATTAGCGGAAAGGGTGTAAAGGCATACAGGAATTCAGGAATGTAGGAACATTCCTTTGCAAAGAAAAAAACAGGCATCTGTCATCCAGGCCTTCTTGCATGGCGTACTGAAGCAGAATTTTACCAGTTGATTGTTTAGAGAGGAAGCAAAAGAGGTCTACTTGAGAAACTTCTGTAGCTGGATCACATCTTGGAAACCCCCAGAAACTAGTTTCATACATGAATGGCTGCCCTGGTCATGTTCAGTTTGACTGCCACAAAATTTTGCTCTGATGGAGCATTGGATGTCTCTAGGTTGAGACTGTGCTGTGTAGCTACATCCTAAGCTAACATGGCTAGTCTGTGAAGGGGGTAGGACCTGGCTCCCCCTTGCTTGTTGATGTACCCCCAATACAGTGATCTGAAAAGATAAAGGGTGTTGTTGTTGAGACCAAAGAGATTTCAGATACCACTGTATCTTTATCATATGGATTCTTGCCGGGGGTATCATAAGAATCATAGATGCCATGAGACCCAAAATCTGGAGGTATTCTCTGACAGTGACTGAAGTCTGAGTGAAAAAAATAGAAATAGATCTAAATAAAGATCTATTTTTCCCTGTGGAAGAAAAGCTGTTTGAACTGAGTTGTCTAGTTCCCATCCCAGGAATACAATCCTGTGTGAGGAAGTCAAGAGAGAGTTTGGAATGTCCTCTTGGCATCCCAGCTTGTGCGAGACATTTCTCACCCAAGAGAGAGATTCCTGACACTTTGAAAAAGACTCTACAAAGGTGCCAAGCCATCTAGACTCTGCAAAGATAACAAGTCATCTAAATAGAAAAAAAATGTGGGTACCCTGTAGCCTGCAATAATCTATAACTTTGTGAACACTCTTGGTGCAGTGGATATTCTAAATTATAAGGAGGAGAACTGATAATGTGATCCACAAAACCTTAAGTGATGTCTGAAATGTGGATGATTAGGTATGTGATTATATGCATATGCATCTTTTAAGTCTAGTGTTACCAGGAAACTTAAAAGAGGAAGAAGAGGGAACAGATTGTGAAGTTACATCATTTTGAATTTGGGCAATATCACAAACTGGTTTAGGAAAGAAAGATCTAGAAGTGGTCTGAAAGCATTTTTTTTTCTTTGCGACTATGAACATTCGTGAATAAAACCCCTTCCCCATCTGGGAAGGAGGAATTGGTTCTATCACTCTTTGGGACAGCATGTGATGAAGAATAGGTGGAAACAAAACAGTCTACTCTGCAGGATGAGGAATGACCCCCTGCCACTTGTAACCATGATAAATGATTTTCAGAATCCATTGGTCTGAAACACTCTGTTGCTAAAGAGAAAAATGAAGATTCAAACTTTCTGTAACAGAAAGAAGGCCAGGGTGGGAGGGGGTCACAAGGCATCTTAAATAGTCATTCAAACTTGTTGGAGGGTCCTTGGAGGTTTGAGACCTCTTTTTGGAACCTCCTTACCATTTCTTAAATGTCTGTTTACCTGAATTCTTTTGTGACTGTTCATTCTGTTTTTAGCTGAAATTCGATGAGGAGAAAGAAAATCTCTTGGGCAATTTAGAAAAAGATGGCTGAGAAATTGTTGAGATTCCCTGGATCAGCTTGCCCCTTTCATCACATTTTTTGATCACCTCTGCAGCTGAGGGGCCAAACACTAAATCTCTATCTAAGGGAGAATTTAAAGTCTCATTTTTAACATCATCTTGATGGTTCTGAGAATGCAGCCAAGCATACCTCCTTAAAACTGTACCAGTGGCCATAGCCCTGGAAGAATTATTAGAGGCATACAAATACTGCAGACAATGAGTATTTATTTAAAGCAGATTTTTCTTCACAAGAAAGAAACTGTAGATAAAACATTCCTCATACTTTCACAATATGTCAGAAAAAACTTTATCATATGAGCCACCTGGCAATTTAAAATTCTGAAATTCAAAGTTGTTCCTATACCTATCAATAATGTTCCCATCCTTATTAGAAAGAGCAGGATTGGAATTAACCAAGTGCTTAGCAGTAGGGGAGTCAACTAGGTAGCTAATGGGTCAGGTTTGGGAATCGTATATTATGGATGGCTGGCTGGCAATCAGTAAAATTGCAGCCACTAAGACACACATCCTCCAAAGCAGACAAGACAGGAGGAATGGGTGTAGTTTCTGGAAAATCCTTCTGTAAAAACTTTTTTGAGAGACTGAAAAACCTCTGTATCCTCCCACTGAAAACACTGGGACATTCTAGCAACAGTCTCAGAGAAACAGAAAGCACAACAGGGTGAATCAGAAAGTGACCTCTCCTCTGAATCTGAATCAGAAATCTGAGGACAAAACCCTGAATCCATCTTTCCAGCTTCGTGTTCAGATTCAGAATCTTAAATCTCTTCTGGAAAGGAGGAATCCCTCTTTCTTTTACCAGAAACTACTCTACAAGAAGGGTCAATAGCCTGAATCAAATCCTGAGCCAGTCCCATTTAACTACTCCCTATCCATAGAATTTTGAGGAGGAGTAGATGCATGCTTGATTTTCTGTTTCTTTTTGAAAAGAAAAAGGGGGCTGAATGTGTAACTAACTGCAGCCACTGCTTCTCCAGGGATGGGCACTACATTCTGACACAACAGGCAGACCATCTCTGTTCCGTCTCCCAGGACCAACAAGAGTGGTTCTCCTAGGACTAGTGTTAGTGTTTTGGGAGCCCCAGCAAATGTCAAGTTGTGGTTCCCTAGGCACTTCCACTCTAAGCATCACCTACTCACTGCCACCACTTCTAAGCAACCTTTTAGTTCAGGCTGCAAACGTTTAGGAGTCATATGCACAGACTGACCTGCAGCTATGATACTCTTACATTACAACAGACCTATGTACCTCACTTTGTTGGCTCATTTCACGAAAGGACATTTACAGTTACTGGCATTTAGTTGCAACAATGATACATTACAACAACTCTGTGTGCATGGCTGCACTTAGGTGAAATGACATCCTAGTCACTGCCTACTGTTTTACCCCCCCCGACACACATTCTCCAGTGATCTTGTTTTCTCCCATCTTAGGCTCCCCATACCATACACATTCCTTTTTTCATTAATTTCTTACATTTTACCTTACTCTTCAGCTTTTTCATGAAGCCATAACTTTCTATGTGCTCTGAAGTGCACTTTAAAGTATTTTATTCTATTTACACATCATTTTAATGCAATGATGGATTGAACAGGAATTAAGATTAAGAAAAGAAATTCAGTATGTTTTTCAGCATTAGTTTTTCTTGCACCCTGTCAACACACCTTTCCTGACCAAGACAGCATAGTAATAACCATTTAAGAAATAACTTAATTAAGCCAGTAATTCCAGTAGTTATAGGGGTTATGGATACTCTGGGATGCATTTTAGAGCATTCACAAACTTTTAATCCAATGGTGGCCTAAACAAAAATCACAAGTAAGAAAATAATTTCAGTCTTATTTATTTTCTCAAGGCAGACTTGAGTTGGGCCCAAGGCTTAATATTCAAAGTTGACAAACAGTAGCTCACAATAAACTAACCAAGACAATTGTGAGGATACAAAGGCCCTATCTGGGTATACTGTCTGACTCCCTAACCCCCCCCCCCCCCCCCAGAAAAGACAGTCACTTCATGTGTAGCTCTCTGGTGTTAAACTGTGATGAAGGTGCTATAGGCATGTATTTCAAGTGACTGTTGACATACATATACATAGTATACCTCATCACTCTTCACCCCTAATCCTAAAAGGCAGCCAACTCTATACATACCTGATGTGTGATTGTGAGGAAAGAGAAAAAAATAGTTGTTACAATAATTTATTCAACTTTGTTGCTCCTAGATGGAACACGGCTACTACAAAGCAATAGTAATGTTTGTACACCTCTGAGGTCTGAGAGAAAATAAAAAAAAAAAAAATGACCACACTATCCCCAGCTCAAGCAGAAGCTGTAATGACCTCCTGTGCACACCTCTAAGGTTTAACTGTGATGAAAATTAAAGTAATCAACCCACAGTCCTCAGTTCCCCACCCATATAACATACAGCAACATTCCATATACACACACATCTGAATAGGGCTGGTTTTATAATGGGTGCAGTTGAGAGCAGAGGCCATTATCAGCTTTATCCTAACAGGGTGATGTCTCATACCTGTTCAAGTTAAGGAGCGCAATCAGAAAATTAATGTGTTTTTTTTCTTCCTTTCTCCCCAACCAGCAACAGTTTTGGGGGGGTTCCGACACAGCCAAGGATGATTAAGGGAGCTCCCTGTATCCATTTATACAGTCTGAGGATTAGGGACTACCAGACTTCTAGAAGATCTAAGTATCTGAATATTCTCTGACATATTTAATGCCTTACTTCTGAAATATATTTACATTTGCTCTGTCCTTCTTAAAATGTTTGGTTTGCTGGTAAATCATTCAGTATTATAGTCCATAAATAATTCCAGACATCAGTTTTATACTTCTTTTTGTCCATAAAAAAATCCACGTTGAAGCAGAAGGTGTTGTTTTATTAACCTTTTAAGTGAATTAGAGTAATAATATTTAAAACGTGTTCCAGATTCTGAGCCTTTATTCCGCTATTCTTTTAGCATTGTGCAAAATGCTTCAGAAAGAAGTTGAGTTAACTGGTGTTCTGCCATATTCACTGAAAGAGAAAAGCATCCCTTAAAACTGAAAGCATGAGCTTTTCTTAAAATCCAAGGTTTGCACTGAGACAAGTCACTCTTTGCTGCTGATCTCTAGTGCTTACCTTGCTCATGCTCATTATCACCTTTATCCTAATAGGGTCAGTATCATAGCCCTGTTCAGGTTAAAGAGTGTACTCAGGAAATTAATACTTTTTTCTCTTCATTTTTCATCAACCAGCAGCAGCTTTTGTGAAGACCTCACAAAATCAAGAATGGTTAAGGGGGCCTCCCTGCAGCCATGGGTACTGCAGGTACCTAAAGCTATCTACGTTGTTAGTTTTAGTGGAGAGAATGTCTGCCAGCAGTCTTTAACAAACCAGGGGCAATACATCAGTGGAAAAATATTCAATGGACATGTGTAGGCTGTTACTATAGTCAGAGATATCTTTGAATTTTAAAGGAGGTATAAATAATAGTTATTATTACCTACCTGGTTTATTAAGTATACAAGATTGCTATACTAGCTTTTGTTGGTTTGATGACTCCCTATTGAAATCAGGCATTCAAATAGCAGAGTGCCAACAAACCAAAAAAAAGTCTGAAAACCCAAGGTAAGAGTCAATCTTGAAACTTGATTTTCTCCTTTAAAGTTCCCCCAAACCTCCTACACCCCAAACATGAAACACACACACATACACACACACATGTATATATATATATATATATATATATATATATATATATATATATATATATATATATATATATATGTATGTGTGTGTGTGTGTATATATATATATATATATATATATATATATATATATATATATATATATATATATATATATATATATATATATATACTAGGAAAGGCTCACCCAGACTCTGCTACACTTTGCTGTGGAGGAAAGGTTAGTTTGCTTTTTATTTGTTGTATTTTGTATTACTTTATTGCCTTTTTATATTTTGAGTACTGTGATTTGTTTTCTTTACCTTGTGTTTTACTTGTAGTCTGCTTTTAACTGCATATTAAAACTTCAAAAGAGACCACAGCTCTGTCTCTTGTGAGTCAGGCAGAAATTTTTCCCATCCGCCCACCCTGTTACTATTCTGTTCTTAAATACTACTGTCTTTCTAGTTGCCTGCCTCTTATGTTAATTTGACCATATATTTAATTTCCTCTCTGCTTTCACTGGCTTGTGTAAGTAAGCACAAAATTATAATTTTGTGAAATCACTGCCCTTCAACTATTTAAATTTATTGGTCATCCTACTGTATTCCATAGTGCCAGAATACAAAAGTGACCACCCCCTTTCAATCTGTCTTGCTGTTTTAAAAATAGTGACTCCCCACTAAAACTTAACTTTATAGACAGGTAAAACTTAAATTACCTACTTTCACATCTAACTTCTCTAGTGCACACTGCAGTGTTTAGGATAAACATGTTTTTTCATCTTACCTTTAAGCATCCCTATGACTAGCACTTGCTTTAATACCTGCTGGAAAGCACTAGGAAGCCTTAAACTGATACAAGAACTCAACTCTCCTTGTTAATAAGGAGAAATTAATCATAGGCACTAAACAGTCTATAATTGCAAAGTAGCTTGCTAAGGTAAGGGAAAATGGCTCCTGTCCAAACCAGGCATGTCCAAGGGTCAGCTTCCAGTGATTTCTCCTGTCCATCTGGTGAATTTGGGCATACTGGGGCAATGCAGCAATTGTCTCATGTACACAGACAACCTTCTCTTCCTACCACCCAAAACTACAACCTGTGAGAGATGCACAGGTTGTAGTGTTGGGTGGTAGGAAGAGAGGGTTGTCTGTGTACATGAGACAACACTACAACCTGTGGGAGATGCACTTACATAGTCAAACTGGAAGCAAAGCTCTCTCCACCCAAGATTGTGCTAGACAGTCAAGAGAGGAGATGGTTACCAACCACACTACACCTCAAGCAACACATAGTCCTTCTAAACCCAGACCATCAATACCCACACATAAAAACACTAAATTCACATATGTTGAGGTCCTTAACTGTAACCTTGCCAAGCAACAAAGACCTCCGAAGCTGAAACGCAAACAAACACCTATCACAACCAAAGTGTCACATAGCTCACAACACCAGTGTGCCACCCAGCAACAGCCCCTAAGGCAAGACAATGTACCTAACACTTTAGTCATAGGTGACTTTATAGTCAAGCACACTGATGTCCCACTCACCAGGCTGAACAAGGAGAAAATTACAGTCAGCTGCCTGTCAGGTGCCAGGATTCTCCACATAACACATGCACTCAAGTCACTCCACAACAAGTATAAATATTACTCTGTTATTGTCCATGTTGGAGTGAATTACTTGAGACATACCTCCCTGGACCACATGAAAAGAGACATGAATGAACTCTCGGATCTGTGCAGTAACTGAGACCTGGTTCAAGGCTCCAGAGAGCACCCCTGCAATACCAGACTACAACTCTTACCACACTTTTCAGCCACCAAACCAGGATCGAAACACTAAAGGTGGAGGTGTGTCCATATTCACCAAGGATATTCACACCTCCAGGCTAGTTACCCAACACAATGCATCTAAAATTCTCCAGGTGCAACTAACACTAAGTAAGACTGCAATCCAAATTGTAGCTTGCTACAGCTCCCCCACCATGTGCCAAGATTCTCATTACACCTTTCTAAACATACTGGAAAATATTAAGATACAACCACACACCCTAATACTGGGTTACTTCAACTACCCTGCCATTAACTGGGAAAACTACTCATGTGCCAACACCTTTGCCCATCAGTTCTTGGAATTCATAAATTCCAAAACCCTGGTTCAACTAATCCATTGTCCCACCAGGGGCTCCAATATCCTAGACCTGGTCATTACCAACATGGGAAATTGATGCTCAACACTTATGGTCACCCCCTCGTTGGTCTGGTTAGACCATAAGCTAATCACCCTTAACATCCACATCCCACCCCCCCCCCCACCCCCAGTAA